>NW_022900936.1:55831803-55890521 GCF_012274545.1 Fukomys damarensis
AGAACAAAAAGGGAAAAGAAAAAAATGTGAGAGAATGAAAAGATGAAAATAAAGTGTTTGTAGATGGGGAGGGGAGGAGGGGGTGAAGGGAGGGCAGAGGTAAGGGGAAAAAAATGAGAATCAAGACTTGCCATGTAAAGGTACATGATCCCAACAATGAATGTAACTGTACTGTATCCCTAAATGTACCAATAAACTCAATAAAAAAAAATATAAGTTAATACTGACAATTTAATGTAAAAAAGGTCCATATAGACAATAGTATTCTTAGCAAGATTATTTTGTTTTAATAAATCCAAATAGAGCTTACTAATTATTATAGGTAGATGATTTATAATATTAATATTTGTCTTTGGAGCATAAAGCTGCTCTCCCTCCTCGGGATTCTGAAATGCTTTCTGTATTATTTCTGTCCCTGATGCATTTGGAAAGCAGTACCAGGAAAGACCTGTTCTGGGACCTTTGATGCCTCGGCAGCAGGAGCATCCTATCTTAAACTATTCCCATCTAAAAATACCACGTCTGAATCAAAGAACTGTTGTGAGGTCATTTACTGCCCGGTGCTTCCCTGAGTTTCACCTGAATTTTAACAGAAACGATTATCTGCAACACATCTTGTCTTCTATGGCACAAAATTGCCACCAAGATGTTCCTTTGTTTTGGTAGAAAAGGCAAAAGGTAAGAATATATTTTGAAGAACCAGAAGAGATTTTCTCTACGTGGGTGGAAGTGCAGTGGTAGTGATGGGGGTGAAGGGGTGAAGAATCTCTAGCAGTGAAGGGAATTGGAGCCTTGGGGGCCTCGCAAAGACATGAAGAGATGGGAGTGAGGGTTGAGAAGGAAAGATCCAGCAGCCAGAGACAGGAGGAACAGCAGAAAAGGGAAAGTAATTGGTTAAGGACAAGTGGTATAACACTTTACTGTAGTATGCATGCAGTAATATTCTGCCCTACTTCCTACAGTGCTTCTATTTAAATCTGAATTTGGCCCTGGTTTCACAGAATTGGATTTGTTGGTTTTGGGGGGAAAATACTTACTAGTGGGATTGCTGTGCAGTAGTTAGTTGCCTTAGGGAATCCAGACATAATCCAGGTATGCTGGCATGGTATGACCTATCTATCTACATTCCTACCTATCCATACACAAAAATTAAAAAAAAAGAGAAAGCTTTACTAAAATAATACTTTCCTGCTATTTACCTAGTATTTCAAAAATAAGGGTCTTAGAACAGTGAATATTAACCCATCAACACATGACTTATTAGTATTGAAAGAAGCAGTTCAATTTCTGATTGGATTTATGGAATGGGTCTCTAGTACCATGAAATTTATGTCACTCAGCCAAACACATTTATTTGTTTTGTGAAGATTTCCTTATTATTTGCCACATCTCTCTGTTAGTTTCATTGATAGAAATCATTTTGCCTCTTTCATCAACACAGTATCATCAAGGGTATAGTTTTCCAGAGCAATGATAAAGATTCAGTTAGTGCTAAAGGCACTTCACTTCACAGGCTTAAATTTCAAAAGTCTGTGTGTAAATCAATTATTTTGAACTGCAGTTGCATTTTCCCCACTGAAATTATGTTATAAATTGTGTAGGAGACTTCATAAATCTTTGACCTAAATACCCTTTAAAATACATTCTCTTTGCATGGGAGGATGAAATCTTTTTCTCTTCTTCTTCTTCTTCTTCCTCTTCTACTGAGGCTGGTATATATTTAGCTAGGTCAAATGAAACATGCCTTTGGAAATATAACTCATGAGGGAATGAGATGCTCATTAATAAAATAATTTGGATTAGTACAAAGAAAAGACACCTCTTGGCAATGGGACAGGTTTCATCTTAGGTGACCCTCTCTGAGGGTAGACTAGTCCACACTGAAGGATTTATCCATCACTCCCCACTGCCTTCCTCTTCCAGTGTGGTGCAGGTTGACACAAAGGCAATCAAGATGCTGAAGGAGAGCAGGAAAGTAATAAGGTTAAGCAAATAACAGATCATGATGTTGGAGAAAAGAAAGAAGGAAAAAAGCCCAAAGATGAAGCTGTTTCCCTGATCACGGGGTGTAGGTGGGCACATAGAGTTCCCCAACTGGAGAAGTTACATCCTAAACCCATTAGTCCAGTTATCAACACTAAAGAACAGGAGAGAAAACATGAGCGATATAAATTCAAAGTAGTATTTATCGGTAGCTGGAATCATGTAACTCATATAAAAAGTAATATTAGGGAACATTTCTATGTAGCACACTGTGTAAAACACCTAAACTCTTCCTTAGAAGGAAATATAGATAAAGTGCCCTTATTTAGATAAAATGTCGTTCAGTAATTCAAGGCAATTTTTTGCTGTGAATTCATGAGACTTTTGCCAATTGAGGGCTCAGGATATTTTAGGGTTACAAAGGCAGAAATTACCTAATGTATCATAATTTGTATTTTTCTAGCTTTAAGGGAATAAAAATGAACAAATTTTGTTATTCATTTGCCTTATAAATGGGGCTTAGAACACATCATCAAAAATTTTCACTGAAATTCTTCATATTAATACCAGTTTCCAATTTTTTAAGGTTTCAATAAGTAAATAATAGTAAACAGGGTTTTAGATTAAGAAATTTATGGGCTGGGGATTTAGCTTAGTGGTTCTGCCACTTGCCTCGCAAACATGAGACCCAAGTTTGAGCCCCAGTACCATAAATAAATGAATGAATAAATAAATAAATAAATAGAAAGAAAAAAGAAAGAAATTTACAATCTCTATTTTAAAAAAAAGAAGTTGCTACTGAGAAAAATATTTAGCCCTGGGAAGTCTGTGGAGCGGTTTTCATAGACCTTGAATTCAGAAAGGCCTTTCAGTAGGACAGGCTGAAGGAGAAATAACTACTCTGGAAGATTTTTGTTGCATTACATATGAATGTTAGAAAATAATTTTGAAGTGGTTTAGAAATAAGCATGATAGTATCTCAGCTAAGGTAATGGTTTGTTTAAATACAGTCTCATGCTGCTTTAGTTTGGATGTTCACTGTCCTCTAAAGGCCCATGGATTAAGGGTTAACGATGCTTGGAGATGGTACAATCTTCAGTGTGGCAGGGTCTAATGGAAAAATCTTTAAATCGTTAGGGCTGTGCCTTTGGAGGTGATAGTGGGCCCCTCCTCTTGCTGCCTTCCTCTTTCTGGTCCTAAGGTGAGCAGTTTTGCTCTTCCACATGCTCCTTTCAAGATGAGGTACAGACCCAAAAGCAAAGGAACCAACTGGTCAGGGACTGAATCTCTAAAACAGGGAACCAAACTAAAGTGTTCTTTACAAGTTAATTTTCCCGAGTGTTTTGCTGCAGTGATGGAAAACTATAATACATAAACATAAGAAAGAACCTCTGAATTTGAATTTAAAATTATCCACCTGATAAGAAAAAAATGCAAAAGAATAAAGAAAGACTATGGGACCTATCGAACAAAATTAAGCAAATCAATACAAGCAGGGATAGGATTGGAAAGAGAGAGAATGGCTTAAAACTTTTCAAATCATGGGGAAAACATGGTTATCTGGCTCCATAAATCTCAAAGATCTTTAAAAATTTTCAACCCAAAGAGAATTTCACCAACACACATGTAATCAATGCCAAAGGACAAAGACAGATTGAAAGCATAAAGAGTGACTCATTACATATAAAGGAGCCTCCATAAGTCTATCAGCAGAAACTTGGTAGGCCAGGAGGGAATGATATATTCAAAGTGCTGAACAAAACACAAATGGCAATCAAGGATACTTTATCCAGGAAAGCTTCCTTGAGAATGAAGGAAATGTAAAGTATTTCCTAGAGAAACAAAAGCTGAAGCAATATATTGCAACCAGATCTGCCTTATAAGAAATGATAGAGGGTTTTCTTCAAGCTGAGACTGAAAGACGCTAATCAGTAACGTGAAAAAGTAAACATAGAAATGCATAAAAGTCACTGCTAAATGTTAATATACATAAATTTAGGACACTTTGACACTGCAGTGGTTATGGGTAGATCCTTTGTAACTGTAAAGACGAAAATCCAAAACTACTGAAAATAATTAGAATTACCATACTTCATTGTGATGTACAATATAAAAAGTAGATTGTGACATCAAAATGTATATGGGACACTGCACCTGCAAGAAAATGTATAGAGTTTTTGTATGTGATTGAAGTTAAGCTGTTGTCAGCTTAAAATAGACTGTGATAACTATGTGATATTTTCTGTAAGCTGCATGATAATCAGAAAGCAAAAATTATGTAGTAGGTACAAGAGATAAAGGAATCAAAACACCATTGCAAAAAAAGTCACTCCCCTAAGTAGCCCCCCTCAAGTAGCCTAGATAAGATATAGCAATAGAAAGAGTGTGATCATCCCTAGCTTGCTTTGCTACCTTCTGCTTGCCGTGAACTGTTTCACATCTACAATACCTGTCTACCATGCCACCCTGACTTGGAATTAGCCTACAATGGACTAAACCTCTACTAACTGTGAGTTAAATATACCATTCCTTCCTTAACTTTGGGTGTTGGGTATTTTGTTTTACCAATGAGAAAAGCAACTAAGACAAACCATCCATTCTATTGTAAGCCCTAACATTAGCACCTGGTAAAGTCATATGTTGTTTTCATTTATATAGTTTCACTCATTTTTTTCAATCGCTTTCTGGTTTTCATTTTGAGAATCTGTTTACATCACTGTCTGTCAGAGTGTAGTAGATCTGGCACCAAGCCTAAGTCCTTTTAGAAATCATACAACCTAAACAAAATTAAATAAGCTTGTCCACTGTCCACTGTGACTGGTTTGGGCATAGGCGTAAGACTTACTGTGTCAGTGAGAAGCCTTTCCAGAATATTCCTGGAACCATTGAGGAGGAAAATCTATATTAACCCAACCCTTAGGAGAGCCAAGTCTGCATTGTAGTCTGAAGGTCACTATCTGGATAAAACCTGGGTGTGAGGCCAGTACACAAAAGGTATAGATGAGGAAGTAGACAATAAAACAAAAGACCAAGTCCAGTTTAGATCATCAGCTTTTGACTGGACCCAGACTCACTTCTGGACTTTTCTAATATGTGGACCAGTAAATTACCATTCTGAAATAGTAAATTTGCTTTAGTACTTATACCTGAAACATGCATGATGAGAACATGTCCATTTGCTAAATGAATCAATAGGAAAGAGGAGGCCTCAGTTGCCCTGGTTGCCCAGTCCTTGATATCTACTTCTTGCCCTTGTTATTTATATCATTTCCCTGTAACAAGCTTCCTTGCCATTTGCATTTTTACTAAGAGACTAAAAGAGAATTAAATTTGCAGAAGTTTCTTATAACCTACTTTAAAATGAGCTGCATCTGATTGAATTTGAG
Organism: Fukomys damarensis; assembly: GCF_012274545.1. Lineage (NCBI taxonomy): Eukaryota > Metazoa > Chordata > Mammalia > Rodentia > Bathyergidae > Fukomys > Fukomys damarensis. The sequence continues at coordinate 55,837,173 of NW_022900936.1, forward strand.
ACTAGCACAGGCCACCTGAGAAGTGGAGTGGTGCAGGTCTTGTATTTGCACGCAATCGTTCTTCCCTGGGACCTTCTTCTTTAGTGCTGTTGCTATCATACTAGAACTATGACAGCTGTCAGGCATGACTTAATACAGTGACAGTACAATTGCTAAGTTTGCACAGAGGCTTGGATGATGTAGATACTTCCAGCACACAGATCCACCTGTCTTCACCAGGCACTAATTAACTATTGTGTTTAGAAACTGCTCCACACCATAGAATATAAATTTTTTCAAAAAGCTTCCCCTAAGCTTTTTCTAGTTGTCCAATTGTGCTAACAAATATCTTAGAATTCTACTTTCTTCATGGAGCAGGACATCATATCAACTGGTACAGTTACTTCCTAGTTTAACAGGGTTTCTGGAAACAGAACTTCCTGTCAGGGCCCTATGCATCGCACGAGTTTTTGATGAATGCTTTTCTACACCTTTTCCAATGTTTGCTCCATGAGGCTAGCTTACGTTTTTTTTGGTGCGGGGGGGATTGAACTCGGGTCTTTGTGCTTGCAAGGCAGGCCACCGAACCACTGAGCTAAATCCCTGGCCCCCCACCTTTGATCATAGTATCTAGCATAGTTCCAGAATATAAGGCATTTTTGAACATTTATTGACCGAACATAAAAGAAAAAAAGGTCAGGCTTTAAGAGAGGGATTTAGAAGAGCCATACTGGGCAAACTAGAGAGTGCACATGCAATGAGAAACAAATCCCTTTTGTTGAGAAAGAGTAAGCATCCACCAGACCCCATGCGTCTAGGCTTCTCCACCGACAAGGAGCTACCTCACAGAAAAGCTGCAGTAGAGGACATAGACCCCTACTCCACAAAAGTTGAAGGAAACTGTGCCATTCAAAATTATGGCCATCAACACAAAATGATTTGAATCCATGTCAAAAACATGCAGTTTAGACTCCTCCCAGAGTGCAGTTCCCTGTCGGGGAATAGACAGAGCATCCAAAGTTTGGGGGCCTTCTTGGAAAGGGACTGAGAAAACAGAGAAGAGCAAGGCACCAAGTCCATCTGCAGGGGAAAATTTTCACAGCTGAGCTGAGACACCAATAGGAGGTGTAGGGTAAAAATGGAAAAGACGTGGGTGTGTGAGCCACACAGGAAGCTCCAGATTCCTTCTTAAAACGGTAATAGCATCCACACTTCAAAACACAGGAACTCTGACATTCATTGCCTCAGCCAAGCCAGTTAAATCCATAGGCATAAACAGGGCTTGACTTGGTGTCTCTGTCACTGCCATGGGGATGGAAAGCTCTCTGGAGGAGCTCAGCTGTGCAAAGAGCTCAGAGCCACAAGATACCTTCACACACACACACACACACACACACACACACACACACACACACACACACCTGTGAAAGGAGGCTGTGGCTGGAGAGGGTCAGATGCTTTTAGATCCGACTGAATCTCACATAAAGCACAAGGGGGCACAGCAGTGTGGAGGCTGAGCCGCTACAGAGCTGCAAACACAGGTATCAGAAACTGTCTCTAATCAGAGAGGGGAGGCACAGCTCCCAGGAGGCAGCATGGATGGGACTGTGTGAGCCAGAAACCTGCCCTCCCTCTCACCCCAGGCCACAGCGACATAGAAGCTGTCTCCTAAGGGAGGTGGTGGTCAGAGCCCTTGACAGGGCCTCTGGGGAACTGGGTCAAGCACCACAGCACTCCATGGTCAGCTCCCCTGTCAGCATCAGGAGCGCAGGCTGCACCCAGGAAGATGACGTGGGGCGAGAGAGATGCTAGTGCAGCTTCTCAGCCAGTGGCTGACCGTGAGGGTTCCCAGAAAGTGACACAGTCAATCTCCAGCCAATGAGGGACTACTGGCTGAAGTGGTAGCAGCAGCTGGGTTCATTATCCTCATTCACAGTGAGCTGTGGGAGCAAGGAGAGAGGGATGGGGCAAGGCCTGTGAATGAGAGTGGTGAGGCCCGAGGGACAGGACAGTGCCTTCCACTGCTTGGAGTGACAGGCTGCGATGAGTGGCTTGTTGATTCCCATGGATGTTAACATTCTTGCTCAAGCAGCCTAGGTAGAGCTGTGCTACATCCATCCCTTAACCAGGCCATCATGGGGCAACAAACAGGAAACAAGAGCACTGAAAGCGGCCTTGTCCTTGGGCAGGGGCTTTTGTTGAGGTCGTGTACTTGAGGCTGGTCCTACCAGGCAGGCCACAGTGAAAGTGCTTCCATATTCGTCTCCTGTCCACTGTCCAGTTCTAGAGGAAGGGGCTACCTTGCCTCTTCTATATCCCTATGTGTTGAACTTTAAAGTACCTGGGAGTCTTGATAAATGAATGAAAGACTCTGATTCAGCAGCACACACACGCACACACACACACACACACACACACACACACACACACACAAACACATCCATGTCCTGGGGGATGAAATTCTGCATTTCCGAGAAGCATCCAGGGGGATGGCTGTACTGTTGCAGTAGCAGGAACAGAGGGCAATGTGCTCAAGAATCACATGTCAAGCTAATAATTCCACCTCCAGAGAGGCTAACAAAATGTTCTCAGAGAGTCTGGAAGGGCAAAGCTGGAGATTTTTTTTATTTTCGCTTTGGTGAAATAATCCATGCAAAGTTTAGGTAGAAAAGAAACAAATTGGATTTTACAAAGTCATTTTACCTTTTGCCTGCTTACACATTTTAATTAGGTACTGGAGGAAGATTACCACTGATAAGAGGAAAAAAAACACTGGATGATATTATTGTCACTAATCTTAGGGTAAGTCACCTCAGCAGGGAGAGACTGTGACCAAGTTGTGGGCCTTACTGAAAAAGGACCTTGAGGAGAAACTCTTTGAGCTCTGAAACTTTCAAGCTACACTTTTATTAGAAAAAGAAGGAGGAAGAGGAGGAGAACGGGAAAAGGAAAGACGGGGACGGGGAGAGGACTGAAAAGGAAATCCGTTTCATGAATTTTGAGGAACATGGCAACAAGTGGGAGTCTTCCAGATCTTTGGCTAAGGATTCCCCCAAATACCAGTCTGGATTGGGGAAGAGGATTTTGCATTGTACAGATGGCTTCTTTGATCTTTGTGAACACTTTGAGAAATAACAATTAATAGGCAACACAATGATTTTAAGTTACTCCTGAAAGCCTTATGATTGCACAGATGTTTCACTGGAGCCCCCCCATTAGAAGCAGCAAAGGGCCTAGGGGCCCTAATTCAAGATATCCTAATAACACATCAGAACATTTGAGTTTTAATTATGTATTTATTTTTAAAAGGGTTGCACATCACAGAATGTTTGAAAAATAGATGCTGCCATTCACAGCAAAACAAAATATCACTGTGAGCAATAATATCATTTGAAAATTGCTGAACCAAATATGCTAATTGAAAACATCTCTCTGTCAGGTTCTACCTTCCCTTCTGCCTTTGTCTTTCCAGCTGACTGCTGCTAGATTTTCTATGTCCTCACCTGAGATGAATTCCACTGCTAATCCTGTGGAGGAGTAGAGAGCCCCTGAGAAGTGATACAAGGTCCTGTTGCCACCAGCAAGTCACTGTTTTGTGTGTTTTTTTTCACTGTGATTTTTGTTGATGGACTTGGATGGGTGCCCAGTTTCCTGGGGAGAAGTAGTGAGGCTTAAGGAAGAGAGGGCAGACTTTGAAGTCGGGAAGACTTAGCATCTAGTCCTGACTCTAACACTTCTTAACTCTTTGATCTTAAGCAAATGGTCTCATATCTCAAGATCTTCTTTCCAACTATAGGCATAACAGTGCTCACTTTTCTAAATTTTTATGAGAATAATGACTAGGCAAAGAGCCTGACATAGGACCTGATGTGTAGAAGGCATTCAATAACTACAGCTTAATGTGTGTACACCACTGTCCTTGCTGCTTGATGTAGCACCACCAGACTTTCCAGACATGCCATGGGTTACATATTTAGTTCCTGGTGCAACGTGAAGTTATTTGGAAATAAAGAATATTTTGTGTGATGATACTTAGTTAACTGTAAAATACTGACACATGCATCAGCAGGGAAACACTAAGCAGAAGTTAATGGAAGTTTGAAGGAAATAATGGAGAATTTGGGGGAAATCAGACAGCAAATAGGAGCCTCTTGCCTATCACAAGTTTGTAAAAACTTCTGTCCAAATTAGTATCAGTTTTTACCCCGGTTATGAATACATGCTCCAGTAATACTTAATTTCAGATTTAATCCATTGTTCTAAATCCTTAGAAGTAATTGTTCAATGACATTAGATTTGTATTCAAATTGTAAAATGACCTACTCACCTTTATCAGTATGATCTAATTTAATTGGATGCTCGGATTGCCAGGTGTTTGCTAAGCCTTTTCCACACTAATTTCACTTAAACAAGCAGTGACTTTCAGTATTAGGCAGTTCTGCCGTTTCATTTCATATGGGTAGACACTGAGGCTTAAGGGAATAAAGAACTTGCCCAAAATAATAAAGATGGTGAAAGAGTGGCATTAGAACCCTAGTTGTATTTATATACAATAGAGTACTACTCTGCTATAAAAAAGAATAGATTTGAGTCATTTGTTGGAATACATATAGTTGCACATTGAAACCATAATAAGTGAAATAAAATCAGACACATGAGCTTAAATAACATATGATTCTCTTAAATGAGAAACCCAAAATCTAAATACATTACGAGTAAAATAAGATAGATAAAAGGAAACAAAGGGATCTTTTTCAAATGGGAAGGTGACCAAGAAATGGAGAGTGGGGAGAGAAAAGAGTGTAAAAAGAATTAAGCTGCATTATTATATGTACCAACTACCTACAGTGAAAGTAATCAGTATACATAACAAACATGCAATAAAAAAAGCCCATCAATACCAAGACACCAGGCTACTTTCAGGTAAGGCCTTCAGAAAGTGATAAATAGTTCTTCCTCTCGCATCCATGCCCCTCTGTGTTTCTTTTATCTCTGGTTCATCTATTGTCCCAATTAGCAAGCATTCAAGGTTCAGGCATTTGAAAAGGAAAGACAAAACTATCATGAACTGGATTTGAAGCAGGAGAGTGTTCTATTTCTAAGACTGAGATCATCTCCCTCAACACAAAAATAGTTAACTGTCATTATTGATGCTTTCTCCAAGTGGATATAGGTGTTGTTGACGTTGGTGCTCAAGTCACCCCCATGGGAACCAAGACATAGATGTTTAAATTACTTTCTGGTGGCCATTCCGTAAGTAAATGGTGGAACCAAAATTCTAGATTCAATAGGTCCAGTTCTGAAGTAGGAGCATTTAACCTCTGAAACACATTGTCTTTATTACAGGATTTATGTTTTTGCACTCATCTGTCTTCAAGTAAGTACCTCATTTTATTTTCTATTTCCATTCTTTTTCCTACAGGATCCAGTATCAAACAGGCCACACAGCAAAGGCTGAGCGACTTCTGAGATCTTCCCCTGTCCTGGGAAGGTAAGGAGGAAAAGTATTTGTGAGTAGTATAATATTGCCAGCCACACATCTGTCCTGCTGCCTCTTGTTGACCAGCTATTTTCTATGGAAAAATCTCATAAGTCTGTAAGGATGTGTGACAGTCTCTTCATTGGGTGTGCATGCTCTTCATTTAGACTGTTTCTGTGTCTTTTTTGTTTTTTGTTTTGTTTTGCTTTGTTTTGTTTTTTTGTTTTTTTACTGGGCATCAAACTGGTTCTTGTGCTTGCGAGGCAGGCAGTGAAACCACTGAGCTAAATCTCCAACCCTGTGTCTTATTTTTTGTTAGTGTTTACTCATTAACAGGACTGTCTTTGAGAGCATGCATACTAAGAAGCACAGGCAGACTTGGGGAATTTTCTCTGAGTAGAAATATTTGGGGCTACAAAGTGGGTCATGCTTACCCTTCAGTATAAACATTCCTTGGCTGAATAGCAATGCTTTCACTTTCTACAGACAGATGTCTGTTGGGGGCTCTGCATTCCTTGGATTTATGTGAAAAGACATAAGCAGCAAGGAGACTGTACGTTTCAGGGTAACCTGGGTTACCGCTAAGCTTTTCATCTAGAACTCTGCCTTCCATTGAACACCTATTTACAGTAATTGTAGTAATTTATTCATCAATTTATTTGTTTTTCATTTAGTAATTTACTGTTTTTTATATCTCTTTTATTCCTCAAAACAATGCAGACGATAAAAAGTGCTGTCACATAATGTAGAAATAAAGAAGATGAGTTTCTAGGAGATAAATAACTCACCCAAATAACACAGATGAGAGCAAGTGGCAGGATCAGAATTTTAACCTAAATCTTCAGCAAAAAGACCACTCTCCTTTCTTGATATGACTATGGCAGCATCTTAGTTTTGCTTTGAATTGGCATTTACATTTTCACTTGACTTTAACATTTTTTCATCCTGTATCTCCCTATTGTATGTGTATAGATTTCTCATGCACAATTACTGACAGCTTTAGACGGTCCTAGCGACACCTGTTAGCCAGTTGGATCATCCCCCATTTTCCATTCCCAAGACATCTTCACTGTAGCTCATCACAGCAGTTCTCTGCAAACCATCAAATTCTTTTGAGATTTCTGGATGAGAGCCATATTTATGACTATCTGGAAAGTTATTTGAACTTGTGTTGAAAGTCATTTTTTAGAAGGTTCATGTGTCATAATTCTCAGGTGCATTTAGTAGTGTGATGAAGAGTGTGCCCTTTGACTTAAGCTGGACTCATCGTAAAAATAATAAGAAACCAGCCCAGCAGAAGAAAGGCTGTGTATATGTAAGAGAAGCAAAAGGAAATGATAGATTGACTGATGATATTGTAAACACTGTAAAGGTTCTCTTGAATCCTCACTTCATCGTGTCTAGACAGTCTTCACCATGGTGGACAATGTTAACATTAAAAAGAGCTTGACTAACATAATAGTACAAATGTGCCTAAAAACTTACTGATGATTGTAACACACTTAGAAATGTAAGAAAGTTATATAAACTATATGAGGTATCTCAACTGTGCTTGCCATAGGTTGATAATATTTAGCAAGATTAGGTTTAAATATAGGTTTTTTTACTACCGTAAATGCTTTTTCAAGTAGTAGAGGTAAATCTTGATTTTAAAAATTAATTTTTCTTGGGGTCTAACTTCCTAACATAAGCCTGATTGCAATTTTTTTTTTGTAGTTCATGTGGAATAAATATTCTCTAATTGGGACTTGGCTCTTGAATGAGTTGATAATAAACTACTGTTTCATAATACCTTAATCAAGAACATGACAGGTGATCTCAATTGCTGTGCAATGCAACGAATTTATTGGAAGCTTTACTGTTATGCATCTACTATAAGCCGATGTATGATGTTTTAATTGCTGCCACCCTATTCACCTTCTGATTGATTTGAGAGCTATTATCTTTAACCTTTCTGTAGGATTTGTAAACGTGAGCAAACCTGGACTCTCACCTAGTGGGATACATTCATCTTCCTACCAGCATAAGTAAAATGTCCTTTTAACTGTAGGTAGAGGATTTCCCATGGTTACAGAGTTTTTGGTCTCAGGAGTAACTGTTGGCACTTTTCTTCCCAGCAGCTGTAGTCTAAAGCAACCCTGAACTTCGGTAATGCCCTGCCTTTCACTATGTATCTCACTTTCTTCACTTCTCAGTTCATTTTGCTAAGTTCATTTCTGTATTTCTTCCCATGCCAGCACCCATAGAATGAAAAGGGACACTTGTTTCACACTTGTCCACACCTTGGCCATTTCTGTGTAACTTTGTTCAAACAGTTACAACATTGGCTACCACTTATTGAGGGCTTATTATGTTCCAACCTGTATACTAGGAATTTATAAATTCAATATAAGATGATAGCAAATTTTTTATATTTTAATACATTGTTTTTATAAATATAAAATATTAACCATTAAATGACTATCATTTAGTCATGAATTATTCATTTCTCCTATATAATAACCTGGTAATGTGTAACCTATTTATTCTATATAATACTCTGCTAATATGCAAACTCTCACACTTTATTTTTGTGTTCTTTTTTTGGTTTTTTTGGTTTTTTGGTTCGTGTGTGTGTGTGTGTGTGTGTGTGTGTTTTGTTTTGTTTGTTTGTTTGTTTGTTTGTTTTGGTTTGTTGAGACAGGGTCTCACTATGTAGTTGAGACTGACCTGGAACTCACTATGTAGCCCAGGCTGGTCTTGAACTCACAGCGATCCTTCTGCCTCAGCCTCCTGAGTGTTGGGATTGCAGGTGTGCACCACCATGCCTGGCCGTCTCACACTCACTTTATAAATAAGAGATGAGAGAATATTTTCATTCTTGGTTTTAGAAATTTGGGGGGATGGTAGAATTGATTTGAATATTAAGTAGTATATATGACACATAATCTTTATAGAATAGAATCTAGATGTGTCTCAGTAGAGAGGTATGGACTGAAAATGCAGATCTGCAAAGAATGCAAACATCAGCAATAACTCCACTACTGAGAATTAATTTACTTTTCAAGGGCCAGAATCAGATAAATGAGCATCAAACTCAAGGATAATTTCCTGTGTGAGGTGGAGACCTGAACATTTTTGGAGAGAGAGAGAGAAAGACAGCACAAATGATGTAGGATTGTAGAACAAAAGGAACCCTTTCTTCTACATTGCTGGTGGGAGTGTAAACTGCTACAGCCACTATGGAAATCAGTGGGGATATTCCTCAAAAAAACTAAAACTAGAAATTCCATTCAACCCTCAACCCAGCTATTCCCCTGCCAGCTATCAACCCCCTCATCCCAAAAGAGTTAGACATCTGGGTCAAGGATTTAGCTCGGTGGCACTACACCTGCCTCCCAAGCACAAGGTCCTGAGTTCGACCCCTGGTACCAAGAAAGAAAAAGAGTTAGACATCATATTATAGTGATACATGTACACCCATGTTTATAGCAGCCTAATTCATGATACCTAAATCTTGGATCAGCCTATATGTCCATCAACTGATGAATGGATAAATAAAATGTGGTATTTTAACACAATCAAGTCCAACTCTGCCATAAAGAAGGATAAACCTGAGTCATTGTAGAACAATGGATGTACCTTGAGATGATAATGTCAAGTGAAATAAACCAGACACACAAGCTTAAATAACACATGGTTTCTTTTATATGAGAAACTCAAAATATAAGTAAAGTAAAATAAAAGATCATAAGGAATAGGGAGATAGGTCTTTTTCAACTGTCCCCAAAGGAATGTAATAATTATGTACTGCAAATAAGTGTGGATAAAAAATACCCAGAACAAACTTGAAGGGTGGGGAAAGTAGAGGGGAAAATGGGATCAGGGGGCAGATGTAGTGTGTTAAATCGAGAAAAGAGTGTGAATATGTAGGTACATGTAGAAATATGCCAAAGTGTGTACATAGATAGTTAATGGGAGACATAAATAAAAATGGCCCAAGCTTCAATCTATATGAAATATAGATGGGATTGGCTCAAAAGTTGGACACAGATACAGGGCTGGGGAGGTGAGAAGGTTGACAGCAGCCTTAATGTGGAATTTTCCAGAGGATTAATTAGGAGAAAGAAGAATTTCTGGGCATTAATTAGGAGCAACTGTCTGAATCTATCAAGGGTAGTGGTTAGAAAATGAAACGTATGCAACGTGTCACCATCTCCTGCTGTTCTCTGGGGCTTGGGAGACCAGGATGGGTGACTGGCATGGGGAACGGGATGGAAGTTCAAGGAGGCTTAAGGGTTGGGGCTCCAAGTGACTCCACCATCAAAAGACTGACCAAAGATCAAACCCGAGTAGAAATTCAACAATAACCTGACTGATTCATACAGGTTATATTTATTCAGCACTTACTAAGGGTAAAATAAAGGGAAATAAACAGCATTACTGTAATCTTTATGTACTCCCAATTTAAACACATATGAAAAGATCTGACTTATGGTTGATGTATTTTATTGTGTCATTGCTAATATTTTTTTGGTCCCCACTCACTAAAGTAAAAGTAAATCAAACTAGAAATCAAGAAGTCTAAAATTTTAGCCTTATCTCTACCCAAAGCTGTGTAATTTGGCACAGATTGTATCATCCTTTGGGATCTAAAGCTCCTGATTTATTTAAGAAATAAGAGTACACAAAGAAGAGAGGGAATTTACTAAGTAGATGTGGTATAAACATGGTCTATTGGTTCTAACAGTTCAAAAACATAAACCAATGTGCATTTTCTATGACCTTTTAATGTCTTTAATCTCTTAAAGTGAGATCATTTGCTTCATCTTCAACTCTTTTCCACGAAAATTGCTCTTTGTCTCCCAACATGTTTTTTAATTTTTAAAATTCCCCTCCTCCTTGACTTTCTCTTTCTCCTATCTTTTGAGCTTCTTTAAAATTCTGCTTAAAAGGATTAAGACCTTGATTTCTCTGATAGAAATAATTTATACAATTAAAAATTAAAATTCTATCACTTAAAATTTAATGAATAGCAATAATCAATTTGTTATTATCCTTCTAGTAATAATACATCAGGCAAAATATGTTCCATATTCTTCAGTGTTACTTAAAGATGAGTTAGTTGCTATAAGTGTATACTTAACATCCTCAATGTTAATGAGTGTATAATTACCCAGACACAGAATTTAGTACTCCTACAAAGAATAAAGATCTAAAACAGCCAAAAAAGATTGTAACAATCTGATGGCATTAGTTAACAGTTAGACATGTTTTCTTTAATCAGCCAAAGCAGAAAAGAATAAATATCCTTTTATAGACACTTTAACAATCTTAACTAGGGGGCCAGAGATTTAGGTCAGTTGTTCTACCACCTGACTCACAAGTGCAAGGACCCGAGTTCAATCCCTCGTACAAAAACAAAACACAAAAAAAATCAAGGAAAAATGCACCAGTTAAATGACATCCTATCTCAGGTATTGTCAGAAGGAACCCATGGAGAGAGCCAATCGTTTTCTTTCTATTTTTTTTCATTGTTTGTTGGTACTTTTTTTTTCAGCTTTAATTGAGTTTATTGGTACATTTTAGGGATTCAGTACAGTTACATTCATTGTTGGGATCTTGTACCTCTGCATAACGTATCTTGGTTCTTATTTTTTCCCGATTCACCCCTTCCACCCTTCTCTATTTACAAAAACTTTGTTTCCATTTTTTCCTTTTCTCTATTTTTTCTTTTCCCTTCTTTCCTTTTTCCTACCCTTCCCACTTTCCCTACTCCTGTAGGCCTTTTCTTCCTACTACATGATATGAATTATGCCATTTGAACCTTATTTACACTTTTAGTTTTCCACAACAGAGAAATTATTCAGTATTTACACAAATTTGTACAATTTATTTCACTTAAGAGTATGACCTCAGCATTCACCCATTTAGCTATAAAGGTCTCTAATTTCTCATTCTTTATGGCCAAGTAATACTCCATTTTAAAGAAAAAATATATCTTTTTTATTCAGTCTCCAGTTGATGGGCAAATGTGCTGTTCCCAAGTTTGAGCTATTACACTGTGCTGCTATAAATATGGGTGTGCATATGGCACTGTGGTATGATTCTTTTAATTATTATGGGAAGATACTCAGCAGAGGAATAGCTGAGTCAAACGGAACTTCTAATCCTAGTTCTTTGCAGCATCTCTGTATTGATTTCCACAGTGATTGCACCAGTCTGCACTCCCACCAACAATGAAGAAAGAATTGGTTAATTTCTTAATAGCAGCCATTCTTTCTGGGGTGAGGTGAAATCTCAGTGTTGTTTTCATCTGTATCTCTCAAATAACCAGTGACGTTGAACATTTTTTCATATATTTATTTGCTGCTTTTACTTGTTTGTCTGAGAAATGTCTGTTCATTTCAGATGCCCATTTTTTTCAGCTTTAATTGAGTTTATTGGTACATTTTAGGGATACAGTACAGTTACATTCATTGTTGGGATCTTGTAACTCTACATGACAAGTCTTGGTTCTCATTTTTTCCCCTTACCCCTGCCCTCCCTTCACTCCCTCCTCCAATAATTTGCAATAATACAGATGCCCATTTTTTAATTGAGTCTTTGTATTTGGGGGTCTGATTTTTTTTTAATTTCTTTATGTATTCTAGATAGTAGACCTTTGTCTGAGGAACAGGGGTAAAATTTTTTCCCACATTGTAGATCATCTCAGCTCTGTTGGTGATTTCTCTTGCAGTGAGGAAGCTTTGTAAAAAGATGAGATCCCAGTTGTTGGTTCTTTGTCTTAGTTCCTGTGCTACTGAGGATTTCTTCATAAAGTCTTTTCCTATGCCAATATCTTTGAGAGTTCTACCTAACTTATCTTCTAGCAAGTTTAGTGTTTCTGTTTTAACATTAAGATCTTCAATCCACTTCAGTTTTAGTTTAGTGCATGGTAAAAGATAGGGAGCAATTTTAATCTTTGGCAAGTTGAAATCCAGTTTTTCCAACACAATTTATTGAAGAGGCTGTCTTCCAGTTAGGATGGTTGGCTCCTATTTCAAAGATGGGGTAGCTAAGTATGTCTGGAATTATTTCTCCATGTTCTTCTTCTTTTTTTGTTTTTTTGTTTTGTTTTGTTTTGCAATGGGGAATGAACTCATGACCTTGGTCTTACAAAGCAGGGATGTCTTTACATTTTCTTATATTCTCTTTGATTTCTTTTCTTAGAGTGCTATAGTTTTCATTATAGAGGATTTTTTGCTTCCTTTGTTGATTGATTCCTAGGTGTTTTTGTTGTTGTTGTTGGTTTGGTTTGGTTTTGTTTTTTTTGGAGGGGGATGTTGTTGTGAAAGTAATTGTTTCCCTAATTTCTCTCTCAATGACTCTATTGTTTGTGTACAAAAAAGCTATTGATTTTTGAGTGTTGACCTTGTATCCAGCTACTCTACTGGATCTGACAAGTCTAGAAGTCTTTTGGCAGAGATTTTTCAGTCTTCTTTGTAGAGTATCATATCATCAGCAAATAATGGCAATTTAACTTCTTCCTTTTCTACCTTTATTCCTTTTATTTCTGTTTTTTGTCTAATTGCTGTGGCTATTGTTTCCAGAATTATATTGAACAGGAGTGGTGATAGTGGGCATCCTTATCTTGTTCCTGATTTTAGCATCAAGGTTTTCAGTTTTTGACCATTTAGTATGAGGTTGGCTATTGATTTTTCACACACAGCCTTTATCAAGTTGAGATATAGACCATCTATTCCAATTTTTTGCAGGCTTTTTAAATCATGAATAGGTATTGAATTTTGTTGAATTTTTTTCTGCATCTATTGAGATGATCATATGGTTTTTGTCCTTGACTCTGTTAATATGGTGTATTACATTTATTGATTAACATGTACTGAAACATCCTTGCATTCCTGGGATAAATCTAACTTGGTCAGAATGTATTATCTTTTTGATGACCCTTTGTATTTTGTTTGTCAATATCTTATTGAAGATTTTTGCATCTATGTTCATTAGGGAGATTGACCTGTAGTTCTCCTTTTTTGGAATCAAAATAACACTTGCTTCCAGGAATGAATTTGGAAGTATTGGTTCTGTTTCAATTTCATTGAAGAGTTTAAAGAGTAGTGGCAATAGTTCTGCTCTAAATGTCTTATAAAATTCAGCAGTGAAGCCATCAGGATCGGGGCTTTTCTTTGTTGGTAAATTTTAAATTATGTTTTTAATTTCACTAACTGAAATTGGGGTGTTTAGAATATTTTTATCTTCTTCACTCAACTTTGCCAATTCATATGTATGTAGAAATCTGTCCATTTCTTCTGTGTTTTTCATTTTGTTAGAGTACAGGTTCTTGAAGTAGGTATTGATGATCTGAATTTCTGCTGGATCTGTTGTGACTTCAACGTTTTCATTCCTAATTGCATGGATTTGAGCCTTTTCTTTCCTGTTATTGATAAGGTTTGCTAAGGATTTATCAATTTTATTTATTCTTTTGAAGAACCAACTCTTTGATTCATTTTTTTTGTATTATTCTCTTAGTCTCCATTGCATTGATTTCTGCTCTGATCTTTGCAATTTCCTGCCTTGTATGAGCTTTGGTTTTGTCCTGCTCTTCTTTTTTGATGAGCATAAGATTCACCATTAGGTTGTTTATTTGAGCTCACTGTTTTCCTAGTATGGGCATTCACTGCTATGAATTTCCCTCATAGAGCTGCTTTCATCATGTCCCATAGATTCCTGAATGTTGTATTGGCATTATCATTTATTTGTAAAAACTGTCTAATTTCTTAATTTCCTCTGTGACCCGTTGGTTTTTCAGGAGAATGTTGTTTAATTTCCATGTGTTTGTGAAGTTCTTCTGGTTTCTTATGCTATTAAACTTCAGTTTAATAGCACTATGGTCTGAAAATATACAAGGGATAACTTAAATTACTTTGCATTTACTTAAATGTGTTCTATAAGCTAGTATGTGGTCTGTTTTATAGAATGACCCATGCGCAGCCAAAAAAGAATGCATATTCTGATTTTGTGGGGTGGAACACTATGTAGACATCTGTTAAGTCCATTTGTTCAAAGGCTTGGTTCAGTTCTAGTATTTCATTTTTGATTTTTTGTCTAGATCACCTGTCTATTTGTGACAGTGGGGTATTTAGGTCCCCCACTACAATTGTATTAGTACTTATTTTGTTTTTCATGACCTTTAATATTTATTTTATATAGTTGGGGCATTAGTATTTGGTGAATGTATATTTATGATTGTCATGTCTTCCTCTTGGTCTTTTCCTTTTACAAGAATTAGTGACCTTCTTTGTCTGTCTTAATGCATTCTGGTTTGAAGTTTACTTTGTGTGCAAATAAGATTGCTACCCATGTTTTTTTTCTAGGTTCCTGTCATGTGGAGAACTGTTTTCCATCCTTTTACTTTCAGTGTGAGTTTCTTTTTGAACTAGAAGTGTTTCTTGTATACAGCATATCGTTGGATTTTGCTTCTTAATCCATTCTGCTGGTCTATTTCTTTTGACTTGTGAATTGAGGCCATTAATATTGATGGTTATAACTGATATGTATTGACTTATCATTGTTATATTATTATCCTGTTCTTGACCCTTTTTAATTTTCCCCCTTGCCCTTTAATTTCTTGCCTTGCCTAATGGATTTGCTCTGTTGGGCAGACCATTTTTTTTTTCTAGGATATTATTTATAATTGTTTGGAGTGCTGGTTTGGTATTCATGAAGGTTCTCAGGTGTTCTTTGTCATGGATGTATATTAATTCCCCATCAATTTTGAAAGATAGTTTTGTAGGATACATCAGTCTAGGTTGGAAATTGTTTTCTTTTAAGGCTTGAAATATCTCGCTCCAGGCTCTCCTTGACTTGAGGATTTGTGTTGAAAAATCTTCTGTGATTCTTATGGCCTTCCCTTTGCATGTGATTTGTTTCTTTTGTAACGGCTTATAGAAATTTTTTCTTCTGTTGGGTTTCCAGGATCTTGATTATTATATGTCTAGATATAGATTTTTATTTTATCAGGGCTAGTTGGAGTCCTATATGTCTCACTGATCTGTATGTCAAATTCTTTTGCTCTGCTTGGGAATTTTTCTGTCATTAATTCTGTGAACAAGTTTTTTAATGTCATTTTTACTTTCTCCTACTTTTTCATGGACTCCTCTCAGTCTTATATTATTCTTCTTTGTAATATGTGGGAGCTGTTGGATTGATTTCTTATTGTCCCTTACTACTTTTAAGACATCTCTCTTTTCATGGTCACTGACTGCCATCCTGTCTTCCATATCTGATATTCTGTCTTCAGATTGACTCAGTCTGTTGTGCATACTTTCAATAGAGTTTTTACTCTCCCCAATATCTGTTTGAATCTATTTCATTAATTCCATTTCTTTCCCATGTGGGGCATTCATGGCTTCCATTTCTTATTCTGGGCATTCAAGGTTTCTATCATGGCCCTAAATTCATTTTTTTTAAATTTGTTTCTGTTCTAGAATCTTTAATCATGTTTTTCATTCTGTTTACCATCTCTGTAGTCACCTGGGAAGTTATTTCTGTTTAGAATTTTTCTAGAGCCTCTTTTATCTGTTTTGTTACTTCCTGTGCTATTAGTTCAGGTGTCCAGGTGGTTGATTATCAGACTTTTCCACCTCGATTTCCAAAGAATTTGCCTTTGGTGAGCTGGAAGTCTGTGTTTGTGTCTTGCTTAAATGTTTTCTCATTTCTATTTTTGTTGTTGGTACTGTCCTTGGTTTAATTCCTGCATTAATGCTTTGATCTTCCTGTTTTACCTGGTCTTTATGTTTTGAGTCTCTAATGGCTCTGAGACAATCTTATTTTCATTATACCAGGAGGACGATTGACTAGATCAATCACAACACCTTAGCCCAAGGGAAACAATCAGCAACACAGTAGCATCAAACACAGTTTAGAAAATTACAATTTTGGTAGTTATTGCTCTATCACCCTTAACCATGTGAATTAAATCAAAATTAAGGACCAGCCCAAAATATATTTATAGTGAATGAACTCTTAAATATAGCAACTTTACCCTTCAGGATGTGGACTTAGAAGAAGTTGGGGAGCGAAGGATAGATAGCTAAAAGGATAGGGAAAGGTTACAAGTGAGGTCAGAGGACACAAAAAGATCACACAAACTCTAGGAAACTGTTGAAGACAAGAGGAAAATACAGAATGAAAGAAGAGACAAAAACAGAACAACCTAACAGCAATAGGGAAGCTAGAAACTGTATTTACTTTCTTTTGAAACTAATAACAATTGAGAAAAGTAAAAAGAGAGGAAGAAAAGAAAAAGAAAGAAGAAATCTGAATTAGGGCAGGAATAGGAACAAAAGGGGAAATGAAAATGTGAGAGAATGAGAGAGAAAGAAAAGAAAAACAGAAGAAAGAAAAAAAGGGTAGAAGAGTAGAAAAAATTAAAATAAAAAAATTGTAAATAAGAGAAAAAGAAAAAATAATTTTAAAAATAAAAATGAAGGGCCTCCTTCAGGGTATGTCTCTGCTGTCACAATAGATAACATAGGCAGCAGTTTGCACATCTAAATCAATTAATCTCAGCAAGCCAGCAGCAGAACCAAGATTTAGGCTAATTTCTGGCTGCAAGGCCCAAGTTGAGCTCTCTGACCTCCTGCAGGGTTGAACTCTCCAAGGTTCTACTGCAGGCTCCAGCTGCCCTCCCCCTGATCCAGGTCCTGATGGGAGGTGGTGATCCCTCCAACTTACCAACTATGGTGTGCCCTTATTGCATAGATTCTCATCACTTTTCAGAAGGGCTTCAGTTTCATCAAGGAGCCTGAGAGGGGCCCTCTTTCTATTGTTCACTTCTGCTCTATCTTCTGGAGCTCAGGACCACGGCCTTTATGATCCCCTGTGCCTCTGTGGTGTGAAGCCAGGTACTGGCACAGCCAGAAGGCCAGAGGTGGGCTGGGGAGGTGGCTGGGGTGGTGTTCCAGGTGCCTGCAAGACTCTGCTTATCACAAGTCCACTCACTCTGCTTGTAGGCCCAGGGTAGGGGTGGGAAGCAGGCAGGCTCCACATGGCTCCACCTCTTGTGAGTCTACTCACACTGCTAGTCGTCCTGGGTTGGGGGTCCAATTCTTTTCTTTTAAAGTGATCTTGGATTCAAGTAACACCCTTAATTTGAAAGTTGGCTTTATTTAGAATGTGCAGACTAAAAATTGTTTTTAAATATTTTTTCTTCATTCCAACTCAATATACCTTTATCTAGCTTCTCATGATGTTAAAGTGTTTACATTGTATATTTGCCAAAATTAATACATTGCCCAAGTTGGAATAGTATTAAATAGACTCCAGACTTTATTTGTATTTCACTAATTTTCCCATTAATGTCCTTTTCCTACTGAAGGATGTGATCCAGGACTACACATTGCTATTCTTATCATTATGTCAGTCCCTTCCAGCCTGTGCCCATTCCTCAGTCATGCATTGTTCTTGTATGCAATGAAAGTGTGAAGAACACTGGTCGGATGTTTTGTGAAATATCCCTCAATTTGTGTTTTCCTAATGTGGTTTCATGAGGCTATTGGTTATGGTAAAATATATCAGGGAGGAGAAGCGCTCTTCTAACTAACTGCAAGACACCATTTAGACACATCTCAGCTATGTAACATATCACTTGATGTTAACCTTGATCATTTGATTAAGGTAATACTTGCCATGTCTCTGCACATTAAAGTTACTATTTGTCCTTTTCATACTCTGTTCTTTGGAAGTGAATCATTAACTCCAGTTCACATTTAAGGAAAAGGAAACCAAGACCCAATTTCCAGAAGGAAGAGCATCTGAATATAATATTTTGAAGTTTTGTGTAAAGAATATTTGTTTTTTATTTCTTATTCAGTTATTTATTACATTGGTTTGGACACATAGGTATTTGTTGGATCCCATAGGTTTTGATCCAATGCTGTTATTTATTTTATTTTCTCAATTTTTTTCCAGCTTTGATCACTGAAAGCAATGTTTGACTCTTATGTCCTTTTGAAATGTGTCTATCCTTTTTCTTTTGTTCTTTCCTTTTTAGAGCATTTTCCTTCATTCTGGAGCTACAAGATGCTCCAACATCATAGTGTTTTTTCCCCTTCCCCAGCTCAATAAGCCACCATATTTCCAGTGAGGCCTTTTAACTCCCTAATTTTGAATTCATAATCTCTGAGTCTTAAAATGAGATTTATTTTCATGTTAGTGTCTGAAGGCTATTTGCAGGTAGCCCAGTTTATACATATGGATATTTTAACTTTTAGAGTATCTGAAATCATGTCTGACTAGCAACTGAAGACTGTATCAGTTATCAGAAAGCTTATTGCTATGGTTTTAATGAGATGGATGCCATTTATGCAAACTGTAAAATGGTGACTATTATTCCCATTTAAAAAGAATTGTGCTGACTGAGAGTTTTTAATTAAACTATACTCTATGAAATGGTGAAATGGAAATTTCTGTTTTTTAATTTAATGCAGATTAATGTACATTTGTTAGCTTGTGCTTTCTAAATATATTTTGTAGTTTATCTGCCCTGAAATAAATCAGCAACATTGTTGAGCTCTGGACAACTGGCCAGAGCTAAATGAAAGCTATTTTCCCTCTTGAGCCATATGGTCTGGGATTCACTCTGGTGACAAATGTATAGCATTTCTCGTGTTTGGGAGAAAAGTAGGTATGTCTTTACCAGCATAATGATAGAAAGCAACAATTTACTCTTTTCTTTGGTTTTATGAATACAAAATAGATAGAAAGTAGATTGTCAGTGTGGAAAAAGTCAAGCTGAAGTGATCTTAAGAGACCACATTTTTCCTGAAATGCTCCTTTGTTTAATCCATTTCTTTCTTTAACAAATTACTACCACCTTCCTAGACAAATTAAAATTTCTTCTCTAACTCCCACATCAAAATATTTCACAGGAAATATTAGGAAATATTTCAATATTTCCTAATATTGAAAAAAATGTTAAAAACCTTTCTCTTAATAACATTATTATGTCCATGATGCAATGTGTGTCTGATTCGGTGCTGCAGTGTGCTCTCTTTATTTATAAATTGCTTTGGTAATGGTCAAAAATCGGTAGTTTCCCCTTCCGAGTTTCTTAATTTTAATGTGCCATATCCTACTAGGATGCATAAACTGGACACAGAACAGCATTAAAATGTGTTGGGGAAGGAACTGATTCATACTTATGTTTCAGCATGGAAAATAGGTCTGGCCTTAAAAATATAATTCATCCAAACCTTTCTTTCAACATTTCTGCTTTTGCATTATGAAAAGAAATTTATAATAACCTCATCTCCTGTATAGTCTGAATGGGCTACACTGGTCAAGTTCCTACTCTACCTTATTATTCACAATGCCTTTAGCTCCATGGAAACAAAAGAAATAGACAGAAGGGGTAAAGGAGGGACCCAATAATAATGGTAATAATATCATTAGGAGTTACAGCCTTACCAAGTATCTTCTTATGCTCCATCATCACCTTTGATTTTCTTATCAATTTCTCCCAGACACCAACTCAGGGAGTGCTTCTCAAGTGTCATCTCAA
This sequence comes from Fukomys damarensis, assembly GCF_012274545.1. Classification (NCBI taxonomy): domain Eukaryota; kingdom Metazoa; phylum Chordata; class Mammalia; order Rodentia; family Bathyergidae; genus Fukomys; species Fukomys damarensis. The sequence continues at coordinate 55,857,170 of NW_022900936.1, forward strand.
ACAATTAAGTGCTTTCACTAACAGCAGCAGCAAACCATCAAGTAATGGATCTCCAGGTCTTCCCTACACACTGAACCCATGTGAGAATTCTGAAAGAGGATAGCTTTCCCTTGACACAGATGACTGCAAAAATGCATTCAGCCAGTCGTGCTGGAAAAGGGTACACAAATACAATGGAAAGGTTGGTGAGATGGCACAGCTGCATTCAAGAACTGAAAATTGAGTGGTCTAAATATAAGAAGAATACAAAAACTCATAATTCTTCTGTTATTTCCAGGTTTATTAATTAGATGCCAAGCCCAGGGAGAGATAATGTAGCTAGACCAGGTGGCAGAGACCTCGATGAGTTGCTGAATTCACCTAAACTTCTGCACTCCAACACCAAAAACACACTTCAAATAATAGAAGTGTCTGTTTTCAAATTCAGAAGCTCAGAGAGTCACTATTTTACAAATGATGAAACAAGACTGATAGTTGTTAACTTGTCCCAACTCATATGGCTCTTCTTGCTCATAGTCTCCACAAAAAAGTAAGTGGACTCTTTGTTCTGTAACTTCTTCTGCAGTTTTTTGTTATCAACTAAATCTCCTAATTTTTAGCTTGACTGAATTACACTCTACTGACTTCTCCTTGAGAAACAGGATAAAAGAATAGATGACAGACATAGATAGATGATAGATAGATAGACAGATAGATAGATAGATAGATGATAGATTTGTATATTTTCCTATCTCAAGAGAATGTTGAACTGATGGAGGTGTGAGTAATTTGGGTGAATATGTTTATAGAATTGGGAAATCTTATTTACATCTTATTAACCATCCTTTTACAAGAAAGTCCTTTCACCAAGCTTTTTCTGGAACTGAAACATTGTTTATCACAGATAGAATATTTTCCTACAACACTATCATTATCTTTAAATGTTAAACACAAATGACTTTTCACACCAGAGAAACTATTCGTTATTTACACACGTGTGTCTTATTTATTTCACTTAGGAGTATATCCTCAATATGTATCCATTTTCCTATAAATGAATCTAATTTCTCATTCTTTATGGCTAAGTAGTATTCCATTTTATAGAAAAACCACATCTTCTTTATTCAGTTTCCAACTGATGGGCAAATGGACTGTTACAAATGACTTTTCATTTATGTAGACTTTTGATAATGAACCCTATATTTAATATATCAAAAAGACATTCAAATTTTTCACAGCTTTGCTGATTGTTGCACAGCAGAATGACATTAACTTCACAGAAAATGAAAATTAAGATGCTACAGGGAAAAAATGTGCAAAGCTCTCCTTGAAATAATATCAGGACAGAGGATTCTTAGCAAACAATATATCTTTGAATAACAATGAAACACAATTGTTATGCAAAGCCTGGTTTTCACAGATAAATTTCTATTGCTGGGCATATATAAGGTAATCCAAATATTAGCTCACACATGAGGCCATATGTTATTTAGAATTGAAATAAAGAGTTTTTCATTCTAGAGAAATTCCACCAAGTTATGGAATACATTTATTAAAATATTTATATTTGCAAAGCATGAACACATACAGCACAGAGAAAATCTATTTACTACACCTATATGCAGCAGGTGTCCAATGAAGGCATGCTCCATGCTGGGCATGGTGGCACATGTCTGTAATCCCAGCACTCGGGAGGCTGAGGCAGGAGGATGGCTGTGAGTTTGAGACCAGCCTGGGCTACATAGTGAGTTCCAGGTCAGTCTCAACTACATAGTGAGACCCTGTCTCAAAAAAAAAAAAAAAGAACAAAATAAGAGAGAGAGAAGGAAAGAAAGAAAGCATGAAGGTGTGCTCCTCTTGTTGACTTGTAAGTACGATTATGTAGCTTGCAGTTACCAAATTATTTCAGTATCCAAAAATATAACTACTTAACCTCGTTGATACCTTGTTTAATCCAAGTTGTGGCTATTAAGAACAGCAACATGTTGACTAAAAGAATGTTTTTGAAGCATTGTGGGTTTCATATCTATCTTTGTCATTTTCTTTCAAGAAAAAGTTCAGTCTCTGGAATTGTAAAGCTGTTGCTAAATTGGTGCCCAAGATAGTGTCCTGAGCTTTTTTGAAATCTTTGATAATGAGGTTATCTTCTTTTGTTGCTGCTATGCTATAGTTTTACACTGCTGGAGTTGAACAAGTTCTTGGATATCACCTAATTCAACTGCCTCTTTTCTCAGATAAACTCAGTAGAGACAGATTATTTGTTCAGGACAACAAACTTGTTACTGGTAGAGCTTTAAAGAAAACTCAAGTGTTCTGACTCCTACCCTATTCTGTCTGACTCTAAACAGGAGGTATGGGGAACTTCTAATTAAAAGTCATTACCTAAAACTCAGTGCAGTGTAACACTGGGAGAAGAAGAGATTATGAGTCACCTGTTGAATAAATGGAAAAGTACTAGTATGCACCACTTGGGAGATCCCATGGAGACAAAATGGGAGAATAGAACAAGCCCTAGGTTTAGCTAATGTGATTTTAGATGGGAGATAATCTGATTCCTTTGAACTAGAAGCCCATAAGTTCTCAAGCAAGGCCTTCAGCATTTAAATTTCAGTGTCTTAGAAAACAACCAAACCCTACTATTAAGTACTTGTTATGCATCAAAAATCATTAAACTCTTTGCCTCATCCAGCTTAATTAACACAGGATTCCTATCTAGAAGGCTGTTACCTCCAGGGCATACCTGCAGTCTTCCATCCTGGAGTTTACCCTCCCAGAGCTCCATATGTAGTATTTTCTCTTCTATATCCCACAATCACACTGTGTTTAGCTCTTTATTCTGGATGCACTAAGCACAACTAGACTAAGAACCAGTTTCTCCCAATTCTGTATCCCATCTCAAGTTCCAGAAATCCTTCACTGTTCTGACCTCCAGACCAGATGGAAAGTGAGTGTTGTATCCTGAAGACCATAGCTACTGGCCTTGGACCAGAACCTTCATTAGTTCCTCCTTCCTGAGACCTGGGAAAGCCCATTTACTCCACTGACCACTTGAGTAGGTGTGAGTTAATATCAGTGCCTGAAGCACAAAATTCTGTTTATTCAAAGTTAGTGATGACATTGACTTTTTTTTCCAGCTTTAATTGAGTTCGTTGGTACATTTAGGGATACAGTACAGTTACATTCATTGTTGGGATCTTGTACCTCTACATGAAGTCTTGATTTGACATTGACTTTTTTTTCCAGCTTTAATTGAGTTCGTTGGTACATTTAGGGATACAGTACAGTTACATTCATTGTTGGGATCTTGTACCTCTACATGACAAGTCTTGATTCTCATTTTTTTCCCCCTTACCACACTGACTTTTGAGCTGTCTTCCTGGGGTTAGTTCCTTTGAAATAAGACTAGCTGTTTTACCAAACATCTCCAAATATTCTGTACTGTTTTACCTCTCTGTGGCATTGTTCCTATGATTCTGTTAAATTTTTTTTCCTTTACTCCTCTGGAAATGTTACAACCATTCTTCAAGCCTCACCTTGAAAGTCTGCTTCGTTGAGATTTCCACTAATACTCTTTTCCTTTCCAACTGCTAGTACTCTGTGTTTGTAAGAGAAGAAAATATGTGTGAAAACACAGAGTTCCAAAGTTATCAGAAATCTTGGAACCACCAATTGTAATAAAAAGTTCTAATCTTACAGATAAAGAAGTCAAAAAATCTAAGTGCAGAAAGATGATGAATGAATAAAACCTTGTTGGTACAGAATAGAAATTTTGATAAATTTCTTTACTTGAAATCTTCATCCACTAGTTGTAATTGTATTAAATTATCAACTTAACACTCTATGCAGGAGAGATATATTTATTTTGCTACCTCGATACCTCTTTGTGATTGCAGTATATGTAGAAATAACTGCTTTGAAAATGAAGTTGGACTGAGCATTTCATCTGTTTTTCTAAGCTGAGCATACTATAGAGTAAAGCAAATGGTGAACTGATATCAGAAATGATCAGCACACTCTGCTTGCTTATGGACATGTGCAGCTTTGAGAAATGAGGGGAAGAAATAAAGTTCAATGAGGATAGAGAACTGCACAAGAAAAGCAAAGACAATTTGATCTTTTGAATTAACACAGAAAGGAAGCAACCCTAATGGAGCTATTCCCTTTGTGGCTGACAGTTAATATCTACCTGTTAGTAGAAAAATATCAATTTTACAGTAAAGTGATAGGTAATATTTGAGAAAACAAAACACTATTAAAAAGGAATGATAGCACCAAACAAGACAGCGAGAAAGTTCAGAGAACTCATCAACAGACGAAAATCAAACAACTTACTAAAGATAACCCATTCTAAATGTATCTAGAGGCCAAAAATAATGAGAATAAATTCTCTAAAAATTGAATTTATGGTAGTGGAATTTAACCACATCAGCACACCAGGACAAAGCCCTTGACAAGTAGGAGAGCAGAAAAAAAGATAACAAAAAAATCTGTGCCCTTCAGAAATACATTTTTTAGCTCTGAGTAGCAGAAGCTGAGAGGTTTCTTGATGAAAGGTGCCTGAAGTCCTGCTATTGCATTAGCGTTAATGGTTGGGAAGTGGAAGATTCACTGAAAGCACCAGAGATCAAAGCAGAAGGTGAGTGCCCTGAGTTTGATAGAGTGTCAGACACATGAGGAGAAGCAAAGGCAACTTTGCTGTGAGTGCCAAACGCGTGTTCTACTGGGCAGAAAGGACAGTTGTTGGGTTGCTCCTGTCGGGGTTATCTTGACAAACTTTTTTGCAGTTGCTTCATCTTTACTGTGCTATAAGATAAAAATAGTAGTAACTGTTGTGGCTTTCAATTTTTTAAGTACTTCAACTCACATGGCTCTTAGTAGCCTGGGCTCCAATCATCCTGGGAACTAATGCATTTTTATCTTCTGAGCTGATCACTTCTACTTTCCCCCCAGCTGTCACTCATTTCTATGTGATTCTTGCTCTTTCCTCTTGTGAAACTAAGGCCAGACTTGATCTCACTTCTCTTCTCTGGCCTGCCTGTGCTCTTGAACTTTTTAAATGCTCCTGGGTGCACTGAGAGACACCCCAAATCCTCCGATGCCTTGAAGTGATCTCCCTAGCTATTTATATTTCTCATACTCCCTCCATTCCCCAAAAATTCTTTCCTTAATCCATCTAGTGGGTTGGAAATAAACCCTAGTGTTTTACCAATTTCCCAATCTTATACCTGGGTTTATATTTTAAGTACAAACTTTGAAGATGAGAGGAGTTTCATTGACCAAGATCCCTCAGAAATGGTTGAATTACAACTGACACTTAGGCTATCTCCAATCTTCCATAGGCTATCTACTAACCATCCTTTTAAAATTTACTCATTACATATTACTCACTACTGAGTGCAACTTCAATGAAAATTAACTATTTCTTCTATAAGGATTTCAAAATGCAGCTGTCTGCTATTTTATGGGTTTAGGAAAAGTACCATGAGCTAGGTTATTTTGGCTCGGTATAATAATGCAAAGATCCAGATCGATTCATATAATAAAACTATAACTATACTCTGAGCTCTAGTAAATTCTAAGAAATGGCTTCAGTTGATTGAAATGAGTCACTGGAAATGGGAAATGCCATAACCATCACTGCTTCTAGAAAGACAACTAAAACACACATCTTTAGAATTTGATCATCTAGTGGGTTCCACACATACCAAAAAGATTCATATGGCACGGAGATCCCATTGAGGAAGCCTAAATTTGATGCCCAGAATATATGTAATCATCATACTTACATAAGTCAGTTATGGCAACACTCTTCAGTTTGGTCTGCATCGCACTCATGTTATCTCCACAGTTTATAAGATATACAGAATGTATTTTATTAACATATATTAATTTCATATATTAATTGGCTTAGTGTAATTTTTTGGCACATATATCCAATGTGCCTTGATCATAGCTAGTCTCCCTTTATTTTCTTAGTCACAGTTCCCAAACTCTAATCATTATTCTAAATTCAGGTCAAGTTTTAGCTTCCACGTATGAGAGAGGAAATATATCTGTCTTTCTATGTCTAGCTTATTTCACCTAACATAATACCCTCCAGTTCCACTCATTTGCTACAAATAATAGGATTTTTTCTTATTTATTGGTGAATAATACTCCTTTGAGTTTCTATGACACATCTTATTTAGCCCCTCTTCTATTGATGGGAGCCTCTGTTGATCATAGCTGCTATGAAAAGTGCCATAACATATATATGGCAGATAGGTATTTCTTTTGTATGCTGATTTCATTTCGTCTAGATACAGTCACAGAAATGGATTAGCTGGATCATATGGTGTATCTATTTTTGGTTGGTTGAGGAACTTCTATAATGTTCTCAATAAGGACTGTATTAATTTACAGTCCAACTGTGTAAACAGACTTGTTTCTTCCATATCCTTGCTGACATTTTTACTTTAAGTTAGTTTTTGGTGAAATACTTTTTTTTATAATATGTATCTGATGGGGGTGAAATTATATCTCTTTGAAAAAATTTTTTCAAGTGAAAAAAAGGAAAAATGGAAACAAAATCTTTGTAAAAAGGAAAGAGTGAAGAGAGAGCAGGGACAAGGGAAAAAATGAGAACCAAGACCTGTCATGTAAAGGTACATGATCCCAATGATGAATGTAACTGTATTGTTTGCCTTAAAATGTACCAATACACTTAATAGGACAAAAAAATTTTTTTACAGTACCAGGAATTCAACTTAGGACTTTGCATTTGTCAGGCAAGTGCAGCACTGCTGAGCTACATTCCCAGTCCTGAAATTTTGTTTTGAATTTCCATGATAGCTAATGATATTGAGCATTTTTTCACATATTTTAGGCCACTGATATTTCTTCTTTACCTATACTGATATCTTACAGATGTTTTAATATGTTTCCCCTATATTTTTCTAGGATATTCACAGTTTCAGGTCCTACATTTAGGTCTTTGGTCTATATAATCACAAAAAGATACACAGACCAGTGGAAGAGAACAGAGATCCCATAGATAAAGGCACACATCTACAGCCACATGATTCTTAACAAAGGTGCTAAAAACATATTTTGTGAAAGGATGACCTCTTTAATAAATGGTCGTGGAAAAATTAGATGTCAATATAAACAAGATTGAAACTTGAATCTCTCTGTATGAAATGAAAATGGATCAAAGACTCAAATAAATTTATTTCAATTTCATTATCTATTAGGTACTTTTAGAAGCTATCACTTCTATTAAGTAGCCTGTGATACTGACAAAATTATGGATGCATTTGATTTTACCACTTGCCCTCTTCTTTTGTCATTTCCCTGCTCTAATTTGCCATCATTCCAGATCCCCAGTGTCACCTTCCTCCTGCCAGTTGTTAAATCTTACATGATGGGCCTTCCTGGTGGAGCACACCTTCCTAGGATAAACCCCACAGGACAAACTTATCTCTCTGCACCTAAAAAGCAAAAATAAAACAAGACACTGTATAGTCCCATTTCCTTTCATTATTGGGAGATATTATTAAATCAAATGATTCCTTCTTGAGTCTATATGATATGTTTCAGGAGAACAAGCATTTTGACAAGAAATTTATAAAGGAGTGGTATCTTTAATAAATGAACTTTAATTCTAGTAATAGGAATTTTAACTTCTGGTTTGAGCAATGGGACCTTCCCTTTCTAAAAATATGAATATTCTGCCTATTCAAAAAAGGCTGATGCTGGGTGTGGTGGCACATGCCTATAATCCCAGCACTCAGGAGGCTGAGGCAGGAGGATCACTTTGAGTTTGAGACCAGCCTGGGCTACATAGTGAGTTCCAGGTCAGTCTCAACTACACAGTGAGACCCTGTCTCAAAAAAAAAAAATTCAAAAAAGTCTGGCCATGATTTTGATCAACAAATTTCTGCCTATCAATGTTATGTGAGGTTTGAGTGAAGATATATATACTAATTAAAATTTTATTTTCAAAGGAGCAAAAAATAACCATCAACAAATGAGAGAACTTCTCTCATTTTTCTTAGGAGTAAGTGAAATTCAATTATCATTTTTCCGTTGTGTGAACTTCATGAGTCTGTGTGTGTATTGAAAATAAAACCTTGGGCTAGTAGTGTAGCTCATTGGTAAAGCACTTACCTACCATGTGAGTTTGATTTTCACCACAAACAAAATAAAACATAACTATACCTTTAGAAAACAATGAATCTGTTCTGTAGTCCAATAAGTCCCCCATTGTCCAATCTTATTACTATTCCAGATTTATTTTCTTTCAACCAATATCTGTGAATGGTTAGCATGGAATGTTATTGCTGTACATTAGAGAGAATCTGTCTATTGACTTTGTTAATCAGAATCAGTCTGATCGTGGAAAGATATTTGTCTTTGTATTTCACCTTTAGTCTATTAGCAATCCTGAACTTAATTCTGTCTAACTTCACAGAGTGATCAACTTCTGGGGAAGGGAAATACTGATACTTCTTTTCATTAGAAAATATCCTCTTTGGAAAGTCAGGAGCTCCTGCAGAGCTATTGAAAGAAAAGATATGATGTTATGGCTTAAAGTTTCCTACCTAAAATTGCTAGAAGCTCTAATTTTAGTATCTTTTCTGCTCTGATTCATTATATAGATTAGAGGAGAGTTGAGGAGTAACTAGTTATTTTACCTCATTCATCAATAAATTGACTGATTCATTCATTCACCCATCAAGCAGATATTGAATGTTTCTCATAAGACAGTATATTAGATTTGAGGATACAGCAAGAAAATTGAATGTCCCTGTACCAATAGAGACCTCTCAGTTTAGGTAGAAAAGACAGATGAGTACATCCATAATTATAAGCCAAATGATAAGTAGTATAATAGAGATAGGAATAGAGTAATAAGGAAGCACAGAGGAAGGACAAAGTTGGAAGTCATACTAGCACACAGAGCGGGCTCTTTGAAGATAAATAAATTAGCCAGGGAAATAAAGAAGAAAACACTATTTTGGATAAAGCAAACAACAAGACAAAGGCACAGAATATTCTTGAGGATCTGCATTTAAGGTTGTGCGCATGCTCGTGTGTGCGCATGCATCTATATCTTAGAGGACAAATCGGGAAAAAATGGTCACTGATAAAATTTAAAAAGCAAACCAGGGTCGAGTTGTGCTTAGCACAAGTGGACATGCTAAGGAATTTAGATTTTCATCTCGAAGGCTAGAGTGAGCCTTAGAACAATTCCTTAGAAGGAAAGAAATAATGCAGTAACGTTTATGTAGTGTATACACAGTTCATGTTTCACTCTCCTGTGAAGCAACATCCCTAAGGGCATGATCCAAAAAGATCAAGATCTTGAGGGGTTTCTCAAAGCATAAACCATAACGAAAAGATTACCTTCTATGCAGCAAGTGAATAACAATGTCTATGTTTTACTCTTCTTGAACATTTGTAAATTTTATACAAGACCAAAATTAAATTAAATTATGTGCAGAAAGATATCTCAAATCAGATATCAGCTCCAGGATTACTGAGCCATTTTCCATCTCATTTTAGAATCTAAGTGAACAAAACATATTCTGTATTATATATCACTTAATTTCTATTAATAATATCCTTTCAGAGATGTCCTTGGCTGCCTTAGAATTGCCTCCCAATAGCAGCAAGATAAACAGCAAGTGGATGGTTCAAGTGACATTGCTTTTGTCTGGAAACATACCTCATTGCTGTTGGAGGTTTTAAAAAAGTTAAAAGTCCTGAATTGCCTGAGTTGCAGATTTCTCAGATGAATATATAATAAATCATCCTCAAAGCTTGACTGTGTAAACAAATACTTTCTGTTCTAAAAAGGGCTTGATCTGAGGCCCAGAAAATTGAAACAACTTTCAGAGAAAATGAAATAATACTGTCAGCTTTTATAAATTATCTCTTAGGTTGCAATCATAAAACAACAATGTTTAGATTCAAGAAGTGGCATTTACTGTAGTCTATACTTCCTACCTATGCATACCAGAGGTGATCTATAGACAAAATAATCAATGCCTCAGTCCCTGAGGCAGAAGATGGGTAATTTCTAGATGCTGTCCAGGCCCACAAACATAGTTACTTTACCCCTGCACTTAGGGGCTAGGATAAACTTCATTAATATTTAGTAGAGCAAGATGTCACCTATAGGTTTATCAAGAGCTGTAATTTCACATGCACCCTGAAGAACAACAAATTGGTCAATATGTTAGAAGTTGAACCACAAGAAACTAAGTCTAAGTAATGCCCAAAGACTGAGATGTTAGAGTGAATTTAGCACTGAAAAACACTTGGATCACACTTACTGCAGCTCCTGCTCAATTGGATACAATCATGATAATGACCTGATCCCATCCTGCACTTGTCTCAGATGGGCTTTTGATTAAGCAACTCTTAAAACTGCTGTTTTTTTCGATCATAATTTTGTATTTATTTATAGGAATGGCTCGGGCATGAATGAAAAATAGGACAAGGTTTTGTTGGTAGCTCTGGGCTCTGTATTCCACTTGGCAAAACATAAAGCCGGAACTGACCTGCATGATCCTTCTTAGAAAACAGTTTAGCTGCTGTCAGATAATACTTGACTGTGTTCTTTGAGGATCTGTCCCTGCAAATCCCTATGTGATTTATCGAAATGGGACTTCCAAGAATAGGCAGACCCACTCCCCATTTCTGCTTATCCAGGAATTCAGAAACACAAACGTTTCTTATTCCTTTGACATTTTATGTAACATTTTAGTGCTCTGGTCAACTTCTTGGTTGATCTATCTCTGATATCTATCTGAAAAGCAGCTGTGCATTGCAGGGCTTGCTTTGTGGTATGTTTGTAGTTAACCACATATATTAAAATACACTTATTCTTTCACACACCCTGAGCATAAGAAAGAAGACAAATGCATGAAAGTCATACGACTCATTCAGGGCACTGGTAAAAACTCAAATCAGGCCCACTGGCTCTAAATTTCATGATCTATCAGATTAAAATTTGTTTCTAGATTAAATTTTGCAGTGATCCTCTGTGAAGAGGATCCTCTGTAAAGATTTTAAAAGAAAAGAAAAAGATAGCAGGGTAAAGACTGGCAGCAAAACAACCTTTCTGAGAGCTGGAATCGAGGCACCAGGAAAACAACAATTTTCTAAAGAATGAAAAAAAGAAGCAGATAATCTGGGAACTTGGAGGGGGCTGACAGAAAACTAGAAACTACAGAAAAACTGAGGCACAATGGAAAGAAAAGAATGAGGCAGTGTTGAAAGCAGACCCTAGTTCTTAGGCAGGGAAACTTGACTCCTTTTTCTTTTCTTTTCTTTCTTTTTTTGGTTTTGTTTCCTTTATTTTTGGTACTAGGGATCCATCTTGGGACCTTGCATTTGTAAGGGAGGTGGCAGAACCACTGAGATAAATCCCCAGCCCACCTGTCTCTTTTAACACAAAATAAGCCTTGATAGGGTCAGCAGCTCCAGAGAGAAACAACTGAAGAAACAAACTTATAAAAGTGTGGAATTTTACTCTAAAAGCGACTCCTTCCCACACGTCAGGCTAGAACTGGAGAAGAAATCAAGTGTAACATCTGCCATATTTGAGAAGGTTTAATCAGGAGCCTTTAGGGAAGGGGTTAACTGTTTAAGACTGAGCTGCAGAACAACTACACTTTAGGGTTTCTGAAATCACCCTATCACAGTCACTGGGTGGGAGGCGGCCGCAAGAGACAATCATTGATAGGGCACAGACTTGACATAGATTCCCTGAGAAGTTTAAGGGCATAGGTTTCCTGCCCACTTTGGTAAGAAGCCAGGACAATTTTGCATAGCTTTTGGAAGGGTCTGGGTCTGAAAATCCTGGCATTAAGTCCAGCGACCCACATGACTGCTTGATGCACATCCCCCGCCTCCAACCCCAGCCCCAAACTCAGTGGTCTACTTGCTTTTGCCATTGGCCAACATAAGCAGAAATCTACTTCAGATTTGACAGTCACAACATTGGGTGTATGTACAGAGAGGCCTCTGGAGAAGGGCAAGACCCCTTACAAACGCACAGGCCATAGGGCGAGCAGAGAAGGCTGTAATTTGTGGTGCACAGCGTACATGGAAACTGGCAGCTGATGGAGTGGATACAGCCTAGGGCAGACACGACTGCTCAACCATGTCCAGTTCACCAAGACTCATTTTGAATCATAATCTTTATGTACTGCAACCATGTACTAATACACATTAAAAATTTGAAACAATAAAAAAGGAAAGAAGATAGCCTTTGCCTTAAGGTTATTATATAAATAAAGGAGAATTTAGTTCAATAGGCATGGCATCTTTGGTGAGGTTTTATGTGTAGCATAGTCATAAACAGAGCCTACAATACTGATGGTCATTTGACAATAGATAGCTGTGATACTGGTAAGTAAAGTAAGTAGGGTGATAGATACTGATAGGTGAAGGAGCAAAGACTGATTCAGAAAGTAAGTATTTCCTGGGATGAACTATGTGATTTGGGGCATCGTTATTAACCCACGTGTGTCACGTGGTAATCGTCGACAATTACAGACTAGTTGGCTATTTAGTGATAAGACCTAGCACGATGTTTTTTTTATATCTTCTGAATTATTTAGTACATTGAATCCAAAGGAAATCTAAAGCCTTAGATTTATTTTTACTTTAAAAATATTTTTATTCGTACATGTTTGCCATATATAATGATCACATTCATCATGGGAAATTTGTCCTTGTCCATAATGTCTCTTAATTATTCTTTTTTCCCCACTCCCTTCCCCCCCAACCCTTTTCACTATCCCCATTTTAAAAATGTTGTTTCCTTTTTCCTCTCCGCTTTCCTTTTCTAAAGTCCTTTTTCCTTTCTTCCCTTCCTGCCTCCCCCCTCTCTTGGTCTCTTTTCCATGTTAACAAGTTCTTCCTACTCCCCGGTATTTATCCTCCATGTAATTCTTTTTTTACCCTTTCAGGTTTGCCACACAAAAGAAATTGTTTCATTTCACTTAAAATTTCTGATTTATTTCACTTAAAATTATGATCTCGAGATGTATCTATTTACCTTAAAACGTCTCAAGTTCAACTTTCTTTATGGCAGAGAAGTATGCCATTGTATATAAATACCACATTTCCACATTTTCTTTATCCACTCACCTCTTGAAGGGCATGTAGGCTATTAAAACTTTAGTTTTAAACTGTATTTAACGTGACTACAACTTCTAATTCTTTTTAAATGCTCATTTATTGACAAGTCAGATTTTCTCTTAACAAAATAAAGAATTTCAACTAGAATTTGTAGAAACTAACAAAAATCTGAAGTATACAATTATTTTCACATGTTAATTTTATCACTTTCATGTGTTCACCAAGTGCAGGACTAAGCTAATCTAAAATTTATAATTACCATATTAAAGTAAAAATCTAGGAAAGCTTAGCTTCCCTTTTGTTCTATTTTAAACTGAAAAATACTTACTGAACACTTAGTAACTAGTCCTGGAGTTGGTGTATGAGTGGCCACTCTCAAGACACTGACATGTGATCCACTGGGAGACTGCAGAAGTTAGCACAGAGTCAGGCTTGAAATACTTCTGACCACTCTCCCAATTTCCCATTAAAATTACCCTTGAAACTACAAAAAGGAGCTTTGAAAAGCTGGCAACATCACTTTAAATTCAAGATAACACAGGATAATATGCCAATTTGGATGAAATTTCAGCTAATTTCATTAGCCACACAGATAAATTCAAGGAATACATTCTTGGACTGGGTAACACACTCCAATCTCTGAACCAGAACGATTCAGATGAACCCAGCAAGGTTAGAAAAGCCTGATTCACCTTTTCTAAGAGTGCTTAATGCAGAAAGAGCAAATATGAACTATTCTCTGACTTCAGAGAAATTAATTTTGTATCCTGAAAGCCAGCATTCTCCCTCCCCATGTGTATCTGCATTGCACTCTTCCTATTGCTCATCACTTCAAAATAGTAACTCCTAGGACTAGGCACAGAGGAAAATACATAGAGATGAAAAGAGACTCATTAAAACATAGGACGTTTAGTCCCTTAAACCTCGGCAGAGATGAGAAGTCAGAAGCACAGATTAAAGGAGAGACTGTTCCCTCCCAGCCTTGCACACTTTGATGGAGCAGGATGTCAAGTTGAAGAGGCCCGTGCAGCAAAAGAATGAGCAGCAAGCAGAACATTCCTAACCACTGTGGACCCTTGGAAGATATGACGGTGCGGATCGGAAACGTCCCCTCTGAAGTCTGAGGAATTCAATGACAGGAATTTTGGAAGGGGATTGACTGGACGAAGGGGCTGGGATTTATTTATCAATGAATCAATCCATTTATGAGTTCATAGCTGTACATGATCTTAGGAGGTGAGGCCAGGTTGGAGGAGGGACCCTGGGGCATGACCTAATCTTGAGAGGTGCGTTCTTGTCCCTGACTCCTCTTCTTTCTCTCTGTTCCTTGGCTAGCACGCAGGAAGAGCCTTCCTCCACCAACACTCTTCCACAATGCATTTTTGGCTTTCAGCCAGTCCACTTCAGATTGAGTCAAGCCAGAACTATGAGCCAAATAAATCTCTCCTTCTTTAAATTGTAGGTGTTGCGTACTGTATCCCAGCAATGGGAAAGTGACTAAGACAGGAATCTTTCTTCAGTCAAGTCTTAATATAACCCTCAAGCTTTGGACTCCATTATGCCCTGCCTGGCTTCCTGCCCCACAGAAACTGTGAGATAATATGTGTTAAGTGTCTAAGTTTTGCACTAATCTGTTACACATAAATAAATCAATAAGCTAATATATCTTCTTATGAGCATCTCTATTAGACACATCTCTCCTAGAAACATGGGACCCTAGCAGCATCTCCAGCTCACAAATACCTCATCACGTTGAAAATGTTTAAACCACAGGGAAATTAAGATAGTGGCATAGTAGCTGGAAGTAAAGCATAGTTTCTCAAGGGCTGGAATCAGAACACCTGGAAAAGAGCCAGTTAATTAAGAGAAAGAAAGAGCTCTAGCCATCAGGAAAGTGCTGAAAGGAAAGTTAGAAACCCCAAAGAAACTGACAACAGTGTAGAGAAAAGAGATAGGAAGGAAACAATCCGGAGTGCTAACTCTGCCTCCTGGAAAGAAGGTTCTGTCTCCACAAAAACAAGGTAAGCCAGAAGATGAGCCACCAGCCCCAGAGATAGAAAATGCATAGAGAGCTCTATCCCCAAGGAGAGTCTATGGTTATTGTAAACTCTAAATACAGTGTGGGATTTTACTCTGAAAAGGACTCCCTCTCCCAAAGCTAGTGTTGGAGAAGAAATCCCTTCCAGTGTCCACCATATTTTCAAGTGTATAATCAGAAGCCATTTGATAAGGGTGTTTTGTTTAAGACTAAGCTTCAGCCAGGCATGGTGGTGTATGCCTGTAATCCCAGCACTCAGGAGGTTGAGGGAGGAGGATTGCTGTGAGTTCAAGACCATCCTGGGCTACATAGTAAGTTCCAGGTCAGTCTCAAATACATAGTAAGACCCTGTCTCCAAAACAAAAACAAAACAAAACAAAAGGAAAAAAAGACTGAGCTTCTCTGGGAATCAGAAATCACAGAACAGTCATACCTCAGGTTTTGGAGGTTAATCTGCCACAGAGAGTTAGTGGGAGATGGCCACAAGGGACAATTACAGAGAGAGCAAAGCTAATCACAAACCCCATGAGAAATTTGAGCTCAGTCTATGGAGGACACAGTGGTCATGTCTTTCATGGTGAAAAGCCAGGCCAGTCACTAGTGCTTTTTTGAGGTGGCCAAGTCTGAAAGCATTGGAATTAAGTCCAGCACACTGCTTAGCATTCTTTGCTGCTTACTTCTAGCACAGAACTCGATCTGTTTGCTCTTCCCATCCACTAATGTGATCAGGGATATTCCTGGACTTAGGTATTTGCCTCAACCTGGACATATGCTTCATCACGGGATATACATACAGAGAGATCTCTGGAGCAAGCAGGTCACCTCACAGCCAATAGTCTACAAAGCAGCAGTCACTGGGTCCCAAGGATGAACATAAACAAACAGGAAGCAAGCGCTGCTGGAGCGAATACAGCGTGTCACTGACTGACCCCACCAAGCTAGAAAGGCAGAATTGAGCTTAGGCATAGAGCAAAATAGTGCAAGGACAACAGGCTCCACTTAGTACTCACTTATCCCCCTCTATTTCTGGTGCATTTTTTCACACTCCAGGTCTTGGAAATAAACTGCCCATCCAAAACACCTTGATGCACATGTGCATTAATACATCTTGATTCCCTTTCTCCTCTCCTCTTCATCCATCTCTTGATCCCCATACCACTTGAGAAAGACTTATCTCCTGACTCCTGTACTTTATCACCTATTCCTTATTTTGTTTATTTATATTTTGTGTTTGTAATATAAGAGAAGCCATGTAATATTTTATTTTTAATTGAATTTGATTCACTAACCTCTTTTCCTCAACATCTTCCTTTCCTTTCTTTCTAAAAATTTACTTTCCTTCCCCACACCCCACTATTCATCCCTTCCTTATTCTTGTGTATCAGATCTGACGCCATGAGACTCCTAGATCTTCCCCAGAATCAAAATGACCATGAAAAGTAAAGATTTTGAATAGATTTGGACATCAATACTGCCTTGACAATACAACTGAAGATACTCATGGAAGAGAACTTCCAGAACTGCTTCAGAAAATGGGAAGAATATCACATAAGTGTGTTTGAAGCAAGAAGGGGTATTTGAGGGATATGAATGGCCGTGTATCTTTTGCCATAATAAAATTTTTTGTTTAAGCACACTCTATTTTTCAATCCCACCTCAACAGACAGGCTAGCTGATTGGTTTAAAAAACAAAAAAGCCAATTATTTGCTCCTTAAACACACACATACACTCCACGAGCAATGACAAATATAGACTAAAAGTAGAAGGATGAAAAATATTCCATTCAAATGAAATGCAAAAGCAAGCAGGAACACCTATAATCATATATGACAAAGCAGATTTTAAAACCAAAATAATGAGAGAAGGCCACTGTACATTGGTACAGGGAACAATCCCCAAAGAAGACATAATACTTGCAAATGTATATGCAAGTATACATGGGTAGGCCCAACTACATAAAAAATTACTCAATATAAAGGTATGTGCAGATCCTAATATGATAATAGAGAGTGACTTCAAAACTCCATCCTAATAAATACGTCATCCAGAAAAAAAATCAAAAATGAAAAACATCAGAATTAAACTACACTTCAGAATAAATGGACGTAATGGATGTCAAATAAAAAATTTGAAACGATTTCTTGCATTTTATTCTATTATAATGGAATGAAACTAGAAATCAACAGCAAAAGAAACCACAGAAACTATACAAAAACATATAGAGTGAACAATTCAGTTTTAAACGATAAGAAATAAGAGGAGGAATTTAAAAATTCCTAGAATCAAATGAAAATGGAAATGCAACATACCAGAATCTTTCTGATGCAGTAAAGGTAGTTCTAAGAGGAAGATTTATAGCTACCAGTGCCTATATTTAGAGAACTCAAATAAATAACTCACAGACCCATCTCAAAGTTCTGGACAAATGAGAACAAACCAAAACCAAACCCAAGAGAAGGTAAGAAGTACTAAAAAATTAGAGTTGACATTAATGAGATAGAGATGAAAAGAGTAACAAGATTGATAAACCCTAAACCAATAGAAATAGAAAAGAGAGAAGACTCAAACCAATACAACTCAAGATGAAAAAGGGAATATTAAAACAGATATCACTGAAATCCAGAGGATTATTGGACACTATTTCAAAATCACATGTTCTAATAAATTGGAGAATTGAGAAGAAATACATAATTGTCTAGACACATATGACCTACCAAAATTAAAGAGAATACAAAAAACCTACACAGGTCAATAATAACCAGTGAGATTGAAAAAGTAACAAATAATCTCCTAGCAAAGAAAAGCCCAGGACTATATAAGTTCATTGCTGAATTTTTTCCAGATCTTAAATAATAAATACAACCACTCCTCAAACCATACAAAGAAATAGAGCAGGAATGCTTCCAAAGTCATTCTATGAGGTCAATAGCACCCTGATACAAAAAACAGACAAGGATAAAGAAAAAGAAAACTAAACACCAATATTCTTGACGAACATAGATGCAAATATCCTTAACAAAATATTTTCAAGCCAAACCCCAAAGCACATTAGAAAAATCATACACCATGATCAACTTTGTTTCATTCCAGGGATGCAAGGAATGTTTAGCATATGCAAATCAATAAATGGAATACACCATATAAATATACTCAAGAATAAAAGTCACATAATCATCTCAACTGATGGAGAAAATCTTTTGACAAAACTCAACACTCCTTCATGATAAAAGCCCTGGAGAAAATAGGTTTTAAAGGACTATTTTTTAATATAGTAAAGGCCACATGCAACAAATTCACAGCCAACAGCATTCTGAATAAGGAAAAAACTGAAAGGATTTATTCTTAGATGAGGAATGAGGCAAAGGTATCCAGTATAGTTTTTCAACTTTTAGAGCAACTTTGTGGAACATGTACAAATCTGCCAAGATGAAGCCCATTAAACTGCTGAACAATTATTCCTATTTGAAAAAGTGGGGGGAAAAGTACAGATTAGAAACTGTAGATTTTTATGTAATTTCCCTCTTCCAAAAATTTATAAGTTGCATCATACTTCCTTTTTTTAGTGAGATAGTATGACAGAGCAGGAAAAGGCTCAGACAATTTGCACTAACACCTCCCTTCTAATAATGACAAATTAAGGTAATGACTACATTGAAAGTGTACATTTACAAAAATGATTTTCCAAACTCCAAGGAGATATTGTTGGAGATGTATAAATACTACCAAGCTTTTATGATGGCAAATTCTAACATTTATTTAATATCATCTCTGTCAACAGGGAGAAAATTATTAGCCCATAAAAACAAAGGGAGTATTGTGAAGATTTATAGGAAAAATATCTTTGAGTGATTTTCTATAATAAATAAATAAATAAATAAAATTTTATAAGCTTCTGCTTTGAATCTTCCAAATTTTTTCTTTCCACTCTTTGATATTACACAAAACTCAAAGAAAGTGAGTACCAAAGGTAGCATCTTCATTTTCAATAAAGTGCTAAATAAATGTTCAACAGCTTTATGAAAGAAATGTAGAACATATATTCATGTTTATAAATATTAATCAGACAAACCTGTCAAAGTACAAGTCCCCAAATAAATTGGTACCTTTACCTAATGGACTCCAGTTTGGATTTATGAGACTGGGAATACTGCTTGGTAGAGTAACTTCTCTGGACTCCTTTTACCACAGCATCTCAAGCAACACAGAAATCAAGAGTAAGAAGTAGTGCAGAGAGACCATATTTTCTGCAACATGTACTATGTTGGTAAAGCACAGGATGAGACTGTATAGTGTAAGATATACATCCAGCTGTATTTAATAGGTGTGTGGGCTGGGGATTTAGCTCAGCGGTTCGGTGGCCTGCCTTGCAAGGGCAAGGACCAGAGTTCAATCCCTGGTGCCAAAAAATATATATATATATACCAAAACAAAAAAACCAAATTGGTTTGAGAAAGGAAAAGCAGAAACACCTGTAAGACACACACACACACACACACACACACACACACACACACAAATTCACAAGTTTAAAACATATCCTTTGTCCTTAATCCATAGGAAGATTCAAAGTAAATTACAGGCCCAGAAAATCCTAAACTCAACAAAACACAAATAAAATAAAAAGGACTAAAAGTGTATCCATACAAAAGCAAAGCAAATAATGGGAAAAAACATGGAAAAAGCTAAGTGATAAAATTTACT
Organism: Fukomys damarensis; assembly: GCF_012274545.1. NCBI lineage: Eukaryota > Metazoa > Chordata > Mammalia > Rodentia > Bathyergidae > Fukomys > Fukomys damarensis. Next base: position 55,877,026 of record NW_022900936.1, read on the forward strand.
CCTTCTAAAAATTTTTGATAGAGCAAGTATGTTAGTTATTTGGGGTGGGGGGGTGTTGCTGAGACAAAATATCCAACATCGACAAGAGAGGAAAGGTTTATTGAGCTCACAGTTTGCAGAGATTTCAGTCCATAATCTGCTGGCTCCAAAGCAGGGTGGTGAGGCACAGGCCTTGCAGAGGAGAAATAGTCCATGGTAGGCAGAAGCTAGCAAAGCAAGACAAGCCTCTTTGGGTTCCTTATATTGTATCCAGGGTCAAGGCAGTGGCAAACCAATCAGTGGACTGGTTTAGTAATCATCTATGCTTAATCCTAGCATCTTTAATTCTAGCATTGCATGATGAATCAATCACATACCCTAGATTCAGCCACCTCTGAAAAAGCCCCACCTTACTGCATGAGGCTTTGGGGTGACATCTAAACACAAACAATAACATTCTGTTCCTGAAGCACAAAGACTCATGCATATACCTTTCTGCAAATGACACTTAGTTCATCTCTAAGAGTTGCCAAAGTCCTAAGAGTTTCAGCACTGCTGAAAAGTCCAAGTCCAAAGTCTCCTCTGAGATTTAAGGCAAAGTCAGCTGTAAGCCTCTCTACAAATGAAAAAGAAAGTTAGTCACTTTCAACCTTCAATGGCACAAGATAGACATTTCCAATCAAAAAGGTACAAAAGGGGAAATGGGAAGGAATGGGAACAAAGTAAAACCAAAATCCAGGAGGGCAGACATTAAATTACATTTTCTATGTCCCACATCCCAGGCAATCTGTGGCAGGTTGTGAACACTGAAAAGCTTGGGTAGTTCCACCACTTCACACTCCAGTGGCCATAGCCCACATACCTTCTCTTTGGCTGACTCTGCCCCCTCCTTGCAGTTTTCCACAGACATTTCACTTCTGTTGCTTCTACAACCTTCTGGAGTCTCCACTGAATCTTTAGCTTCAAACTCACAGCTTTACATGTTGCCCTCTGAGGTGCACCCTGCCTGGCATCCCAGGTCTTCTTCTGAAATCTGGGTGAAAGTTTTCCTGATCTCACAACTCTTGTATTCTATGTGAGCCAAAAACCATCATCATGTATGTGATGCCAAGGTCTGCTGCTCTTGATTTTCAACATAAACCTTGCTAAAAGCCTCCAACTGTAGCCATGACACTACCTCAACACTGGACTGCCTTAAAATTTCTTCTGCAAGATTAGTTGGTCTACTTTCCTTAATCTTAGTCTCATGCAAAGTCTCAGGATACCAGCCAAACACAGATAAACTTTCTGCTAAGGTATAACACACACTGTCTGGAGTAAAACAACAATACAGTCCTTTTTCCCAGCATAAACCTCCAGAGCCTGTCTTTTCCAGCAGGATTACTATCAGCTTTCTGTTTTCTCTTGGTTTTGATTTTTTTGAGACAGCGTCTCACTATGTAGTTGAAACTGGCCTGGAATTCACTGTGTAGCCCAGGCTGATCTCGAACTCACAGTGATCCTCCTGCCTCAGCTTCCCAAGTGCTGGGATTACAGGCATGTGCCACCACACCTGGCTCTATCAGTTTTCTGGTCTTCTGACCTCTTATCAAATGTCCCATTGAGTTCAGCTTACAGCATTCCAGCTCTACTTTTCCAGCTGGCATTTCAAAACCTTTCCAAACTCTTCCAAATGGCAAACCCAACAGCTCCTGATCAGGCACAGTCACAGTAATGACCCCACTTCTCTGGTACCAAATTCCATCCTTATTATTTTTCTCATAACTGAGACAAAATACCTGATACACACAAGTTAAGGGAAGAAACATTTATTTATCTCACAGTTATTTGGCTCAAAATTCATCAGCAGCTGATTCTGAGGCAGGGTGGAATGGTAGATATGCCTTTCAGAGGAGAAACAATTCATGGTGGGAAGATAGTAGCAAAGCAAGCTAGCAAGGGACCTCAGCAGCTTCTCCTTGACCTTTATATTCTATATAAGCTACTGGGATTAGGGTGTTGACAAACCAATCAGTGGACTGATTTGGTAATTACCTATCCCGAATCCTAGCACCTAGCATTCTACCATGAATCACACACACTCTAGATTCGGCAACTTCTGAATTCAGCCACCCATGGCTGCACATGGGTTTGGGAGGACATCTAAACACAAGTCAAAACAGCAAGTAACACTGTGGGTAAATATGTTTCTAGAGATGTAGTAAATAGAATATTAATTGCCTTCAAGGAATTTCTCCCTAAAATAAGAGAGAAGACATGACAAAGCAACAGAGGAAGACAGAGTTTGAATTATCACCCAGGCAACATGCAAACAGAGCCTAATTACTACCATCACTGAGATAAAGGATAGAATAGAAGAAGAAATTAAAAACCACTGAAAATATAATGCAAGACACAAATCATGGGCTTGAGGAAAAGGAGTGAAATGAAATTGACTTAAATAAAATGAAAAATATTAGGAAACCATTATTTATATGGAAAATAGACAAATATATTCCAACATAAGTATAACTGATGTCTCCCTCTGTGCTACCATCCTCCTCCCAAAATAAAATCTGAAAAAAATTGATAGAAAATAGTTAAATATATTTGTGAATTTGATAACTTTTTCCCTTCTAATATATGGATCATAAGAGCACATCATGCCACAGGTCAAACATTTACACACTTGTCTAACACTATGCCATATATTATGGTTAAATTATCATCACCAAAGATAAAAGAAGAAGATTTTGAATATTTAAGGCTGGCCATTTGTTAGACAGAAGCAAATGATTCATTTCAGACTTTGCCACATCAGTGTTTTACAGCTGCTGTACAAACTTCAAGTTCAAGAGAAGAAATTTTGTTTGAAGGATTTTATGCCACACTAATCTGCCATTAACACATAAGGGCAAGTAGATTGGATCATACTAGGTCTGGGATCTCTTGAATTTGTCTTGAAAATTCTTAAAGACCCAAAGAATAGACTGGCTAACCAAGATACAAATGAAAAGTATATAGAAGAAGATCTGGCAATGAGTACTTAGTTCATTTGACCATTAATCTAAACACAAAGCAGAAACAGAGATAGTAGAAATTGCAGAATATAGAGCTCACACATCCAGGCAATGATGTGCAATTGATAATGTAAATTAGAAAAAAGAATTGCTATAAAGCAAAACCAAAAACAAAAATCCTGAGCAACTAACAAGGGATTACTGGTTAGAAACCAGATATTTGTAGAACCAATAAATCTAAGAGCTGATTATCTAATAATAACAAAGCAACAATAATAACATAGATAATTAAGGGATAACTTACAAAAAATGGGAAATGTGACAAAATAATAACTATAGGCCTGCTTTTATCATGTGTAGGAAAAAATGTTAAGGTTTAGATAAAATTACTGATTTTCTGGGAAATCATACAGAACCACTACTGCTCTAACTAAGAGAAAATATGAATAATTTACCATGGAGTAAGTAAAGATTTTCAAGAGCTGATCTTAAAATCCACAGCAGGAGTGAAGGGAGGGCAGGGACAAAGGGAAAAAATGAGAACCAAGACCTGTCATGTAAAGGTACAAGATCCCAATGATGAATGTAACTGTACTGTACACCTAAAATGTACCAATAAACTCAATTAAAAAAAAACACACAGCAGTGCCCAGATATCACAAGCTCTAAAGGAAGCTCAGAAGCTCTAAAGAAAGTAAAGCCTGATGCTATTTAAAAACACTCACTAACATAGAATTAAAGCGAAATCTACTCATTTTTTAAAAATATAAAATGAGTAAGACATCAATTTTTTTTCATTTTATTGAGTTTATTGGTACAATCTATCTATACAATACAGCTACATTTGTTATTGGGATCCTGTACCTTTGCATAATAGGTCTTGATTCTCATTTTTTCCCCTTATCCTTGCCCTCCCTTCACCCCCTCCTCCCCTCACCATTTACAAACACTTTATTTCCATTTTTTCAATTTCTCATATTTTTTTGCTCTCCCTTATTAGCTTTCCCCCACCCTTCCCACTTTCCCTACACCTTTAACCCTTTACTTCCTATTTCACATTATTAATTATCTCATTAGCATCCTGTGTACTACTATAGTTTTTCACGCCAGAGAAACTATTCAGTATTTCAGTTAAAGAAATCTCTGCATGAACATTAAAAATAGGGAATCCTAAAATAAAACTAAAAAGGAAAGTAAAAGAGAAAAGGCAATGATGTAAGATGCAAATAATCCTTAATTCTGAAGATGAAAATGGTCCCTTAACATATTTAAATTGCTCCTTGCTCTTGTAGTCTTATCTTATTCTTTTTTTTCATTATTTAGAGAATACTTTATTAGTTTCTGTAATCAAACCCACATAGATATAACCTTACATATTTAATATAGTGCATTACCCCTGTACAAATGGAAAGAAAAATTAAAAATTAACATTTCTAGACAAATATGACTGTCCATTTCTGTAAAATGCCAACTCAACACAGTAAATTGGGATAATTTTTTCCAAAGTTGACAGCACTGTTAAAGTTTCCAAAAAATTCAAATTATATATATATATATATATATATATTTTAATTTATATAAAAAGAACAATAATAGCGATATGTTATGCATTGATAGCAGCAACAGCTTTTCCAGGTTCTGTAGTCATCTGAACAAAATTACAGACATTCAGGGCATTCCATTAAAAAAAAGAAAAAAGAAAATATAATATAATATCCAGAAAACAGCAAAGTTCTATTGCTGTTGTAGTACCTGGCACCATTTTTTTTTTATTAGCATCTTAATCATCATCTGGAAAGAGAACATTCTAGAGTAATGTCTTTGAAAATAGCTCTGATAAAGCATGGTCCCTACTATGTATCATAAAGCAGGTACAAGATATTTTACATTCATAGAGGTATGATACAGCACTGTCCTACATCAATAATACTAGAATCAGTTTTGGGTTGAAATTTGCTTTGTTGGCAAATAAGATTGCTTCCCCTGCTTTTTTCTGGGCTCCTGTCACATGGAGAATTGTTCTCCATCCTTTCACTTTCAGTCTATGGTTTTCTTTTTGCACTAGGTGTGTTTCTTGTATACAACATATTGTTGGATTTTGCTTCTTATTCCATTTTGCCAGTCTATTTCTCTTGATTGGTGAGTTGAGGCCATTGACATTGATGCTTATAACTGATATGTACTGACTTATTATTGACATGTTATTAGCCTTTTGTTGACTCTTTTTACTTATCACCTTCTCCTTTTAGTTTCTTGCCTTGCCTATTTGATACGCTCTGTTGGGCCTCATGGTTTTGTTGCCTTCACTGTCTTTTTCTAGGATCTTGTTTAGAATTGCTTGTAGTGCTGGTTTGGTATTCATGTAGTTTCTCAGGTGTACTTTGTCGTGGAAGTGTCTTATTTCCCCATCCATTTTGAAAGAGAGTTTTGCAGGATATATCAGTATAGGTTGGAGGTTGTTCTCTTTTAGTACTTGAAATATCTCACTCCAGGCTCTCCTTGCCCTAAGAGTTTGTGTTGAAAAGTCTGCTGTGATTATGATGGGCTTTCCTTTGCATGTGATTTGTTTCTTTTCTCTTACTGCTTGTAGTATTTTGTTCTTCTGTTGAGTTTCTGGGATACTGATTATTATATGTCTAGGTGTAGATTTTTTTATTGTGGCTAGTTGGGTTCCTATATGCCTCAGTTATCTGAATGTCAAATTCTTCCCCTCTGTTTGGGAAATTTTATGTCATTAATTCTGAAAACAGCTTTTTTAAGTCATTTGTATTTTCTCCTGCTACTTCATGTATTTCTATCAGTCTTATGTTATTCTTCTTTGCATCATCTAGGAGTTGCTGGATCGATTTCTCATGATCCCCTACTGTTTTTAAGAGACCTCTCTTTTCACTGACTGCAATCGTGTCTTCTATATCTGAGAGTCTATCTTCACATTCTTTTATTCTGTAGCATACACTTTCAAAGGAGTGTTTAATCTCCTGGATATCTGTTTGAATTTGTTATATGGATTCCATTTTTTCCTATGTTGGGTGTTTATTTTTCCATTTCTTTCTTATGCTGGGCCCTCATGGCTTCTATAATGGTCCTGAGCTCATCTATTTTTTTGTCAGTGTCTGCTCTAGAGTCTCGAATCATGACTTCCATTTTGCTCACCATCTCTATGATTACCTGGGAAATTATTTCTGTTTTGAATTTTTCTAGAGCCTGATTGATCTGTTTTGTTACTTCCTGTGCTTTGAGTTCGGGGTGTCCCGGTGGTTCACTATCAGCCTTTTCATCCTCATTTGCCCTACTGTTTACCATTGGTGAACTGGAAGTCTTCCTTTTTGTCTTGCTTAAGTGTTTTCTCATTTTTATTCTTGTTATTGGGCTATCCTTGGTTTAATCTCTGGGTTATCACCCAAATCTTCCTGATATAGTTGCGCCCTAGCTTCTGGGTCTCTAACGACCCACAGACATTCTCATCTTCATAAAATCAGAAAAAGCAGCTCATCAAATCACCCACAATCCTTTATCCCAACTGATACAATCAGCGACACATTTAGATCAAGCACAACTTGGAAACTGACCACCTGTGGTAGTTACTAGACTATCACCCTTAAACCATTTGCAGTCCATAACATGTCTGCAGTGAACAAACTTTTCAATATAGTATATTTACCATTTAATGGCTCAGACAGAGCTAGGATGCAAGACCCCTGATCTCAGTCAGCTGATGGCTGAACCCCATGACGCAGACTGATCTCAGGCTGCAAGGCCCAAATTGAGTTCCCCAACCTTCTGAATGGTTGAACTCCACACCGTTCTACTACACGTTTCCCACACCCTTTCTTTAAAGATGTTCAAAGTTGGGAGCTTAGAAAAATACCCTTTATGACCACCTCTGCCTCTGCAGAGTGGGTCCAAAGACTGGCACAATCAGGAGGTCTGAGAGTGCATGGGGCAAGGGGCTGAGGTAAGGGAGTTATAGGGGTTCAGGGGTGGCCACGCTGCTACCTTCCTGGTGCTGGAGCAATGGTGACTCCAGGTGGGAGATGGCGTGGCTCTCCTTCCCACATTGTATCGGGGCCCAGGCTACTCAAGGCATCAATATTTAACCCTAACAACAAAAAAATCAAATTACTTATAAAAGTAAAGAACCAGTCAAAACTTAACCTTCTTTGACACTAAATGCCATACAACAACAAAATAGTAAATAGTTTTGATCCAGAAGTTTGAGTCAGAAAGTATAATTTCAGTGTGAAGGCAACAGGAAACAATCTTTTAGAAGTGAAAGGATTCACAAAACTAACCTATTCACCATGTCTGAGAAATCTGTTTAAAGACATCATAACTGAGTCAAATAAAATGAAGCATTAAATTGGATAAAGAAAATGTGGTTTTTAAAAAATAAAATGGAGTACTACTAAACCATAAAAAATGATAAATTAGAGACATTTATAGCTAAATGGATGCACACTGAGGTAATATCTTAAGTGATATAAATAGGACACGCATGTTTATACTGAATAGTTTCTCTAGTGTGAGAAACTGAAAGTGTAAATAAAGACTAAAATGTATAACAGATAATGTGAAATAGGAAGAAAAGGGACAAAGAGGAAGGGGAAACAGGAGGGGTAGGGAAAGGATAGAAAGGAATGGAATTAATGTGAGAAAATAAAAATAATGCAATAGTATAGTATAGTACATTATAAATAATGTAGATAGGGACAGAGCGAGGGGTGGAAGGGAGGTAGGGGAATGAGGAAAAGATAAGAACCAAGATTGATTATGTAAAGGTACAAGTTTCCAACAATGCATGTCATTATATACATTAAATGTACTGATAAAATCAATAATAAAAACCTTTCCATCACTAAAAAAAAATGAAGCATTAAGGAATGAGAAAAAATAATGATATAAGAAGATGGCTATGAATGCTAAAAACCAGCTTGTGTGTGTATGTATGTCACGGGCAGTATAATGTGTCATGGTACAATGCACTATTCATATGTGTGATGTGTGTGATATTCCTGGTATAATGAACCTCCTGCATTGCCAGTCATATAAATGTATAGCAATATAATCACATACAGTACATAATACTTGATAATAATAAACAATTATATGACTAGCTTGTTGCTTGCTTTATCATTGTCTGAGAATGTACTTCTTGTCAATACTAAAGAAGTTTACTATGAGCAGTATGCCTGGATGTGCCAGCAGCTGCCTCATGCAGCTCATGTTTACTATGTCTCTTGACAGCACCCAGAAGCCAGGTGATTGATATATACCATCTAGGTCATGGGAAGTACATTCTGTGAGGTTCACACAATGATCAAACTGCCTAATAGCACATCTCCACTGTTTCATAGCATATCACTGTATTACGGATCTATTAATATCACTCATTGCCATTAATATTTAAGGAGAAATAATATATGATTACTGCCATAGATACTAAAAAAGCTGTAATTCAATTCAACTACTATTTCAATTAGAAATATACACTGAATAAAAGTTTTTAGGTTTTTTTTCATTAAGTTTACTGGTACATTTCAGGTATACAGTACAGTTACATTCATGATTGGGAATTCTTTTGTGCTTTTATGTAATGTATCTTAGTTCCTATTTTTGACCCATTTCCCTGCCCTACTTTCACCCCCTCCACCCTTCCCTATTTTCTTTGTTTCCATATTTGCCTTTTCTACTATTTTTCCCCAGACATAAGAATGAGAAACTAGAGACTTTTATAGTGAAATGGATACACACACTCGTAATTAAAATAAATAGGACACACATGCGTAAATCCCAAATAGTTTCTCTGGAGTGAGAAAGTAAAAGTGTAAATAAGGATCAAGATGTATAATTGATAATGTGAAAGAGGATGAAAATGTCCAAAGGGGAAGAGGGAGTGGGAGGGAGAGGGGAAAGGAACGAAGGGAAAGATTTTGTTTTTTAATACTATAATATTAAGTATTTAATGTGTGTGTGTGTGTGTGTGTGTGTGTGTATGTGTGTGTGTGATTTCTATTACAATGGTTTTCCTAACAGGAAAACTGTAGAAGTAGTTGAACAACCCAAATTTGGGAATAAATAAAGATGCCCACTACCTTTTCTCTCATTTAAAAATATATTACAGGTATTTGTCAATATAAATAGATACAAAATTATGAGAAACATGAAATCTGAAATAGAAGCAAAACTATTTTTAGAAATACATTGTTAAAATAGCTATAAAATTCAAAAGGATCAATAATAGAGCTAGCATAAATACAAATAGTGAAGGAAGATATAAAATTGGTATATGCAAATAAAATTCTACAGATTATACAAGCAATAACCAATTATGATATATAATCATATAATAAAAGAGAAACCCCATTTATAATAATTTCTAAATGAAATACTGAAGCATAAACTTTAAAAGAAATTATGTGTTGATTCCAGTACTGGTGTGATGACATAACTGTCACATGGCTTAATTCTCAGGTTGTTTACAACAAAAAGTAAGGACAAAATATAAAACACAACTGGAACGGGGCGCACACCTGTAATCCCAGCACTCAGGAGGCTGAGGCAGGAGGACGGCTGTGAGTTCGAGACCAGCCTGGGCTACACAGTGAGTTCCAGAGCAGTCTGAACTACATAGTGAGACCCGGTCTCAAAACAAACAAACAAACAAAAAATAAAATAAAACACAACTACCTGTGGCCCTAAAATGAAATAAAAACAGAGTGTTGAAGGAAATGAAAACTGAGGAAAGATCCACACAAAATGAGTTTTCCAGATTGCTTTCCCTCCCAACACACTGGTCTGATCCCTGTGCAGAGAACCTTGTTGAATAAACTGTGAGATGTTTCATGTGGAGGACTGAAACGCCAATAAAAACCTCAAATGTCTGAACAGAGAAATCAGGAAAAGGAGATCACAAAAGGCCGAACTACTGCAGAAGAGACCACCTCAACAAGCATGCAAACGCGCTGTTCTGACTCATCCCTGAAGGATTCAGGAAGGGCAGACCAAACCAGTGGAGAAAAAATTACAGAATGGAACAGAGATACGAATGGGCCCTGAGACAGCAAGGCACACTTGAGCTCTGAACCTAAATGGTTTGATTGCCTACTCAATCACCGCCAATCACCAGAGGAGGAGACAGTTCCCAGTGCCCACACAACACAGCAGTGTGACACATACAGAATTTAATCAGAAAATGCTACCAATTCACAAGTGAAAGGACAGTGTACAAATATCATCTGCAGAATGATTTGGAGTTTAAAATATGAGACAAAGATTTTAAGGCAACTATTATGACTATTCACCATGAGGTAAAGGGAAATACACCAAAAAGGAATGGAAAAATGGAATTTCTCAGTAGATAAATAGGTCCCATAAAAGGCAAACTGAACAGAATATTAGGCTTTAAAATTAGAGTTTCTGTTCCCAAAAGAGATAAAGACATCATATTAGAGCGATGCATGTATACCCATGTTTATAGGAACAACTAACAATAGCTAAATACTGGAAGCAGTTTATTCAACAGATGAATGGATAAAGAAAATGTGATAGATAACTTAGCCATAAAGACGCATTTAATTCATTTCATAGGACACTGGATGCATGTAGCGACCATACTGCTGAGTGTATTAAGTCAGACACAAATGATTAAATATTATAGTTTCTCTTATATGAGAAACCCAAAATATAAATAATTTCAAGAGAAAAACAAGAGATGATAGTCAGCAGGAAGATAAACTTTGCAGAGATGTAACGGAGATCTTGGGATGGGAGAAGACTGGATGAAAAGAAGGGGAATTGGGAAGTAAAAAAGATAGACAATGTGACACATATGTGTAAATACAGAACAGTTTCTTTGGTGTGAGAAACTGAAAGTGTAAATAAGGATCAAAATGTATAATTGATAGTGTAAAATAGGAAGAAAAGGTCCAAAGAGGAAGGGGAAAGAAATGGGAGGCATAGGGGAAAGGAATAAATATGAGAAAAGGAAAAAATGGAAATAAAATATTTTTAAATAGGGAGAGCAGGGGAATGGGGAAAAAAATAACCAAGATATATCATGTAAAGGTGCAAATTCCCAATGATGAATGTCAACATATTGTATACTTAAAATTCACCAATGAACTTAGAGAAGCAAAATAAGAAAAAGTTCAATGTGTATGTGGACCCATTCCACAGGATGAATGCATTTATCATGTATCACAAACACATACTAATAAAAATTAAAAGAAAAATATATATGAAATAAAAACATGTCCTCCATTGAAATGTAAAAAATAAAATATAAACCAGTGTAGATGCTATCCAGTAAAAATAAACAGCAAAAGGGTTTGTAGAACTACATATGATTAAAGTGCTAGGGAGTGAGACTCGGGCAGAAATAATTGATGAACATGCTTAAATATGGTGAAGACAGAAATAGACATATTCAAGGAATTCATTGAATCTTGAATACAGTAGTAAAATTTTACACCTAAACACATCATAATCAAACTTCTGAAAAAGATCTAAAGCAAAATGGTTCCAATAATCACAATTTTCAGAAACAAGGGAACCTGGAAGACAGAGCAACATCTTCCAATGAAAAGAAGGAATGGCCAACATACTCCAGTGAGAATTTTTAAAACAATGTATTCTAAGATGTAGGATAACTAGTAGAATCCATTACAGGCCAAATTTCTTTGTAGTAAATACCAAAGGAAGTTATTCAGGTAGAAGTGAATTTGGATCTTTAGTAATAAATGGCAAATAAGTGGCAAATATCTGTAAATATAAAAGATTATTTCTTTCTGCAGATTCTTTAAAATACATAATTCTATTGAAAACAACAATTACACAATTGTCTTGGTTTTAAAAGCATGAAAATGTAAACATAAAGTGAGTATAATACACAGATCAATAACAGGAGAATCTATGTGGTTATAATATTTCTACATTTCATTTAGATTGATAGGCTATTACATCAAAATAGAATAATAAAGTTTATGTAATGTTGGGATCCCTAGGGAAACCGATAAAAATATTATTCAAAAATATATAGCCAGAGTAGGAATGTGTCAAAACCCTTTCGTGGAAATCCTCAAATAATTAAAAAATTATGGAAGAACTGAACACCATCAACAACTTGAATTAATTGTCATTTTTAGAACCATACATCCCAAAACAGTAGAATAGAGATGCTTTTTCAGTGTATATATTGCACTCATTAATATAGAATATGTGCTGGGATTTATATGTCAATAAACAAGGATCAATAAATTTAAAAGGATATAAAGCATTTGAAGTATTTTCTTTATGCAAAATAAAATTAAATCAGAAGGCAACATCAATAAGGAGAAAAAAACCAAATATCTGGAAAATAAATGTTATCAGATCAAAAACAAGAATATGGAGCAAACTAGAAAATATTTTTTTGTTTTGTTTTGTTTTGAAACAGGGTCTCACTATGTAGTGAGACTGACCTAGATCTCACTATGTAGCCCAGGCTGGCCTTAAACTCACAGTGATCTTCCTGCCTTAGCCTCCCGAGTGCTGGGATTACAGGTAGGCACCACCACACCCAGCTAAAAAATATTTTAACTAAATTTCAAAATATTTATGAAATGCAACTAAAACAATACTTAGACAAAACATATCTAGCTATAAATTACATATAAGAAAAAAGAATGATCTGGATCAATTGCATATCTTCACTTTAAGAAAGTAGAAGAGTGGCCAAGGATTTAGCTCAGTGGCACCATGCCTGCCTCAGAAGTGCAAGGTCCTGTGTTCAATCCCCAGTACTGAAAAAATAAAACAAGCAAGCAAAAGAAATTAGAAGAAAAAGAAAAAAATTAAAATGATTAATATGAATAATAAAGAAAAAATAAGAATGATAAAGAAGAAAGAATAATAAAAAGAAACTAGAAAAAAAGAATACCGCACACTCAAGTTTAAAAAACAGAAATAACAATGATAAAAGAAGAAACAAATAATATGGTGAACAGAGACAATGGAGAATATTATATCCAAAAGTTCTTCTCTTAATAGATCAAAAGTCAGAAAAATACATTGTGTGAAACATATCTGGCATGATACCTCTTTTTCCTTGTGTTGTACTCTGTAGAAATTTTCTTTCATTTAAAAAGTCATTATCGACAATTTATTGAGACATGCTTTACATACTATAAGATTCATCTATTTTAAGTGGATAATTAATAGATGTTTGGTAAGTTTATTGAGTTTTGTCACCTTCAGCATAATTATCTCAAAAAACTTTTATTACCCAGTAAGGTCCCTGCATGTTCATTTATCATTGAATGCATTCCTAGTTTTGTGTGAAACTAGTCAACTATTGGTATAATTTTTGTCTCTGCATATTTGCTTACTCCTGATATTTAACATATATGGCATCATCTAATATCCAGCCTCTTGTGACTGACTTTTATTATTTTGTGTAATGTTTTTGATGTTAAATCATATTGTAATGTGTACCAGTTTTCCTTTCATGTTTAATTGCTGAATAATATTTGACTATATATA
>NW_022900936.1:55890573-55924440 GCF_012274545.1 Fukomys damarensis
ATATGTGTGTACATGAAAATCTGTGGGATGTGTTGGTATTTATTTCCATTTGGTGGATATCTCGGAATGGAATTCCTGGGATAGATGTTAAACTTAATTTAAAATTTTTAAGAAACTGTCGAATTGTTTTCCAAAGTAGCTGTAGTGCTTTACATTACAATAGGCAATGAACGCAGGTTTCGGACCCTTCATATCAATGCTCTTGTTTGTTTATTTCTGCCTTTTTAAAATTATAGCCCTCCTAGTGGATATAAAGCATTATCTCATTGTGGTCTACTGCTTGAGCTTTTGATTACATGTCTGCTATAGACAGTGATTGTATTCATCATGGGGAGTTGGTACATGTAGGTACTACCCTACTTTTTTATGTCCCCTCCAACAAAGTTTCATCATAACACAGCAACACTCCTTTATTTATGTATTGCCTATAGTTGCTTTAGCTCTAAAATGACAGACTTGCTTACTTGTATTGAAGGCCACATTGCCCATGCATTTATAAAATTTATCATTTGGCCTTTTACAGAAAGAGTGTTCTGATTCCTAGAAATACATTAACAGAATTGACATCCATCTAGCTAGACTGATCATGAACAAAAGAGAGAGAATACATAAATAATCATTATAAGGAATGAAAAAAGGTTATGTATAAAAGTTTCTCCAAGTACTGAAAGATCCATAACATGAAATTGGTAAGTATCCTCAGAAATGAACCTTCCCAAGGTTGGTACAAGAAGAAAGCTTTAATAGCTATACATAATGGAGAAATGGGAATTATCAAAAATCTTCCCGGAATAAAATGTGAAGACCCAAAGAGTTTTATTCATGAATATTTTAACTCTTTAAGGGAAAAATTGATCTCACACAAATTTTTCACAACTTTTTAAATTTATGTACAAAAATAAATAGGGAATTATACTTAGAAAATAGTGTAGACAAAGTAACAAAGAATACATAGGTCTACCAGAAATTAACAGTCCAAACCCTCTGTACTTAAAACAGATGGTACTCACATATGACTGGCCAGGCAGACTCATGGAACAGAATACAAAAGTACTAGCACTTGCAGAAATTTGGAATAGAAATAAGTGGCATCTTAGTTTACTTAAAGATGGGATATTTAATAAATTGTGGTTGAACAACTCAATAGCCATTCTGAAAAAGATAAAAATTGATTCAATACTTCAAATCAAAAATCAGGACAAACCCTAAGTGGTTCACATCTCTGGAGATAAAAATAAACTATTCATATTTCTAATGTAGTAAACTTATGAGGGTCTTTTTAATTTGAGTGTGGTCAAATATGATTCAAATCCAGGTGCAATAAGATTAAAGCCTGTAAATTTAACTACAGAAAATTATAGTTAAAGTACCGCAGAGTAAAAAGGCAAATGATAAGCTGATGAAAAAATCAATTTGCAACATATTTGTCTGATAAAGATGGACTGAAATTTTAGAAACTTATGATTTCTGGTTTGTGAATGTGGATGTTAATTTGACATGCTATTCACACAAGGAAAAGGTGGAATAAACTAAAATCTGTAAGCTTTTGTAGATTCATCAGAATTGATGGTCAGAGTATAAACCATAGCCCTAAGATCCAGAGAGATAGAGTACAGAGAATCATAGTTTACTGGGATCAGAAGCCAGTGATGGCACCTGTTATGAACACGGAAATGGTAGTTGACTAATTCCTGGAGGATGTACATGGAACTAGCTTGGAAAACTAGAACTTCAGATGGCACAGAACCAGCAGGTTCTCAGGCTAAAGACTGGAGAAAAATCTCCTCGTGCTGGCAAGGAAAGAGAAGTAATCATAAATCCATAGGGCTCCTTAATAATGGCCTCTATTCTAGGGAAATTGTTTGCCTGTGGGCTAAACTATCTCTTTCCAGAACCTAACTGGCCTGGGAGAAGAGAACACTGTGCTCAATTCCAGTCCCTTCTCACCTAGTAGTAGTCTGAGGAACACTGAGGAGCACAGTGAAAATCACTGACCAGGGATATGAGCTCACGAAGACCGAAGCTAACAGTAGGATTATAGAAAGTTTCAGCTACCACCCCGCAATATACCACAGCAGTAGGGCTCCAGCATAATAATAGATTACAATCCAAAGAACTGAGAATCTCAGTTCCTATTTAAGGAGTCCAAAAAACCCAAGGACAACATGAAAGACATAAAAAGAAGCGCTAGAAAGTTTTAGCTACTGACATTATAACCACAGCCTTCCGTGCAGTTTAACTTGTACCCACACCTAAAATCTCATACTATTTTCTTGAGTTCCTTTTTCCTTTCCATCCTAACCACCTTTCAGCAAAAATGTACAAGGCATGCTAAAAGGCAAAAAATACAATGAAGACCAAGCATTAAGTTATGTCAGAGATTTTGAAACGATCAGGCCTGGAATTCAAAATAACTCTTGATTAATATTCTCAGGGGTCTAAAGGAAAAAGGAAATGATATGCAGGAGCCCTTGAGTAATGTGTACAGAGACACTGACTGAAAAGGAGCCAAAAGGAAATGCTAATAATGAAATCAGTAAAAAGACAGCTTTTTTGGTGCGCTCATTAGCAGAGTGGACAAAATTGGGGAAAGAATTGTAGAGCTTGATGATATATCACGAGAAACTTCCCAAATGGAAAAACAGAGAAATAAGAATGAGAAGAAATGTAATAGAGTATCTGATAACTATGTGACAATTACAGAGTGAATACAGTATTCGGAAAATTCTCCGTTCTGTTCTTTACCTCTTCGGCACTTCCACCAATCCTTTTTTGTTAATTATATATTTTTATTGGTGCATGTCTGCAATACACAGTTCCATTTACTGTGGGGAATTTGAACACGTATACAACACATTAACTCTTTTCTGTTGCCTTCCCCTCTTGTCCCTCCTTGCTCCCTCCAATTCTTGATCCTCTTCTCATTTGAAAAATCTCCATTTCCATTTTTTCCTTGATTTTATTCTTAAAATATTTTCCACTTCCTTCCCCCTCCATACCTTGTTTTCCTTCTCATTTGAAGAGTTCCTCTCTACTTCCTATTATCTATCCTTCATTTTGGTGTTTATTTATATTTTGGATTGCTAGTATAAGACCATGTGATATTTAGACTTGTGTGTCTGATTTATTTCATTTAACATTGTGGTTTCAAGGCGCATCCATTTTCCTACAAATGTCTCAAGCGTATCCTTTCTATGGCAGACTAATATTCCATTGTGTATAAATACCATGGCTTTTTAAAATCTATTCATCTGCTGATGGATATATAGGCTATTTCAAAGATTTAGCTATTGAATAAGTATGCAGGTATCACTGTAATATGATGTCTTTAACTCTTGTGGGAAGATTCCTAAAGGGAAATAGCTAGGTGAAATGGAATTTCTATTTGTAGTTTTTGAGGAATCTCCATTTGGATTTCCACAATGGTTGTCTAGTTGACATTCCTATCACAATGCAGAAGAATTTCTTTTTTTCCCACAGCCTTACCTGCATTTGTTATAATTTGATTTTTTTTATGATCAGCATTCTTTCTGGGGTAGGATGATATATCATTATTGTTTTGGTTTTCATTTCCCTAATGGCCAGTAATGTTGAAATTTTTTTCATGTTTTTATTGGCCATTTGTACTTTTTCAGAATTGTCTAATCATTTCAGATGCCCATTTTTTTTAACTGGCTCTTTCATTTTGAGGGAGTCTCATTTTTTAGTTCTTTCTGTATTCTAGATGTCTTCTTTCTGAAGAATAGATGACAAAAAAATTTTCCCCTTTTGTGGGTTGTCTATTCACTCTGTTTGTTTCCTTTGATGTGCAGCTTTTTAATTTGATGTGATGTCATTTGGTCATTCTCAGTATTATTCCTTGTGTCATTGGTGTCCTGTTCAGAAAGTCTTTATCTGCACTAATGTCTTCAAAACTTTTACCTATTTTTTTCTTCCAGAATATTAAATATTCCCATTTTCAAATTTAGATCTTTGCCCATTTTGATTTTAGTTTAACATAGGGTGAAGTATGTGTCTAGACTCAACTTTCCTGGCACCATTTATTAAAGAGGCTATCTTTACTCCAGTGCATATTTTTGGCCCCATTGTCAAATATCAAATAGCTGAATGTGTCTGGGGTTGTTTCTGTTTCCTCTATTCTGTGCCATTGATCCACATTTCTGGTTTTGTGCCAGTCCCATGCTGTTTTTAATCACTCTAACTTTGCAATGTAGCTTCCAATCCAGGGTTGGGATGCCTTCTGCTCTATCAGCCATCAGTTGACCAACTTGGAAACTATTATACATGATTAACTATTTTCATTAATCATGAGTATAAAGTAACATATACTATGGTACTGTCTTGTATGACTGAATTGCTCTCTTAAAGAAATATCTTAAGAATAAAATGATTTGAATAAATATACACATCATTACCAACAAACAAAATTCCACAGCCCTCTGTTACAATCAATGCCAATTCAACAGTACATTGTACCACTTTTTTTTTCTGTGAATTACCCAATTCTGTGAATCTCAGTATTAATGATATCTTCCTTGCAGTGATATTGATAGGAGTAGAGAGCCCTGAAAAATGATCCCATTATTTATTTTATGTAAAAATTGGAAAGATGGGAGGTTTGCAAAGGACTTAGAAGTGCTCTTTATTTATTTTATTTTATTTTTTTTACTGAGACATAATATTGGGACATCATTATTGGGTACCTTATGATAATGTGATATAGGTATAATCAATTCAAAATATTAAGCATTTCCATCTCTTCAAACATTAATCATATTTATGTGTTGGGAATTTTGTAGATTATTTCAATCTATAATTACCTTGCTGTACTGTAGAAAAATAAGAAATAATTGCTGTTTTTAAGAATTTTTCCCCTCAAATTGCAAGTTTACATGTAAAAGAGAAAGGACCAAGGAGCTGCTTCTCTTCAAATTACTATGCATATCTGTTATTAGTATGAGAAAGGAAACTATGGCAAATACAATAGTACTGTATTTGCATAACTTAGATGAGATAGAAAAGGATAGGTGAGTATAATAACTTACTGAGCTGTAATAAGAAACTAAAAATTAGATGATTTTTATTTCTTACATTTCTGCTACTAAGTCCAAGTTTATCTCTGGTTTACTTTTAGTTTCCTGTTAAGGACAGTATAGTTAGTTTAGAGGCTTCTCTGGTCTACACTTCTCTAGGGTGTGGTTTTAATACGGAAAAAAATCAAACTCTAAATTTCTTGACAGAAGAAATTGTCTCTTTCTCCTTTTTTTCTCTTTAGTATTTAACAGTGCTTAGCATGTAGGAACCTCATAAATTCTTAATTACTGAGTTCATTTTGGATGAACAAACAAAAATTATAAAAATTATACAGAGAAATATTTGACTTTTCATTTTTCACTAAGGAGAAATTTGTGTATAAAATCTTAATTAATATAGATTATGGCATTTTTTAAAGTTAAGAAATGGATTAAATTAAGGATGTACAAGGAATAGAGGACAACTCTGATTTTCAGGCAATAACATCATTCCGAAAAAGTTTTGTTTATTCTATTATTTAAGCTTTTCTTTCAGTGACACGTTTCCCTACAAAGTCCTTGATGACATACCCTTGAGCTGTGCTGAATAAAGGAATTATAAACTTTATAGTGAAAGTTTGTTTGGCATATCATTCTCTTGCGGGGAGGTAAGTAGAGAGGAAGACAGGGGAAATATGACTATATTTCTCATTGCTTCCTTTTTCCTCTTGCCAATTGTATTTTACTACCATCCATCAGAGTTATGTCAGGAACAGACTTTACCTAAGATAGCTGAAAAGTACCATAGTCTATCACTTACCCCCATCAGCAAGTCAATTTTAAACTCACTGTCTTCTATCTACTAGGTCAAAAAGCATTGCTAATATTTTTAGAGGACATGATGGATTGCAGTAAGGATTCTAACAAAAGGTGACCAAAATAAAATATCAGCATCATTTTTATGTCTGAATTTGGTAAAAGAAGAAGGGGAAAAGCATAGGTGACATTTCTCACTCAACCATCTATTTTAAAGGGGAATGGGGAGGTTAATGGGGAGAAATTCCAAGCTGTCATTTAAAAATGTGGCCCCAGGCATTTGTTATTGGTGTGACATTGCATAGTGCTACTTAATGAAATTTAAAATGCATTTTTGTTTTCCTTGTGTCTGACCAGGTAGTCTGCCCAGAGATT
Source organism: Fukomys damarensis (assembly GCF_012274545.1). Taxonomy (NCBI): domain Eukaryota; kingdom Metazoa; phylum Chordata; class Mammalia; order Rodentia; family Bathyergidae; genus Fukomys; species Fukomys damarensis. The sequence continues at coordinate 55,896,777 of NW_022900936.1, forward strand.
CTCCCTGGAATTCTCCACACTTTGTGTCTTCATTTGAAAAGAAGTATAAAGCTGACATAAATGTTTTACAGAATTTAGCCTTAAAATCACGGAGGAAAAAAAAAAATGGGTGTTTTGTAGAATTGGTTCTCTCTTCTTTCCTACAGAGCTCCCCTCCAAAACTTGCATTTTCTTCCTCACTGACTCTTGAACAAACCAGATTCACTGGCACCAAAGTTTCAGTGCAAGGTGTAGCTTTAACTATATCACTTCAAGTTACTTTCTAGTGCTTTATTGCTGCTTCCCTAACACAATCATTTATAAATCTGCTGTCCAAAGAACACTCAAGGGGCCAGAAGAAGTGTGGAAAAGGTGCCCAGGCATTGTAAAATCTACCTTCCACCCAACTTCATCCATAGAACTTTTGCCTGTACGTGCTCTATATGTTAATGTTGCTTCTTATATCATAAACTAGGTATACCAAAAGCTCAAGAAGTTGAAAAAACAACTGCTCTACCCCATTTAGAACAGAATAAAACCATAATCACAACAATTTAGAGCTGCAATGGATTTAAATGACAACTTGATCCAGTTGTCTTATTATAGAAGTGAGAAAGTTGAGTTGGGAAGAAATGAAAAATCACATGTGAAGGCACACAGTGACTTGCAGACATAGACCTACTGATTTCTGGTCTAATATTCTATGATATCAATAATATTTAAAGAATTAAAATGGAGAAATTATCTTTCCAAGGGCTAATTTCAGATTATTCACTACTTTAAAAATCCTATAGAATTATAGTATCGAATATTAAAATGCATTAGTCTCAATTCATTCTTCAATCTATTTGTACATTTCAGTCAATAAAATATATACTCATAACAGATGCTTATTCATGATCATATCATTTTTACAACACAAATACCACAATAAATCCAGCTAATTCTTGAGCACTCAAAGTTTGGAGGCTAGAAGGATGCCCATGTGGAGAGTATGCATTCCAAGTCCTACATTTATGAGAGTACTGGACCTAACAGTGCAGCTCTTCCCAATCTTTTTGGCAGTGGAGACCAGTTTAAGGGGCGAAGGGAGAGTGGTTTCAGGATGACTCAAATGTATTCAAATGCATTACATTCATTGTGCATTTTATTTCTATTAGTATTACATTGTAATACATAATGAAACAATTATACAACTCACCATAATGCAGACTTAGTGGGGGCTCTGAGCTTGTTTTTCTGTAACAAGATGGAGTCATCTGGGGTAATGGAATATGATAACAAAAAAAATGCATTTCATATGTCCAATCTACTCTGCCATTTTCTTTTGGTTGCTGTTACTGCAGAAAATGTCACTTCAAAAAGATGCGCTGTTGGAAATTGAAGCAGGCTTTTCAGTGCTTGTGTGGCAGTTTCAAGATGTTCTGTCTTGATTTTAATCCAATATATATGACAATTTTAAATTGCCTCAAATATACTATAAGGGCACTGTCATTTGCAGTCTCAAGTAATTGATTCTATTCTAAGATGGACAAAGTCAGTTCACCTGGCATATGCACAAATGGGTCACAGTACATTCCTTCCCAGTTCTGGGGTCTATGGTGATTGAGAAGTAATGCTCAAACCCTTTTGTAAGCTGAGATAATTGATCATGAAGCACCTGGGAGAAAGAAGGCCTTGACACAGACTCTTTTAAAATCTTTGCTAATCTTTGAAGCATGATAAGAATCCTAATACTTGTCACTTCCACGTTTCCAGTTTGTCTTTGAATGCAGTCACTTTATCTGCTGACAAACACAATTGTTATTCTCCGCTAAAGTGATATACTGTGTTTGGTTAGCAGGTTGAATCTGTCACATGAGTGAGAAGGTTTAGTTACCCATCCTGCGTCACTGAAATGTGCAGCTAGTAGTAACTATTTTTTCAATGAAATTTCTGGAGTGGCTCTGACAACTCAAAAATTCTGGCCAGTCAAGGAAGTCATCTCAATTCTTTGCAGAGTAGAAACCCTTGTGCTCTGTGACCATCTCCTCACAGAGACATGTGAACAGATGTGAGTTAAGGGCATGTACGTTGTTAACAATTGTAATCACATCCTGTAAAATGTTGTTAAATTCAAGTGACAATTTTTTGGCTAACCAGCATTTTTCTATGAATGATAAAGTGCATGGATTCACATTCAGAAGCAAGCTCTTTGACTTGAGCATTAAAAATAGAAAGATTTCCAGTCCTGACAACTGCTCCATCAGTGTATATACCGACAGGAAATGACCAATTCAGTTTTTCCGTTATAGATTCATTCAAAGATGTGAATAGTTCTGCAACTATGGTGCTGTTTGGCCATGAAAGGTATAGAACCCATCTTTATGCACAGCCTCCTAGAGAATATATTACCCACAAAAAAAGCATTGTTGCTTTAGTATCAACTTTGGTAGATGGTAGATTTGTCAACCTGGATTAGATGACACAACGACTTATTAATTTTTTCTAACAATTATGTTTCAGTGTCCTTAGTACTTCATGAATTCATCTAGTTATGCTGCTACTTAAAAGAGAAAATCACGTCCCATCTTTGAACTGCAAGTTTTCCAAAAAGGTCATAGCAAATGTCCTCAGCAGTGGGTAGGATTGACTCTTTGCCAAAAGTGAATGGCTTCTTAGCTTCAGCATTGCAGTTAGACTCTAAAAATGATGTTCTCAGTGAAGAACTTTGATGAAGTGGTGGCGTTTAATAATCACTTTCCTTCTTCTTGTTCACTTTTTCTTTTGAAAAACTCTAAAGGCATGTGCTTTAATGTAAGATGCTTGGTCTCCATGTGGTGAAGCAATTTTGAAGGTTACATAGCTTTGTTGGATTACCAGTTACCACATATTATACAAAGTAGGCTTGGAGAATGTGAATTACCCATTGCAATGAACTTGTAAGATTCTTGTTTTCTTTTAAATTCAGCTTTCTTTTTGTTGGCAGTCTTGTTTTCTGCTGTCTCATGAATTGGTTTTCAAAGAAACTCTCCAGTAATGTTTATTTTTCACTTATTTCAGCTAAGGTTAGGTTGTGAACCTGCCAAAATTGTGATGGAGACAAGTTTTCATTTCAGGAAAGAGGCAAAGGCTAAACTAAGTGTTGGATTCTGACTTAAAGCTGGCCATCAAATGCAGCTAATATAATTGAAGTACATCAACTCAATTGACACTATAAAGCTTGCAACCAGATGTAGCTTAATTATTACTTACCACTCACTAACAAGCTTTTGATGAGTCTGCATGCTATTTACTGATTATAGTCTCTGTGCAGTCAAACTTCTCTGATAGTATTAATTTGTGCTAGCATCACTGCCTCAGCTCCACCTCCTTGGTGGAAGCCAGAAAATCTGTGACAGTGGGGTGAAGGATTTGTGCCACCAGGCTGGGGGATCTATACTGGAGCCAGGAAGTGATGTTCATGGCAAAGATCAGGGATCCTCTGAAGAGAACAGCAGCCATTCCCAGTGACACCTAGTAGCTCAGGTACCTGAGCTCCTCCAAAGACAAGAACAGCCAGGTTCACAGCAGGAAAACTAACCGCAGCAAGCTTCTCCTAGAAAATCAAAGGCCATGATTTTCCCCTCTAGTTCTCTTTTTATGCTATTGGCAACAATCTTCAGGTGGGCCTTCCATGAAAAGACCGCTGATTCAAGTTAGTTGAGCATTACTAGTTGACCACCACACTCTCTATCTCATTGGGTTTCACTGCTTTCTTGGGTATTACCATCACCTTCACTGGGCACTGATGCTGCCACTCAACATGGGCTGTGCCTCTCCATGGTCCTGATTTTTTTTAGAGAGTGCTGCCAGATGCCTCTGCTATAATATACCACTGTCATCTCAGCATCCCCCTTTCACTGATTCTGGCTACCATCACCTGTATTCAGGTTGTTTTTGTGCAGGAAACCATGGTGAACCATCTCCAAAGATACATGAAGGTCTGTGAAACTGTAAAGCTCCCTTCTCTTCATCTTAAATTCATCTCTTTAGAGAAATATCAAAGCAGACTGTTTGGGGCCCAAGCTCTACAGAGGTTTTATTAAAACAGTTATCATATGATGAAATTGTTAACACATTGGAGTTTGCAGCATTTTTCTTTTGTTTTCCCCCACTTTGTCTTTCTCTTTTCTAAAGAGATAATGGACAAAATCTAAGTGCATGGATTCATTTGAAGAAAATAAAAAAACAGTAAAACAGTACACTACCATGTCCCTAAAGGGACGGAGGAAGAAAAGGGGACATATGATTCTCTCTGGGGAATGTGAGATTAGGCTTGCACTCAGCACATTGTACATACTCTGAGCAGAGGAGAGGTTGTCTGATGAATAAGAATGTGAGGACTATGGAGATGAGAAGGTTCTGTTCAGATGCAATACTAAGGGACTTCCAGAAATATAGACATGCTAAGAATTTGGAGAGAACACAAGATTTTTATTAGACTACCTGTGTACAAAGTTTCTCTACTCAAATGATGCTTAAGAGATAAAAAGTAAAGCACTTTAGAGCCATGCCCTCTCCCACCCAGAGCCAACATCGCTCCAACACCAGGAAAATAGCCTGGGCCCCAATCCACTGTGGGAAGGAGAGCCACGCCTTCTCCCACCTGGAGCCGCCATTGCTGCAGCCCCAGAAAAGTAGCAGTGTGGGAGCCCCTGAGCCCCCATAACTCCCCTAACCCCTCCACCCCATACGCCCTCTCAGACCTTCTGATTGTGGCAGTCTTGGGACCCACTCTGCAGAGGCAGAGGTGGTCATAAACAGTATTTTTCTGAGTTCCCAACTTAGAACATCTTTAAAGAAAGGGCATGTGAAACCTGTAGTAGAACAGTGTGGAGTTCAACCAATCAGAAGGTTGGGGAACTCAATCTGGGTCTTGCGACCTGAGGTCTGTCTGTGTCATGGGGTTCAACCATCAGCTAAATGAGATCAAGGGTCTTGTGTCCTAGCTCTGTCTGAGCCATTAAATGGTAAATATACTATATTGAAAATTTTGTTCACTGCAGACATGTTATGGACTGCTTCTTGATTATAACTTAATTCAAATGGTTTAAGGATGATAGACTAGTGACTACCACAAGTGGTCAGTTTCCAAGTTGTGCTTGATAATAATGTGTTGCTGATTGTATCAGTTGGGATAAAGGATTGTGGTTGATTTGATGAGCCGTTTTCTCTGATGTTATGAATATGAGAATTTCTGTGGGTTGTTAGAGACCCAGAAGCTAGGGTGCAACTATATCAGGAAGATTTGAATGATAACCCAGAGATTAAACCAAGGACAGCCCAACAACAATAATAAAAATGAGAAAACACTTAAGCAAGACACAAAGGCAGACTTCCAGTTCACAAATGGCAAACAGTAGGGCAAATGAGGATGAAAAGGCTGATAGTGAATCACAAAGACACCCTGAACTCAAAGCATAGGAATTAACAAAACAGATCAATCAGGCTCTAGAAAAATTCAAAACAGAAATAATTTCCCAGATAAACATAGAGATAGTGAGCAAAATGGAAGTCATGATTTTAGACTCTAGAGCAGAAACTGACAAAAAAATAGAGGAGCTCAGGACTAGAATAGATGCCATGAAGGCCCAGCATAAGAAAGAAATGGAAAAAATAAACGCCCAATATAGGAAAGAAATGGAATTCATAAAACAAATTCAAACAGATATCCAGGAGATTAAACACTCCATTGAAAGTGTACGCAACAGAATAAAAGAATGTAAAGATAGAATCTCAGATTAGAAGATAAGATTGCAGTCAGTGACTGTGAAAAGAGAGATCGCTTAAAAACAGTAGGGGATCATGAGAAATCAATCCAACGACTCCTAGATGATGCAAGGAAGAATAACATAAGACTGATAGGAATTCATGAAATAGCAGGAGAAAATACAAATGACTTAAAAAGCCTGTTCATAGAATTAATGACAGAAAACTTCCCAAACAGAGGGGAAGAATTTGACATACATATAAGTGAGGCATATAGGACCCCAACTAGCCACAATAAAAAAAAAATCCACACCTTGACATATAATAATCAATATCCCAGAAATTCAACAGAAGAACAAAATACTACAAGCAGTAAGAGAAAAGAAACAAATCACATGCAAAGGAAAGCCCATCAGAATCACAGCAGACTTTTCAATGCCTCCAGCAAGGGGAGCCTGGAGTGAGATATTTTGAGTACTAAAAGAGAACAACCTCCAAACTACACTGGTGTATCCTGCAAAACTCTCTTTCAAAATGGATGGGGAGGGATCTCATCTAATTAAAAAGCTTCTGCACTGTGAAAAAAACCATCAAGAGAACTAAGAGACAACCTACAAGGTGGGAAAAACTTTTTACCAGCTGCTCCTAAGGCAAAGGGCTATGATCTAAAATATATAAAGAACTCAAAACAACCAGCCCTCCCAAATACAAAGACCCAATTCTAAAATGGGCATCTGAAATGAACAGACATTTCTCAGACAAAGAAATAAAAGCAGCAAGTAAATATATGAAAAAATGCTCCACATCACTGGTCATTCAAGAGATGCAGATGAAAACAACACTGAGATTTCACATCAACCCACAAAGAATGGCTGCTATCAAGAAATCAACCAATAACAAATGTTGGCGCGGTTGTGGGCAGAAAGGAACTCTTCTCCATTGTTGGTGGGAGTGCAGACTGGTGCAACCACTATGGAAGTCAATATGGAGATACCTCAAAGAACTAGGATTAGAGGTTCCATTTGACTCAGCCATCTCTCTGTTGGGTATCTTTCCAAAAGAATTAAAAGAATCATACCACAGTGATATATGCGCACCCATGTTTATAGTGGCACAGTTTGTAATAGCTAAAACATGGAAACAGCCAATCTGCCGATCTGTTGGAAACTGGATAAAGAAGCTGTGGTTTTGCTATAAAATGGAATACTACTCAGCCACAAAGAATGAGAAAGTAGATTCATTCATAGGTAAATGGGTACATTTTGAGGATATACTCCTAAGTGAAATAAATAAGTCACACATATGCAAATACTGAATAGTTTCTCTGGTATGAAAAACTAAAATATTACTCAAGATCCTAATGGGACAATTAGCAATGTGAAATAGGAAGAAAAGGACCAAAGGTGTAGGGACAGTGAGAAGAATAAGGGAAAAGAAAAACATATGAGAAAATGTAAAAATGGAATTAAAGTATTTGAAGGTGGGGAGGGGAGGAGAGGGTGAAGTGAGGGTGGGGACAAGGGGAAAAAATGAGAACCAAGACCTGGCATGTAAAGGTACAAGATCCCAGTATTGAATGTAACTGTACTGTCTACCTGGAATGTACCAATAAATTCAATGTAAAATTTTAAAAAATGGATGGGGAAATAAGAAACTTCCACAATAAAGAACACCTGAGAAACTACATGAATACCAAACCAGCACTACAAGCAATTCTAAACAGGATCCTAGAAAAAGACAATGAAGGCAACAACACCATGTGGCTCAACAGAGCAAATCAAATAGGCAAGGGAAGAAACTAAAAGGAGAAGGTGAAAAAGTAAAAAGGGGCAACAAATGGCCAATAACATGTCAATAATAAGTCAGTACATATCAGTTATAACCAGCAATGTCTATGGCCTCAACTCACCAATCAACAGAAATAGACTGGCAAAATGGAATAAGAAGCAAAATCCAACAATATGTTGTATACAAGAACACACCTAGTGCAAAAAGAAGCCTATAGACTGAAAGTGAAAGGATAGAAAACAATTTTCCATGGGACTGGAGCCCATAAAAAAGCAGGGGTAGCAATCTTATTTGCAGACCAAGCAAATTTCAACCCAAAACTGATTCTAGTACTATAGATGTAGGATGGTACTGTATCATACTTCTGTGAATGCAAAATATCTTGTACCTGCTTTATGATACTTAGTAGTGACCATGCTTTATCAGAGCTATTTTTAAAGGTATTACTCTAGAATATTCTCTTTCCAGATGATGATTAAGATGCTAATAAAAAAAAATGGTGCCAGGTACAACAACAGCAACAGAACTTTGCTGTTATCTGTATATTATTCTTTTCTTTGTTTTTTTGTTTTTGTTTTTTTAATGGAAGTTGCTGCACATCTATAATTTTGTTCAGATGACTGCAGAACCTGGAGAAGCTGTTGCTGTTATATATATATATACACACACACACATCATATATAAAATTTGAATTTTTGGAAACTTTAATGGTGCTGTCAACTTTGAAAAAAGTTATCCCAATTTACTGTGTTGAGTCGGCATTGTACAGAAATTGACAGCCATATTGGTCTAGAAATGTTATTTTTTTCCCATTTGTACAGGGATAATGCATTGTACTAAATATTGAGGTCATATCTACATGGGTTTGAATAGAGAAACTAATAAAGTATTCTCTAAATAATGAAAAAAAAGAATAAGATAAGACTACAAGAGCAAGAAGCCATTTAAATATGTTCAGGACCATTTTCATCTTCAGAATTAAGGAGTATTTAAATCTTACATCATTGCCTTTTCTCTTTTACTTTCCTTTTTAGTTTTATTTTAGGATTCCCTATTTTTAATGTTCATAGAGAGATTTCTTTAACTGAAATACCGAGTAGTTTCTCTGGTGTGAAACACTATAATAATACACAGGATCCTAATGAGATAATTAATAATATGAAATAGGAAGTAAAGGGCTAAAGGTGTAGGGAAAGTGGGAAGGGTGCGGCAAAGGTAATAAGGAAGAGCAAAAAAAGTGAGAAATTGAAAAAATGGAAATAAACTGTTTGTAAATGGGGAGGTGAGGAGGGGGTGAAGAGAGGGCAGGGACAAGGGGAAAAATGAGAATCAAGACTAATCACATAACGGTACAGGATTCCAATAATGAATGTAACTGTATTGTATATGTAGATTGTACCAATAAACTCCATAAAAAAGAAAAGAAAAGTAAAGCACTTTAGCCAGAACTAGATGCAGCTTTATATGCACTACTTAACATATTTTAGCAGTTATGTACAGAAGAGAACCTTTTTCCACCCTATTCCTCTCCATTCCTAGACCAATACAATAGCTCAGAAGAATTAGTTCAGAGGAAAATAAGAAAGAAAAACACTAAGATGTATACTGAATTCCCACACCTTTCAAGGCTAAGGCTTATAAATCTAAGCCTGACAATCTCTTTCATCCCCTGAGATGAATTCTCCCTTAAGATTACTGTTGATTCCATAACCTTCTAATAGAACCACTCCTGGTCTGCTAGAATTGCCCAATCTAGCCTGAGTCACATTTAAGAGAGAACAGAATTCATGCTCACCTGGGACTTCCACTTTGCTTATTTTCAATAAAAAGCAGAATTATCTCTTGTATCATGGTTGGTAACTCTTTCTCATGCATTTAAGTTTTGGGCATGCCAGAATAAGTTGACACTTTTATTGTTTCCTCATTCTGACACTCCAGTTTTATAAATCCCCAAATTAATTTAGAGCAGTTGAAGATGAATCTGCTTCAAAGATTGCATGCTTTCCAAAGTATCTTAGTTGATTTGGGGGATGATTTATCATAGATTTGTGAGTTCACCAGCTTCTAGCCTCCTTTTGCTTCCCAGAGCAGCATCTGTGTTTGTTTAACAGCCACTGGCTGAATCATTCTGAGAATCATGGAAGCCATGCAAAGTCTCAGGGGCCACATGCCTTATCTCCTGAAGTGACTCTTGGTGTATTTATATAGCTCATGAGTAGGATTTTTATCCCACGAAAACTGAGCTCAGAGACTGACTTTACCAGTTGCCTGGAAAATAATCTGAGCTTTCAGTGATGTGTTTCAAGGTGCATTGGTATCCTTTCCTGTTAAAGCCAAAATATAGATGATGCCATCTCCATAGCAAGGAAGTTCTCTTTAATTTGTTTTCAATTTGTATTGCATTCTTACTATGTGCCAGGAATAGCACTAGGTGCAGGGGACATTCAAGAGTATGCAATCTCTGTTCTAAACTCAAGGTACTTGATTCTCACAAAGGAGATGGTCAGGTACCATTCCAGGTTGAATGACATGCCAAGGAGAGGTGTACTGAAGGTGCTTAATCAGATTTTGATGGATGGGCAATTATGTTTAACACTAGGAGGAAGGATTCACTTATGTAAAAGCAGAATGAGGTAAGAGCACTTAACCACGTTGTCACACCACCACATCTGTGCCATAAGGAAAGGCTTAGAAGTTAGAAGTTCCTGGCAGTTGTGCCAGTCCCTTCTATCTCCTCAAACTGCTCCCTCCTTGAACTAATGTAATAGTTGCGATATAATGTAATGCATTAGCTGCATATCAAATAATTTGAGAAATTTTTAATACATACAGATGCTTAAGTCCCACCACATGCTGGCTAAAAGAAAATCTCCAAGGGAGTCTATTTCTTAAACCACTCCCTCTAGAGGATGTTTTAAGGCACAGCCAGCCCATTACAAACCTTCAAACTGGCCACTGGAACCCATTACTCCAGATGACTTCAATCAAAACTCCATACAGCCCCACTCATGGCGCTGGGTGAGTATTCCCTGAAGTGTTCCACAGGACATTATCTGTTTTAGACTGGGCTGTGAGCCCAGTCTGAAGAAGAGACGCCTGAGAGAAAGGTGGTATATGCTGAATTTGGAAGTCCCCCAAGTCTATTTTGATCCTATCCCTCTGTCTAGACTCTCATTCGATACCATCCAGTACAACTATTTAGGACGTATTCAGTCAGACCACTGTGGACTTTGCGGGTAAGTCTGTGAGACCAGATCTGGTTAGCTTCAAGGTTACCTCCCAGTTCTCCACAATTTCCTGGAAATATTTATCTATTAATCCAATTGAGTGTTTCTTGTTTCATTGTGATTTTTGAGTTCAGTGCCTTCATTAGCACAATGAGCAAACTGAAAATTCACATGCTCCCCTGACTCTTCAGGCTTCCCAGGCAAGCAGCCACATGCACTTTGTTGGAACAGCAGCAATTATATCAGCAAAGCCAGGGAAGGAAGAGATGGCCTCCAGATAAGAGACCAAATTTCCAGTCCTGATTGTGCTACCTTGTAACTGTGTGACATTGAACATGTCACTTAGCCTTTCTAGGTCAATTTCATTTGCAATAAAAAGAACTGGACTAAACAATTCTAAAGACAAGACCCCTTTTCGTTGGGATACACTATGATGTACTGTGCTCTGGTAGTTTTTACAAAATGATTTACACATCTGTCTCTGACTATGCCATAGTGGTTGGAAATGTGACTGCAAGAAATAACTTTTTAAAAGCTGCCTTTTATTAATTAAAATAGGAAAAAAATATTCAAATATTTATTTGATGTCCACTGTACACCAGCAATGTGTTCAATGCTTTGCCTCACGTAAATTATTTTTGTCTCTATAAAGCCCCATGAAAATTCTTGATTTAGTTAAGATCCTTAAAAAGACCCAGAAATTTTTATTTCAAATAAGAAAGCAGATTCAAAGAGGAGAATAATTTGCCTAACTAGTAGATGCACAGAACTAATAAATAGTAGAGCTAGAGTTTAAGTTCAGATTTTATGACTCTAAATCCAGTCTTGTTGATAGCTCAAATTCAGTTATGATCCCATAGGGGGAAGGAAGGACTTCCTCTATAAATTACTGCCTGGTTCACTTTAGTGGAGGAAAACTGTGGGTAACAGCACGTGAAGGCTTTGCTCTTTGCCCTTCAGTTCATGTTTCCCTTCATAGGCCTTTGTAAGGCTTACATTGTCCAATTAGTCTCTTACTGAGTCACCAAATAAATGCCTCTGTCTTCTTTCTGTGTCACTAACTCTGGTTGCCTAAAGAAGAAAACTAAAACTTAAGCACAGCTACATATTAGGGCAAAAGTTAATGCTGTGTTTTTAATCATATAAATGGCAGCAAAAATCTGAAGTTTAAAATACTGAAGCAAATGTAGTAGACTCCATTGATTGTACCAGCAAAGAGGGAATTAATGCTATACATGTTAATGGAACATCTGAAGTATTTTCTGGGACACTGGATTTTCTTAGCACAGGGAGTCATGAATTTACATTTCCTTCTTTTCTGTACCATTAAAGTACCAATTTTGATACTACATTCATTTCAACCATACTTCACTCCCATTTCATGAAAAATTCTTTAGTGGTGAAGCATCATTAGAAAGACTTAAAATGTTTTTAAAAATACATAAGAATTTTATTGATTCAATTAACATTCATAAAACATGAAGAAACAGCTTGAAATGACTTTGAGGTCACAAAGTAGGGACTTTGTCTTGTCAAATCTCAGCTCACACTTCACGCCTGGCAAATACTTAATACATCTGAGAAACAGCAATTCTTTTGAGTAATAGAAATGCCTCATATGAAATCTACTCTGCAAAGAGGCAGCTTGGGGGCAAAAAACACTTCTTGTTGCAGAAAAGAGAATCAGTAGTATTTTCTAGCCCTAGTAATTTCCTTGGCCCATAGCATCCAGTCCTTTACTCAATGTTCAATTTCCTTCTGTCTTCTGCCTTTGCTATCATTGTTTTCATTTCTTGTAGCTCAGAAAGTATAGATGTTAATAGTTAATAGTATAGTATATATACTAATATACAGATAGTCAACTTCAAAAGCTAAATCATCCTTGCCTATCTTTATGCAAAATAATGAGGACAGAGGGAGAGAACATAATGGGTGGATAGGTAGAGATTGGATATAGGAATGGTTTGTCAATTTGGAGTTTGTGAGATCCTTTAGATATTTTATTTTCTGTTTTGTTCTCTTAATTTCTCTGATTTGGCTTCAGCGTAGATTTGCGTCTGTTCAATAAACTAGGTCTCATCACGGGCTTGTGAGAGTAATTGTTTTAATGAGAGTCCTGTTGGTCCCCAGGAAGCATGACGGAAGGGATTGTGCTCATAATTGACTTTAATCCATTCTAATCTTCCACCTTAACCTCACCAAGAATTAAGTGGTTGATATTTGGTCTCTTGAAGGAAAATAAAGACCTCCTGAGATGAGACTTGGCAGCCATCCAAAGACAATGAGACAAGTGAGCACTGGCACTAGTTATATAGTAGTTGGATGTGCAGAAGAACTGTCTTTGTCTAAGCATGCAATTTCCATACTACCAGTCCTTAGCATGCATTTGAGCTCCAGCGTGACCCTGGGTCAGACATTAGAATTTCCTAAGCACGTATTTGCTTAACATCAGATACCAATAAGACACAACAAATTACAAATGGCACAGGCCGTTGTTCTTGGCATTCTTCTTCCTCTAGGGGTTGTTCCTCACTCCCTGGACCCAAGCACAAGGCCTCTGGTTCAGTCTATGGATCTGGGATCTCAGCACTGATCTTTATCCTGTTCACTCCACTTAGGAAGGCTACTGCCTATGCCATTCCCCTCTAGTGAAGTTCATGTTTCATGCACTGGTGTAGCTATCACAGCAACGTACTATTGGAACAAGAAGTAGCTGAATTTTAAATGGAATTTAATCAAGTTTTTAACTTAGTAGTGAAATTGGGGTAAAATTATGACTAATGAGCACGGATAACAATCTGAAAGCATCAGGGGAAAGATTCCTTTTCCTTCCTTACCTCTCTTGTTCTGACAGCCCGTCCATTCTCCCCATTCTTTAGCCACTTTTTCAGCTTCCGTTTCTCCGGGCATGCTCCAATAGTCAGAAAACTCTTCTTCCCTCTTCCTTTTGTACCTGGTTGCCTCAAACAGCAAATTTGCAAACTCTAGTAAGACCTGTCCACTCCTGCTCTCTGACACAAAGTACTGTTGGTCGGGCCTGCAGTTAGGCCCACTGCCTTCAGCCACATTCTTATACTGCTCAGGAATCTTATTGATTTTGACCTCTTGTCACTTTCCCCAGCCACCAGGCTCACACGCCCCATTCCACTTTCCTTGGGACTCCTCTCTCCCTGAACTTCAAAAATAACTCTCCTTTTACTGTTTTTAGTTCTATTTACAAAAGCAATTTATGTTCATGGTAGAAAATGTAAGAGATACACGAAAGTAAAGTGACGAAGTAACTGTAATTCCATTAACTCATCCTGCTATTGATGAGTATTTATTGAATGCTAACAAGGCACAATTTAAGACCCATAGGAACCCCAAGACTTAGGTAGTTGTATTATTCCCATTTAATTAATGATGGAATGTAGGTTCAAAGAGGCTGGAATTTGCTTTAAAGTACATAGCTGACAAGTGATAGAGCACAGGTTTGAACTTGACTCTGTATTCATTTTTTTATATAATACTGCATCTTGATCCATAAAACTTGTCTTGATCCACCAAGATTTGTCTTGGTGTTTATCTTGATATCAGAGATGATGCCACTTTATTAAATAATCTCAGATAGGAAAGGCAAGCAAGAAGATCCTACATGAAGGTGTTTCAATGCACCCTATCAATCCTAGTCTTCCTTCCTACGATTTTGTAAACTCAGTCACTTGCAAAAGTGATGTTTTGATTGTTTGCTCTGACACCAGAACAAAAGTGACATCCTTTCTATCACTTGGCCTGGAACTTCTTTCTGCTACTGTCTAAGACAGGCTGTGGTTGGCACCGTACGATTTTGCTTACCCTCTTCTTCTTGCGTGTATCTCTTGGTTCTTCGTGTGTATGTGTGGTATTAGGAATCAAGCCAGGAAGTACTCCTATCTTAGCCTCTTGAATAACTGGGATTGTGGGCATGTGCCACCATACCTCGGCCTACTGGTTCCTTTTTTAAAGTGAGAGTTAATCGGCATGACTTTTAGTGTCATGGAATGGCAATAGTGTCAAAATGAAACACTTTACTTTAGTTCATGTAACCTCTTTGTAATAAAGGAAACACTTTAATTTCCAATCTGATAATTCATATGTACCCTGTGTCTCAATCCTCTTAAACTCCCTGATTCTTTTCTGTATAGTTTTCCTTTTTCTTGAATTATTAGCTGCCAAGGTAAAGTGGTGCTATGCCCACCTGTTTCTTATTCTTTTTATCACAGGAACTTCCCCTTTTAAAATATTGCTTTTTTTCTAAGATCATGTACACTTTTCTTAGCACCTATGTCAGGTGCTATTTTGGGGGCGATTTTTAATTAATGGAAAATATTGTAGGTTGTCAATCTATCCCCAGACTGCAGGCCCTATCATTGAACCTGTATTTATATAAAGAAAAGTTAGACTAGGACTCATGAATACTTCCAATTAAACAGTGCTTTATTGCTTTGCCACATTAAAGCCTTGAGTCAGACAGATCCAATTTACACTAGAAAATATTAAAGGACCAACTCTACAACATGTGGACTTTGGGGACAGATGCCAAATTTTATGTGGGAAATAGAAATATTCCACAGTTAGGCCTAAGGGAAATGTAAGAGGCAGGCATACTCAGGAGTCACCTAAGAGATAATAGGAGAAAAAAATTAATGCAGAATGAATCCTTGAGTATTTCTCAAGCCAAAGAGTACAGTTCCTCATTCATATCAGCAGTACTGTTCCTGAGTAAATATCATCTCCAAGAATATTTATCTTTCTGTTCCCAATTTTTTATGATGTAATCATTCTATGCAAGGATTATTTCTGTCTGGTTTCCATCCACCCTCCTACCATCACCGAAACTCTAACCTACTTAGGGAACTTCACTGGCAACAAAGCCCAGGGAAATTGTGTCATCCATTTAAGATGTCTGATGCCACAGACACCATTATCCCAGGCTACTGCTGGCTCCCTTGAAAGCAATAAGTGGACAATACTGGAAGCTGGCAGGAAATCCAATATCTAAACCCAATATGAGAGTGTGAGCCCAATCTAATAAGAATAGATTCATTTTGCTGTATTTCCTGTCACCTGCTTTTTGAAGAAAGTGAAACCTGTTAAATCAGAACATTGTGGCAGCTTCTTGGTACACATTGACTCCTCATTCCCTGATCCTTTATAACGAATATTTTAAAATCACCTAAATTAGTGGAGATTGAGTTTCTCAGCTCTATCCTCATTTCTATCACAGTTTAAGAGGGCTTCCTGAGCTTAATCTTGAAAGACTTCATTATTTAATGATTTTTGGACTAGTTTAAATTTCCAAATAAATTTAGTGGAAGTAGGCAATCTTCTGATCTACATTAAAGATAAGAACCAATACCATTCCAGGAACTACCACGGGCAGATATCTTGGCTAACTTGCCTACAGCTTTTAAACTACAGTCTTTTCAGTGAGAGCCTGTGTTTTACATCAGGGTACCCTTCTCTGGAATAATAACCACTGTTATTACAGTAGAGCTATTTTTTCTTTATATCTCTGTAAATGTGGTTTTCATAAGTATTTTCAGATTCTACCTTGACAAAAATAAAATCCTTGGTTAAAAATTTTCATATGCAATACTACAAAATACTTCCACTGGAAATATAGACAAGAGGTGTCTGGAAGCCAGACTTGGTTCTGCATGGTCGACCTTACAGTGGTCAGTATTGGGAAATCAAACTTCATAAAATGCTGGCTGTTGTTGAGGCAAACCATCCAGGAGGAGGACTCCTTGTCTATGTTGTCACAGCAGAAGACTGTGAGAAAGTCCTTCCATCCCAAGATTCTTATTCATTAAATATTATTCTTTACTTTATCCTTCCTTTTTCTTTATTTTTTGTCTTTGATACCTGGGGTCTTTTGCTTTTGTTTTCTGTCTCTGTGGGTGGAGAAAGGTTAGTTAATAAATACAGAGTCTCAGTTGGTTAGAAGATAGTTTATAGTGTTCTCTAGGACAATAAAACAACTATGCTTGACAAAAATTAACTGAATATTGCAAAAGTAGCCAGCAGAGGAGATTTTGAATGTTCCTAGCACAAAAAAATGGTATATGTCTGAGGTGATAGATAGCCCAATCACCCTTACCTAATCATTATACATTGAATACATGTATGAAAAAGTCAAAAGATCACATTTTACCCTATAAGTATGTACAGTATTACCATGTGTCAATTAAAAATAAGAATATACTTAAAATATATTCACAAATACTTGATAACTTCTAACTTTTGAAAAACATTGCTTCAATTTTGAAGTGTTTCATCCTTAATAACTCTTATCTCTAACTTCTTACTTACCACTTTTCTGTAACCACTGGAGCAATGCTTACTGGGTGCTTGCACTTAGGCTCCAGTACCCTGGCCACTACATGACACTGGCCTGAGAAATAAAACTAAAAGACGGAATTAGGAGAGACAAAGTGGACTGTCAGGATGACTGATACCAGTGCAACTAACAAAGGCAATGGCCAGTCCCAGGCACTGACTTTATTGACAATTAATTGGGGTAAAGGCAAGCTACGTGCAGTTTCTATGGAAATTAATGTAAACAAGGCTCATAAAGGAAAGACAAAGCATTCTCAAATTAAGAACAGAATAGGCAAAACATATGGTTGTAAGTAGAACATTGTCCTTTTGGTCAGAAGGCTTCCGTTATGGGGACTAAATTTGGGTGCAAGTCACTCTGACCTTAGCACATAGGCTTTGGCCAGAAATCATTTCTATAAACAAGGCAATTGTGGGGTTAACTCTTTACAGCTTGCACTGCTTACAGCCTGCTTTGGGCATAATCAATATTATTATAGTCCTATGCAAATACTAGGGCAGAGAGCCCACACAATAACGTCCAGGACCTCTTTCACTTCTCTCCAAGACCCCATAACGATGGTTCCCCTAAAGTCTTTCACTGAAATACTAAGAACATCTATGATTTAGCTCCGGTTAGTCCAGGGTCCTGGAAAATAGACACCATGGTGGGATTAGTGCACAAGAAGCTTTCTGGGAGTGCTGTCAGGAACAGTACCTTCAATGAGGAAAAAAAGGATGCTGCAGAAAAAGATGACTTACAATGAAACTGTAGCGGAGCCTTCAGTTCATCCCACAGAGCAGCCCGCGATAACCCTTCAAAGTTACCCCAGAATTGAGGCAAGCAAGGGGTCAGGCCTTTGTACTATTCCTTCAGCATCCATTTATTACAGGAGGGCTGTTTTCAGGGAAGAACCATAAATTTGGGGAGGAAACTCTATTTAGATAAAATTCTTAGATAATTACTCAGCTATTAGTCATCAAAGCAGCAGGAAAAATGAGTACTTCAGATCTGAAGGGGGAAATCAGCAACACACCACAGTATCCACTACAAGACTTCATTTTTCTCAGTGCGGACAAACATGCTTCATTTGCTAGATTATTTTACTTCATATTTTTTTTAATTGAGTGTAGACTTTTCAACCATATATGCACCCCTCAATATCTGGGATCTAAGATAATTTAGATAAAACATCTTAAAGGATGTAATTAAGTATCACGAGATAAGATCACCTTGTATTTATTCACATAGTACTCCCTAAATCCCACAACTAATGTGCTTGTATGAAACAGGAACAGGAGAAAACACAAGGAAAGGTGAAGATGGTGTGAAGACAGAAGGAAGTTTGGAGTGTCACTGACAGTTCCCAGAAACTGAGAGAGCCAAGAGGCAGATCATCTCACAGAGGTTTCTTGAGGTAACAGGGCTACCAACACATTGGTTTTTTTTTTTTAATGTCTCTAATTGTTAATTACATAAATTTCTGCTATTTAAAGCCACCAACATGGTGGTAACTTATGACCGCAATCCTTAAAGGTGAATATGACATTCAACACAATTTGATCCTTACATAAGGAATTTTAAAATGTTTAGTAGGTGACTTTAAGTTTAGGAATGACCTTGAGATATTTCCGTCCCAAGCTGCCTACCTGAGGGGTTGTCAAGACTTGGCTGTATCTCTATAGCAGAGGCCACAGTTTATGTCAGGAGGCCTCCCCTTACAGCTACTTTGTCAGGTGGCCCTCTACCAGGTCCCCTCACTCCTAGGGGAGAGATGTGTCTCATCCCTGAGCACTATGCCACCTCTTAGTGTTTCCCCTAAACCTGACTATAGCTTTATAAATAAGCCCTATATTAAACTCTACTCAATTATCACTTTTGAGTATACTTTCTGTGCTCTTTTGGGACTTGGAAACTACAGTAATTTGGACTCAGGGAGCAATAACTCCAGTTATGTTCTAAACCACTGGTTACAGCAAAACTTATACTGTGGCTTTTCTGATATTTTTTAAAAATGATGTGCCTATACACAAAAAATAAACAGACTTTATGATATTTATTTTACTATTGTATAGCATCAGGTACTTTAACACTCCACTTTCAGAGAAAAGTAACTCATCTCTGGTAGAGATAGCTTTGTTGTCCTTATTTTTGTCTTTTTAAAGTACAAGTATTGGGCCAGGGATTTAGCTCAGTGGTTCTGCTTCCTGCCTCACAAGCACAAAGACCCAAGTTCGATCCCCAGTACCAAAAATAAATAAATAAATAAAGTACTAGTATTGAATTCTGTGGCTTATGTGACATAGATTCCTTCATTTTAATTGATTAGTTCATTAATTAATTTTGTAGTATTGGGGAATTGGTTCCAGGGCCTTTTCACTGAGCTATGTTCCCAGCCCTTGGTTTAGTTTTTAAATTGTGGAAACTTGTACTAGTACATGTCTGCAGTCCATAAAGATTACATTCAGGGTGAGGAATTATTGCATGTGAATCAACCCTCTAGATCCTTTTTTACTTCTTTCCCTCCCTCTTCTTCCCTTCATCTCACTTCTACAGTCGACTTGAGTACTTGGAAAGACAGCTATGACATGTATTAAAATTTGTATTTGCCTCTGTCCAAGTGCATATTGTCTACACTTTTATGAATTGCTAGTTTTTTGGTCTCCCATACTTCACCAAAGTCCTGAAGATTGCAATTGGTAGGATATTAAGTGGGGGTCCTTGAACTAGTCATACCTATGGTGATTACCCAGCTCATTCATGATACCAAAGTAATGTCAGCAAGAGATATCTTTGTCTGCTTTCTAGGGCAGTCCTAGTGCCTGACACATATGTAGATGGGAGCTGGTATTGGGTGAGAAGTTCAACAGAATGAAAGTTATCTTCTATATTTAGTATTGCTTTCAACTTGTTTACTTGAACTTTGTGAAATAAATATGGTATATTGCTTTAATTGATGGAGCATGGTGTTAGAGTTTCACTAAAAATGATCCATATAATCATGTTACTGGTTAATGGGTCCTAGATAAGATTTTTAAAGTTCTTGGTATTTTAATCAAAGAATTGGACAAGACACACAAAAAGTAGTAGAAGTATATATTTATTGAAGGTGGGAAAGAAATATGTTCTATGGAGGGAAAGTGGGCTGGTGAATAGATTCACAACCGGGTACGGAAAAACTGTTTTTATATTTAGAAATTTTGGGTTGACTTCTTTCTTATGCAAGTAAGGCACTGGGCAGTAGTCCTCTCAATAACTCACATGGAATAACACCAGATATAAACTGTTCTATTGAAGACTCAGTTGGTTACATGCCAGATGTAAATGAAGAATTAAAAATAGCACCTTTCTGACTGGCTCTGTGTATAATGCTCAAGAACTCAGAGCTATACTGGATCCTGTGTTCTGTGCACGTACCCTCAGACTCAAGACTTTGATACATTTTGCCCAGTTGTTTTACAGATTTTGCCCCAACCCATATCTCCTGCTACATTTCCCCTGAGAGACATAAGCCTTATAACTTTTTATGGGTTGCTGAAATATTGAAGGTCTCTGTTTATATCTCTGCTTTCTGCTGAAAGGTGCTGTAGGCCCTACCTACTGCTGATTATGTGCTTGCTCTCTGACAACCTTGGGATGCTGGAGCTTACCAGGTAGGCTGGGGGAAAAGCCCTGTCAGAAGACAATGAGAAAAGAGTTAGTGCTCTATGTTGAGAATTGTTGAGTTGCAGGTTCAGTGGAAGAAAGATCAGCTAATTTGTCAGGAAAGTACTAGGCTGTAATCTGGATCATCATCTGGAGGTGGATCTTTTGAAGGTTGAGTGGACAAATTTTACTGTTGTGTTGAGAAGGCAGGAGCCAAATATGAGAAGAAGTAGGTCAGAATATTTCCTGGCCTGTGTTAAAAGTTTAACTATGATAGATCCAGCAATTAGAGACAGCATTTTTCGGGACAAGTTTTTTAAGTAGTTTTATTTCGATGCTTCCTGTAGAGAGGAAAACTTGACAAAAATGGATATTAAATAAACTTCCAAGAGCCTAAGAGCCATCACTCTAACATGCTAACCCACCTTACCAATCAAATTAAATTCAGAAGTCCCAATACAGGTACCCACTTAAGCTGTGGTAATTTGGGGGTCATTAGTGATTTTATTCTTCTGTACCTGGAGTAGTGGTAGAGTCTTGCATTTTGAAGAGGAGCCCTCAGATCTTTCAAAAGTTCACTGGAGTAGGTTTTTACTTTTATGTGGTTCTTTGCTTCAGACAATTTGAGTGAGGCTAGCTTTATCCTAGAAGTGTGAATCCAGCCATCTAACACTGTCATCTTTATTGCAGTGGGTGTGGAAGGGTCACTGAAGGGAGGCTCTTCTATTTTGGTTTTAATTGCTCTTCAGGAGTCTCTTCCTTGCAAGTTTTAATAAGCACTTGGTCACCATGGTGGACACTAGGTGGTCCCCCTGGGCTTGGAGCTGGCCAAATTCTGTTTCTACATAATTAAATGATTTATTGTACTTGGCCCAGATTAATAAATTACTATAACAGTCTTTGGCCTCTATGTCCATTACCATATCAGAAAATAGAAAAGGCTCTCCATCTAGCGTTTCAAGTGCATTCATATTTAGTCTGGTTTTGGGGAGAGTTTCAAATCCTCATGAGGACTATTGGGAATAATCAGAGTCAAGATTTAGAAGTCTCTTGGCAAAGTGTGGCCAGATTTTCTTTAGGGTCTGGTTTACCCTTTCATCTTTTCTAGAGGACTGAGGTTTCCATGAAGAATGGAGTTGATACTTTATTTCTCAAGCTTTTGCCAACCCCTGAGTTATTTGATAGGTAAGAGAAGTCACATTGTCATACTGAAGAAACTGGGGTAGTCCAAGCTTAGGGATGATTTCTCTGAAGAGCACTGTGACTGCCTCTTTACACTTTTCTGAATTTTTAGTAAAGGCATCAATTAGGACCAGTATTTATTTAAATACTCCACAGGGTGCCATATGAGTAAATCTAATTGCCAGACATCCCCGTGGTACATCCTTCTCCTCTGTACATGTTCTAACAAAGGAGGTGGTCTAGGCTTACCAGCTTTATTGTAGGTGCAGAGTAGGCAAGCTTGGAAGGCCTGTTAGATGATCACCATTAGTCCTGGTCCTGTGAAAATTCAGGTGATCATTTTCCATTTACCATATGGAAAGAATCATAAATGCTTTTAGTAGCTTTCCATTGTATCTCTTGAAGGAGTACTAGTTTGTTTCCCAAATACCAACAAAGCCCTTTTTGTGGTCAGTCATTTTTGTTCATTCTAAGGGCTCAGACTTAGATCCTTCGATAATTTCATATAAAGACTTTGCAATTAGTCCAAAATTAGGTATCTGGATTCAGCAGGTGGGGGTACAGCTTGCTACAGAGCATTTAACTGTAGATTCAGCAAAAGCTAGGCATTCTCAGGAAAGAACAAAGCTAATTTTTGGTGGCAGGAAGCCTAAGATCACAGATAGCCTGGATCTAGTCCCTAGACAGTTGTCATTCTCTGGATGTGAGAATGTGTCCCTGTGTCCCAAGTATTGGACTCTCTGAAGGGACATCTGAGGCCTTTCTTTTGGGGACTTTATATCTCTTTTTAGCTCAAAAATTGAGAGTTTGGATAGTGAAAATGTAGGGGATGTTTCTAAAGCCCTGTAGGAGAACTGTCCAAATATACCCAGCACTGCAGAAACGAGGACCCTGCCCTCCCCTGGCTGGCTCACCCTTCAGACTGGTGCGGGCAACTCTGAAGAGAAGCCTAAACATGCAAGCCTGGTGGCAAGGGCCTCTGAGTGCTGCGAGCCTCAAGAGGGGGGTTTATTGATGCTTTTCCTCACCTCCCAAATTCCCAATAGGAGAAGAAGTCAAAGACTGAGTTGATCACCAATGGTTGATGATTTAGTTAGTAGTGCATACATAATAAAGTCTTTATAAAAACCCGAAAGGACTATTCATGGAGATTCCAGACTGCTTACCTCAAGTGAGCTGGAGTTTGCCTGGAGAAGAAGCTCTGGGCTTCTCTTCAAATATTTTGCGCTATACATCTCTTCCATCTGCCTATCCATCTGTACCTTTTCTAGTATCCATTATAATTAATGGGTAAATATAAATAAAGTATTTCCCTGACTTCTGTGAACTACCCTAATATAAGGAGGGGATTACAAGAACTCCCATTATCGGGTCAGAAGCTCAGATCACATCCTGGAACTTACACATTCAAATTGCTCCTGTCCGTGAACGGCTTAGATGGGGAGTGAACTTCAGTCATTAACACCTG
Organism: Fukomys damarensis; assembly: GCF_012274545.1. Taxonomy (NCBI): domain Eukaryota; kingdom Metazoa; phylum Chordata; class Mammalia; order Rodentia; family Bathyergidae; genus Fukomys; species Fukomys damarensis. The sequence continues at coordinate 55,920,136 of NW_022900936.1, forward strand.
AAGTACAAGTTGGTGGGGGTCAGTTTAATGAGTCTTAGTCCTCAACCTATAGAAGTTGAAACTCTATTCATGTGAATAGCGTCTGAATTACATTAAATTATAGGACTTCTAGTTGATGTCTTCCTTAGAGCTGAAGAAGTGCTTGGTGTGTGAAAAACACCACTAGACAGCTAGTGTTAGATATGAAGAGTTGAGTGACTGCATAAGTACAGTAGAAGCACTTTGATTTTTCCTATCTTTAGCAATGGGTTGAGAGGAGAACCTACTACTAAGGGTGGGTGTTAAATGCAGAAGAGATGACTCATAGGCAAAGCCCCTTTCCTTTATGAACTTACATCCTAATGAAAAGTGATAATATATCATCAGCAAATAAGCAACTTACCTTCTCTTTGTGAAAAGCCCTATAAGGAAGGTGCAGTTGTTTGTGTGACAGGACTCGTATCAGGGCTGTTTCTGGACAGTCCCAGGGATCAGGAGAGGCGGAGATACTTAACTCCAGAATGAGAGAATCCAGTCATATGCCAAGCCTGTGAAAGAGCAGAACAGAGGCAAAAGCCATGAGGTTGGATGCCAGGAGGGGCAGAAAGGAAAGAAGGTACAGGGCCTTGGGAGGCAGGAGAGGCAGCCAGGTTTCAGTGGGGGACGCTGTGCCTTGTACACCGTGGTCAAGCCTGGGCATGCTCTAGAGATGCGTGCAGAGAGAGCACATCTTGGAGATTTACAGAGATGACATTTGAGGGCTGTGTATCTTACCTGTAACCATCAGGGTTTCTGATAACATTTTCTTTGACATGTTATTTTACCAAGTCATACATTTAAATCATGCATGCCAATCAAGAGTTTTGTTGGAAAGTGTAGCAACATATTTCAGCCTGGTTTTGTTGTGCTATACTCATGGCATGTAAACAGCAACCACTATGAAATTATTAATCTTCTTTCTAGAAAAAAAAAAACTCAAGGTAAAGCCAAACACTTCAGTTCAATTGTTTTGGTATAAATAACTCTGTGACTTCAAGATTCTTTACCTTCATTGAGAAACAGATTCCTCATTTATAAAATAAGGCAGTTGATTTTCCTGAGACTCTCTGGCTCTCCAACAATGGTTAAGGTGTGAAACAGGTACTGCTATGGCCAAGTAGATTCTAACTGTCTCAAAAGCAACAAGATATTATTTTATTTTAGAAAATAAAAGTCCTCTGGAACTTTAGCTTGCCTAAGGTGGCTCCCCATACACAGTGTTTTGCATTGTTCCATTTGTTTCCATTACTGTCTGCCTCCCCCAAAGTTGCTAACCTCTCAGCCAGGTACTAGGTAATTAGAACAGCTTCCCTATTAAGCCACCAATTTTGTGTACTGGGGATAGAGGAACAGCAAAAAAAGAGCAAGAATTGTTTGGAGATGCAAATAGGAAATCTGTAGTGCCTTTTCTGAACAAAACCAAAGGAAACAATACATAATAAGGAACAGAGAAAATAAAATAGAGTTGATGGTGTGTTATATAACATGGGAAGAAGTTAATGCAATACTTTCAATTAAAAAATAGCATGCCTGGTTTCACCCAGAGTTGGTCAGAATTGCTTTAGGCAATTACATATGAAAGCAAATAAGAGAACAAATATGCAAACAAAAATATTTCAAATATATACATATATATACATGACATTTTTATTGCATATATATATATACATATACATATATATACACACACAACTTTTGTTTCCTCTATGGTGTACAAAGGCAGGTTAGTTGAGAGAACTCTCACGGAGATAAAAAATATGCTTTCTACATTGTTTCTGACTTGTCAAGACAGATGAAATTTGCATTTTAATTTAGAAAGTGGTTGGTTTCAATTGTTGAATATGTTATACAGTGCTTAATCGTATAAAATAACAGAGTAACAAGTAGTACAAGATTATTTATAATGAGCCTTTTGATCATGGGCAAGGCACCTTTACCTCTCAGGGTTTCAGCTGCTTAATCTGTAAATGAAGGACTCTAGCTATTCTAGGTGATGGATACAGTTTCTCTAGCTAGAATATTCTACAGGTCTTGGCAGGAAATAGACATCCTCTGCCCAAAAGTATGCTCAGACCTCTTTTTGTGACTCACTAGAGGCTAATCTTTATAATTTAGTCTTCCTTTCTAGAGGAGTTTGTGGTTTTGCTCTATATCATCTACTTTTAGGCTCTAAAATCAACCGTGATACCTCTCAGTTTTCCAAGATGTTCTTTCTTTCTCCATTGAATCTGAAGAAACATTTAAAATAAATGTTAGTGCTTGTAAAAATGTGTCTTTTTTATTTCTGGCTATATTAACTTAATCCTGGAAATACTGATGGTTTCTTAAGTATATTTCTGAAAAAGTCAACATTACTATTCTAGCATTGAGTGAATATTAGATCCTCAGAGAGTTGGCTAAATCTCAATCTCTCTCCCTCTCCTTCCCTCCTTTTTTCCCTTTCTCCCCCTCTTGTTCAGTTTGCCACTAAAAAGAAATATCCAAAGATTACTTACTCTGATTGTTAAACTGAATTTTATAATTCTATTTTTCAAAATAAAATAAATAAAAACTTCATATTTATTTTACTTAAAATTATTTTCCTGTATAGCCACATAATATAGTATTGTTCAACTATTTTTAAAAGAAGCGGATCTTTGTTTTTTAATATGTACATATGTCTATATTATATTATGAAGGAAAAAATTTTGTTAGTTTCCATGTAGTAAAAACTGATTTTGTTCATATATACATGTTTATATAAAAGTCTATAAAAATATACAACATGCAAATTCTTACTATCTGGATAGTTAGAATCACAGCTGATTATTATTTTCTTCATCTCTTTAAATTACTTTCTTGTAATGATCAGATATTAATGCTGTAACTGGAAAAAATGCATTGGCATTAGTCTTGAGCTGGGAATGGAGAGATAGATGCAATCACAGTGACTAGGGAGGCTGATGCAGTAATGTTGCCATGACTTCCAGGCCAGCCTCGGCTAAATTATGAGTCCAAGGCCAGCATGATCTGCATAGTGAGACCCTATCTCAAAATACAAACAAACAGAAAACAAGAAATAAAAGAAAAGAAAAAGTAAATTTTATTTTAAGGGATGGAATTGAGTGTGGCATAAATAGCAGTGGTAAAAGAGATTGCCATTCTGAGAGAGTCTCATGAAGTTCTTTTTCATTGAGTGGCAATTCACAGAATTCACTTTTGTCCAGAGTCCATTGATCCTTCGACGATTGCTTACTGATGAGGATGACTCTTCCAGCAGGAACCTGGCTCTGTTAATGTTTCCTTTCTTCCAATTCTGAGGCGTGAAATTTCAGAGTAGATTTTGCCTCCATTTCCAAGTGGACACTATTTCTTCCTTCTCCCCTCTCTCTTGATAATGTCTGTGCTCCTGTTGTAATTGGTCATAACCACTGCCAGTCAGCAGACCTCTTTCTAGAAGCCCTCAGGAAACATAAAATTGCATACAGGTCTTTACCTTCCTCTTCTTCCTTTCATTCAACTTAAACAATCCTGCTCAAGATACCCTTGAAGCATATTTATTGATGCAAAAATATTATTCTTTCTGATACTTAAAAATCTGTATTAACTCTCTCTGCCATGAAGAAAAACACCTACACTCCTTATCTTAAAATTTAGAGCTGTCCATAATTGAAACTCACCTTTTAGGCAGCTTTGCTTCTGAACAGAACTTCTGGTCTACCAGAACAGCCTGGGCACTGAATTGGCCCTGAACCAAACATTCCAAAGAATCAGCTGTGCCAGGAACAACTTACTTGTTGGTTTCCACCAGGCTGCCTTCTATGATATAAGCCCAAGCTCAGATTCTACACTTCCAGTGTTCGTGGCCCACTCCATCATAAAGACATCTGTCTTCCTTTTTTAAAGTCTACTTGCTAGGGTAGTGCTTTACCCTACTCAACTTTTTGGGTGCACATGAATGTTTTTCCTCAGGCTGAATGGCACATGTCTTCAAAGCAAGGGCTATGTTTTATCCATAGTATTTTAAAATCACCTAGAGCTATGTAACTTCAGTAATCTCTTAAAAGGTAACACTCAATAAATAATTTAATTAACAGAAATCTTTTTTTAAATTTTATTGAGTTTATTGGTACATTTTAGGGATACAGTACAGTTACATTCATTGTTGGGATCATGTACCTCTACATGGCAAGTCTTGATTCTCATTTTTTTCCCTTACCTCTGCCCTCCCTTCACCCCCTCCTCCCCTCCCCATCTACAAACACTTTATTTTCATCTTTTCATTCTCTCACATTTTTTTCTTTTCCC
>NW_022900936.1:55925514-55932424 GCF_012274545.1 Fukomys damarensis
GGAACTAGCAGATAGAATCAACAACTGGGATCTCATCTTACTAAAAAGCTTCTGTACTTCAAAAGAAACCATTAGCAGAACTAAGAGACAATCTACAATGTGGGAAAAAATTTTTACCAGCTGTACCTCAGACAAAGGACTATTATCAAGGATATATAAAGAACTCAAAACAATCAGTCCCCCCAAATATAAAGACCCAATTCAAAAATGGGCATCCGAAATACACAGACATTTCTCAGACAAAGAAGTAAAAGCAGCAAGAAAATTAACAGAAATCTTAAGCATCACATTTTCTAAGCATTCTAGGAAATGTGCAAAATATAACATTCTAAGTTTGATATTTTTAATGTATGCTTAAAGAAAAAATCAAAAATGGGCATCCGAAATGAACAGACATTTCTCAGACAAAGAAGTAAAAGCAGCAAGAAAATTAACAGAAATCTTAAGCATCACATTTTCTAAGCATTCTAGGAAATGTGCAAAATATAACATTCTAAGTTTGATATTTTTAATGTATGCAGTTAAAGAAAAAAATGGAAGCCAAATCTTTGAATTGAATGTAATGGAAACCACAAAAATGAGTTTATCCATTTTTCAGTCTTCCTATTTCTGAAAATGTCCTTTTCTCATTGAATGTGTTTATATGGAGCATTTAAAAAGTTTGTCCAGAACTTGTAAGGCAATCATGGCTTGCCTCTGGCAGAAATAATGTGTCTTCTTGAATCCCTTTGTAAATAATTGAATTTGCCTCTGAAGTTCAAGAAGTTCAAGATTTCTTTTCATGTGTGAGACTGACTGCTTCTGTTTTCCTTTTATATGCAAGCAGATTGTAATATAAGGCAGAAGAAATGCTGTGCAACTGGGATTTGGGGAGCAGGGAGGATAACAGGAAAGATTGACATGACTTCCAGACAACAGTTATTTTTAAGTATAGGGAATGCTTATCCCCATACTGAAATGGGCTTTAGAAAATATTAGCAGGGTAGAAAGCAGTGGGGGTGATGCCAACTGCCTGAGAGCGATGCTGTCTTCAGGCTGCTGCTGCCACCTGCTGCACACACACAGCCACAGAGGGCAGCCACCTGGGCCTAGCAGCTGGAGGATTCCAGATGCATCCAATTAGTATTCAGTGGGCCTCTCTCAGGACCTAGGTATATGCTGAAGGAAAATTAGTCAAATCTGCTGTCTTCAGGCCACAGAAGGTTTTAGATATAAAAATCAGGAACCTGAAAAACAAATGAGAGGGCAGATTTGCCCAAGAGCCACTGAACACATGCAACAGCCCACATAGCACAAGGTAAAGATTCTATTAAAAGTATATTGTTGGCTCATGAACCTAACTGACAAGCTCCCCTTCTTTGAGGTTTTTAAAGCATTTCTTCACTTTAATGCACTAGGATAGGAGACATACTCCAAGGTCAGTGTCTAATAGAATTTGGCGAACTTGAATTTTCATTGGTTTTCTAGTTAGGTAAATTCCTCTTCTCGTGGCAAAGGGAGCGAAGTAACAAGAATCCCTTCTCCAGGTCTGTAAAGTATCCTAATCCACTAGAGGTACCACCTTACAAATGAGGATCTTCAGAGTACAAGTTCTGTTTTCGCTGCTATGCTTCATCTCTTTTATTCATTGCAAGTTCCAGGAGGAAAAGAAAGTGATGGGAGCATCCAGAGAAGTTATTCTCTCCTTTTCCTTCATCTGAGGACACTGAGACCCTTCCTGGGGAAGAAAATCACCTTCAGCACCACCTGACCCAACAGGGGAGGTGGCAGGGGTTGAGTGTAAAAATAAATTTTGGGAGGACCCAGACTAGGAAATAAGTAACTCCATCTTCGGGCTTTTGCAGGCAACAAACATCACTGACTGAGGAGCAATGAGGATAATTGTCATAGCGAGCAATGGCAGCAGTGGTACAGGTGGCAGGCTGGACATCCAGAAAGACAGTAGCCTTTGACTCCTCACATGTAAATCTCTCTTCTTCTAGCTAAATTCTAACCTCTGAATGGCAAGGGTGATTCCTTCTGTCTTAGTACCATCCATATTCCCCACAAGTCCTTGCATGGAAGGATCGGTATATAAATGATAACAAGCTGGCACAAATTATATCCACTTGACCTTGAAAGAAATTGTCATATCACAAATAATTTGACCTCATCTGTGCTTGGTCTTGCTGGATACTGCTACTGTTCTTGTGGAGAGACTGGTGTCACAGTATACTTCATCAGTTTTCCTTATACTTGTGTATTTATTGCTATTCTTTTTCATTAAACCTTTATTGTAGACCTCAACCTAACACATATTTTCTTAATATTGGAGACTAAAGATGGCTTATTTTATCCCAAGATGGGAAAACCAGTACAATCTTAATCTGGCAAGGAATTTTCATCCTATCCTTTCATTAGTAACCAGACATTTCTAGTAGGGGTCCCTTCCATGAAGCGCCATCCTCTAAAGGGAAGTAACTAGAAGAGTGGAACAGGCCTAGCAGCTGGTTAAAGTGAGAGACTCTCTGACTGTGGATTAATCAGCAAAAAGGCCCCCAGCCATCCAGGTAGGAAACTTTCCTGTTGGGCCTCCACTTTGTGTCAGACATGGGTGACAAGGAGCCCTCATTTCATCCATCCCAGAAAACAAGGACTTTGCTGCAAGAGGGGAGACAATAAAATTCAGGTAGCTGAATAACTGCTCCCAGTTATTGTTCAGATTTTATCAAAATTGAATGTGTTCCTACATTGTTCTCTCATTTTGGAGAAATTTTGGAAATAAAATGTATCTTCAGACTGAACAGAAAACTATTATGAAAGACACTAAGTTCACATTTCTTAAATAACTTTGTGCTTTTGGAGAAATGTGTAAAAAGTACATTGTAATTTCTCTGCATGCTTTCCTTTATTTGGATTTTAGAAACCACTTGCTTGGCTGACAGAGATGATGAAGGAGAGAATCTTTGGATTCAGAGGAGTCTTCTAAAGAAGGTGATGCATGAGATTTCACAGAACAATTTCAACATTGTTCTGTTGAAGGTTGTACTTGGCCCTGAACCACACTACCTTCCTGTCTATCGTGCATTTCCTGGAGATGTTCCAACCAGCAGACAGACTCAGGTCTGTAGTAGATTTGGGGTTGTGAGCACAAATAATGAGGCTGGAGCTTGCTTCATTATAGGCATCTATTGACTTTTGTGGCCATTCTGGAAATGCTAGTATAAGCCCTTCAAGCAACAATGCAGAAGAAATGGATGTATTGTGCTGTCTGCTCCATCATCCAGGTACAGTTTTTCAGTGGTAAGACTTCCACTTGTCCTTTCTTGTCAGATAATTTGTCTTCTGTGCTTTTGTTCATTTAATGTGATTGCTGCTGAACTTGATTACTAAAGGGCAAATAGTTACGGAAGTTTTCAGTTAAGTATTTAAATGGCAGCTATCAGAGAGGTGTTAGAGTCTAGAAAAGACTACTAATGGATATCAAAACCAAGAAAGGAATGGACAGTTTGTGCCACTTTTCTGAGATATTTTCTTCCATTTCTATCTTACATGGATGTTCAAGCTACTTAAGAAGCTGTGCTTCTTGGAAATAAAGTGGAACACCCTCCAAGTGGTAATAAACAAAACCAAAAAACTAAAAAGAATCACAAAGCCATCATCTATGTTCAGAGATCCTTGCTCAGCATTTTCTCCCTCCCTCATGCATGCTTTTTCTTTTGGATAGAACAAGTATTTCTCTGCTAAATACTACAGTCTTTGAGAGTTGGACATATGTTGAATTTTACTCAGCTATATGGAGGTGTGGCCCTGGGAGACAAAGGGGTGTGCTAACCATAGAATCAAAATCAAATGAACCCATTTAAAAATGGAAAGAAAAAAAGATTAGCTCTGCATTAAATAATGAACCTTAGTGTCTTAAGGAACTGCACTTTTCAAGTATAGCTATGAAGATTTCAAGAATTTCTAACTCAAAGGAGACTTTGGAATATAATGCTATAGGTAGGATCAGAGGCATATTATTAAAGAATAACTCATAAAAAGTTACACTCAGCTATACTAACCACCATCTACTGAAACTCTGCATCTACAAAAGTATAATAATTCCTATTTGTCACGTACCTTTGAAGGCCTTGCTTCTTTTCAGGTGCTGTTCATCTTTTTATCATTTTCCTTTGTGAATTTCTATGGGACTTGTCACTATAATGTATCATTTCTGTAACAGTATTCCAAAATAATTCTAAACTTGAGGGCCAATATTACCAAATACATATCAAAGGACAAGTGCTTAAGACATTTCAGGTGCCCTGTACCATTCTGTCAGGTTGCTGCTGGAAGCGAGGATCTCCCATGTCCCACAGTTCAGTGTTGGCTAGAGATGATGCTGTGTGAAAGCTCTTCTGAGGGTACCCTCTCTCCTCCTACCCTCCGAGACCATGTCCATGGGGGTGGGGAGGTCCTTTCCATCCTCCTCTAGGGAATGTATGTTTTCTTACCCTATTCAAACAGACAAAATTTGAGAGGCACTTTGGAGATTATGAGGGTTATATAAAGAACATAGACCCTGGGCAATCAAATCTGTGTTCTATGACTGGAGATGGGACTGCAAACACTTCCTCCCTTTCTGCCTCAGTTCCCGGTTTGATGAAGACGCCTAGCGATGTCACTGTTTATCATGGAGCTGTGTGGGGATCACACAGAGAATGTGAATGTAGCTTCTATAAAAAACATGTTCTGAAAAAGCGTTATTCATACATTAATTACACCACTTGTGTGTGATATGGAGCTGTTGAAAAAGACAATTATATTAAATATGAGCATAGTTGTCTGACTAACTTTCCTCATGCTCTTCAGTTTTCAAATAGGTTTAATTTTACTTATAGGTAGTCAGAAGCCTTAAATTCTTTTTTAGGAATGACCAACAGACAGAGAGAGATGTTCAGATATCAGTCATTTAGTACACTTTTCATAAGCACCTGCCTTCTCATTTGTACTGAACTTTATGCTTTTCCCTTTGCATTACACGGAAGCTGCTTTCTAAGCAAGAGAGAAAAACATTTCCTCAGTCGTTCGCTCATCTCACTGTAATGACCGGGTTAAGCGTGAATTATGTAAAGAAAAGTATTCCCTTTTTAGGAATATGGGAAGAAATATCCAATAAAAGAGAAAACATTTTGCTCTACCTGGTGCTGGTGTCAACCTGACATGCCACCCACAGAAGAAAAGCTTCTCTGTGCAGGTGCAATGGTCGAAAGTCACTAACAAGGTGGACCTGATTGCCATTTTTCACCCCAAACGTGGCTTCCACTGTATCAGTGCAAGTCCCTGTGAGCCCCTGGTGACTTTCCTACAAACTCCTTGGAATATAACAGAGTGGACTCTGTGTAGAAGGAACGTATCTTCATCACTCAGTGGAAAGTACATATGTAGCTTTACTCTGTATCTGGGTGGCATTCATTCTAAAATCTACAACCTTCTCATTCAGGCACTCTGTGAGCATCCCTGGTGATGGAGGGGAAACTCCTACTTCTGCTCTCATTCATCCAACAAACATATGTTCTGAGCTGAAGGCTCAACAGGGCAACTGTTGAGAAGAGGTAAATATTGTCTTCTGTGGGACAGAGAAATTAATCAAATACATGTAAAATTCCAAGTGTTAATAATATAAAAGAGCATTTAATAGTGGCCAAAAACAACTGTCCTCAAGAAAGAAACATGAATTGATATCTGAAGAATGAGTAGATAATTTAGAAAAAGCCATTTAGTGAGTGATCCAGAGAAAGGAAACAGCTGCATGAAGAACTTTGTAGGGTTGAAGGAAATTTAAAAATCCAGTGGGATTACAGTGAAAAGATTAATGGATGAGGCTGGAGATATAGTAAGGACTTTGTCTATCATGTTCAAGACTTTGATATTAATCTAAGAACTATGAATAGATATTGAAACATTTCCAACAAAAGGGAGGCAAGACATTTATGGCATGACCCTATATATTATAAAAATATGATAATGGCTTCAGTGTGAAAATAGTAGAGAAAAAGAGAAAATGATGACCATCCGAGCTGTTCAGAGGGGAAAGTGGTATTGAAAGAGCAACACAGAAAGAAAATTACATTTCATACATTGGCTATAAAATATAGATATGACTGTCATAAGGGGAAATAGGGGCAAGAGCAATACGAAAGTGGAGGAGAGAAAAACTGAAGATGGAATATCGGCTTCTGGCATGTCCACCTGCATGATGATGCCAGCCTCTGTCCTAGAAGACAAAGGAAGTGAACGGTTTGTAAGTGAGTTTGGGCAATCGACTGAATATTTAGCATAGAGCAGGTGAAGAGGGCAAGGAGGCTACTTGACATGCAGCATGAATGCATTAGGAGGCAAAACTACGAGGGAGTTAAGTTCCAAGTTTTGTCTATGTAGAAATGATTTGATTTGAGGGCCTTTCATGTAAGTTATTTGAACCTTTTTGGAGAACAGTGATAATAATATTTGCCCTAAATTACCTGGTTCTAAAGTAAATGATTTCCATTTCTACTAATGGAAAGAGTGAAAATGAAAGCCAACAAATGGAAAATGCACTGGAAATGGGAAATTTTACACTCAGGGACAAAGTGACCTAGTAATGTATGAAAAAAAAACAGAAAAAGTAGCTTATGAAGTCCATGATAAAGGAGGCATGAAACTATCTAGGAAAAGCAGCAGGTACAAATTTAGTATCTCCTCTCCATCTCTTAACCCTCAGCAGCTCCCAAACTATGATATTAGAAGACTCCATCTATAAGCCAAGATGCCATAATTATTGACATAAAATGCCTTATTTCTGCTTTCCGGAAAATGAACTCCCCCCACAAAAATAAAACACAAAACTTTAATTTCTTTTTTTTCTTTTTTTCTTTTTTTTTTTTTTTTTTTCTTTTTTTTTTTTTTT
>NW_022900936.1:55932476-56037839 GCF_012274545.1 Fukomys damarensis
TGTTCAGTTTAATTGAGTTTATTGGTACATTTTAGGGATACAGTACAGTTACGTTCATTGTTGGGATCTTATACCTCTACATGACAGGTCTTGGTTCTCGTTTTTTCCCCTTGTCCCTACCCGCCCTTCACAAAACTTTAATTTCAACTGAGGATGGGATAGGTGGGAAACAGAAAGCCTGTGTAGAGCAACTTTTAGCTACCCATACTTTGAAGTTAGCAAGCCTGGATTTGAACATTGACCCTGTCACTTACTGTACACATCATCATTGCCAACTTATGACACAGCTCAAGCTTTTGTTTTCTTATATAACAAATGTATACAATTATCATTCCTTTTTCATGGGTACCATCATTTTGATAATCAATGAGCTCACCTGTCCCTGCCAAAAGGTAAGAGCTTAGTAAATGGTAGCTTTTATTACCAGGAATAATATCAATACGGAGTGTTCCTCAATTCTTATTAAAAACGAGCCCACCACCCTCTGCTTTTATGCTGGCCTAACTTTGAACCCATGTAGTAGCGCAAGTACAGGTTGACCTTGACTTCACACACCCTGATGTTGTACCTATGCCAGTTGGATATTGTACTGTATGTCTGAGGACTTTATCTTAACGCCAGCAAAAAAGTGACACATGGTCGGAAGCATTCTGTAGAAAACAGGCTGTGTGATGGCATGAATGAAGACAGCAATGGAAAAGAGATGATAGCCAGAAAGGGCAGAGGTGCTGCCTTTAAGGAAAGCACATTTTTAAGACAAAGGGCAACATGGGTCGGGGGTTTAGCTCAGTAGTTCCATTGTCTGCCTCACAAGTGCAAGGTCTGCGTTTGATCCCCAGTACCAAAATAAATAAATAAATAAATAATAAATAAAGGGGAACATGAAGGAGTTAAGCATGTAACTACTAAACACTATAAATGCCTGAAGAGTTAGAGCCGTATCTACATCCTCTGTAGTTGGAAAATTTTGGATCTTCGTATTGTAACTTTGCTATTGATCAGATATATCAGATGAAAAGCAATGGCCTCAGCATTGGAGAAATTGTTCTGGTATTGTGTAGTTGGATGCAAAGGAATCAAAATTTAAAGACCAAACCAGAAGAGCATTATGATTTGCATCTGGATGTCCCCCCAAAGCCTCGTGTGCTCTAAGGCGGGAGTTTGCAGAAGATGCTTAGATTAGGGGGTGTTACAGCTGGCTTACTGTTGTGAGGTGGGGCCTGTCTGGAAGAGGGGATCTCTGGGGCCGTGACCTGGAAGGGTGCAACTCCTTCCTGAGTCCTCCCTATCTCTCTGCTTTCTGGAGACTGTGATGTGAAGACCTTTACCTCCCCTATGCCTCTCTGTCGTGCTGTCCTCCCTTGGAGCCAGACAATTATGGTTTGAAGCCGCACACATCATGAGCCAAAATAAACCTCTCCTATTTATTTCACTTAAGAGTACTCAATGTACACTCATTATATATCCACTTAGCTATAAATATCTCTAGTTCCTTATTCCTTATGGCTGAGTTGTACTCCATTTTATTTAAAAAAAAAAAAAAAGAAAAGAAAAGAAAAGAAAAAAGAACAAAAACCACATCTTTACCCAGTCTCCAGTTGATGGGCAAATGGGCTGTTTCCAAGCTTTAGCTATTACAAATTGTGCCTCTGTAAACATGGGTGAGCATATATCTCTGTGGAATGATTCTTTTAATTCTTTTGGAAAGATACCCAGCACAGAGATATGCAACCTCTAGTCCCAGCTCTTTGAGGTATCTCCATATTGATTTCCACAGTGGTTGCACCAGTCTGCACTCCCACCAACAATGGAGAAGGGTTCCTTTCTCCCCACAACCACGCCAACATTTGTTATTGGTTAATTTCTTGATAGCTGCCATTCTTTGTGGGGTGAGGTGGAATCTTAGTGTTGTTTTCATCTGCATCTCTCGAATGACCAGTGATAATAGTTTCCCTGGTATGAGAAACTAAAAGTGTAAATAAGGATCAAAATGTATAAACAATAATGTGAAATAGGAAGAAAAGGTCTAAAAGGGTAGGGGAAGTAAGAGGGGTAGGGGAAAGGAAAAATATGAGAAAAGGAAAAAATGGAAAGAAAGTTTTTGTAAATAGAGAGGAGTAGGGGTGTTGAACAGAGGGCAGGGGAATGGGGAAAAATTAAGAACCAAGATACAGCCTGCAAGGACACAAGGTCCCAGTGATGAATGTAACTGAATTGTACACCTAAAATGTGCCGATAAACTTAATGAAAAAAATTTGAAAAATAAATCTCTCCTCCTTGAATTTGTTCAGCAATGAGGAAAGTGACTGTGACAAAAAGGAAAAAAAAAAGTCATCCTAAGGTGACCAACAAAAGCTACTATGGAGCTAAGCAACAGGCCCTTCATTCAGGAAGCAGCAGCCATCCAGGAGCCCTACAAAGTTCTTGCGCAATTGCACAGAATCTCCCTCCGCTTCGTTCTTTTGATCTTCTCTCACTTCCTCTCCTACTTATACCACTTCCCCCTTTGAGATAGCCGTGCTCACAAGCTCACTGGGTAAGGAAGACACGCACGAAGTGTGAGTACTTTCGAAGTACATAAACAGACGCCAACCGAAGTGATGTATGTGTAAGAGTATCCGTGCGAGGGTGTCGAAGCACCAGAAGTGGCTGGGTTAATTACCTCTTCCTGCTTCTCTTCTCGTGTCATCTGAGTCATTCTTCCTTATCTGTTCACAAAACAGTGTGTGTGTGTGTGTGTGTGTGTGTGTGTGAAAATTCTGTTTTCACATTCTCTGAGGGTTTAGCTGAGAAAGGGTTCTGTTCTCTTTTCACAGCATTTTTGTCCCTGTGTGTAGCTTGGTGAGCCAAAACTGTGGACGAGAATTGAAATACAATAAACAGTTTGCCATTTGCTTCTTTTTCATTTTCACTCGACGGCGTTTCTTCCTACAGCAGGAGCTTTTGAATTATTCAAGCCCTGGATTATGTTAATCTTCATTTCTTTCATTTTAGTGCCACGGGATCCCCGTCATGATTCAGATGGCAAAATTTTTTTGGTGAGCGTCTATGGACTGACCATCGACACAATTACCAACTCATACACAGATTCATTTCATTTAATCCCTTATGGATGGCCCTCTTCCCACTGAAGAGGGTAAAGATATTTCATTTTAGTATCAATGTTTAAAGAATAAGGTTGTTGAAAAAAAAACCATGATATGTCCTCAGAACTAAAAAAATAGTGAATCCTTAATATCATCAAATACCTCACCAGCCTCTCTTTTTTACATTTTATTTGTTTAAAATGATAGATAAATTTAATAGATTATGACTATTAGAAAAATTCCTATTGATCTAAATAAAGGTGCTCTTACATTTGTTTCTGTAAAATTGGAGGAGTTATGTTGCCCTGTTTTTCCATACTTTTCGTGTTTCTGTAATGAGATGTTACATCCATTGGGATAGATATCCCTTCCACTTTTATTTGTGGGAGCTCTCAGTGCTCAGTCTTCTGGGTGCACAATCCCAGTGCCACTCTGAGGAAAAATCGAACCACAGTAATGTCAGTGACACAAAACAAACCAGGTATCGGCATACAATACCAATTAAATTCAACAACTTTCAGAGCTATAAAGTGCTTATTTTTAGCATTTTTGCCCAGTTCTTGCCTTTTTTTCCCTATCTCTTCTTCTGCCTAACCAGAAGTCCTTCAATCCTACCTTCTTATTTTGGATACTTACATTTTATCTTTATTGTAAGTAAATAGTAATTACAAGTCCCTGTAACAACACCAACATTACACCAGTCTTTATGTAAATGCTTGTCCAGTCTGAATTGTATTCTACTGGAGAATACTCAGAAACTGTCTATGAAAACAGTATTTACCTGAATTTCTGCATGGCCCTTACACTCCTCTTTAGTCTTCATATTACAAGGATAATTGTACCAACTGTGGCTCATATTTTCTTGCCTTGCGTAGATTTATTATGCCACTCTACTATTTTCTGACACAGAATTGCTAACATAAAGCTAACAGCAATCTGAATTTTTGCATTATTGACTTTATTCCATACTTTCAATAAGAATATGCTTAATGTCCATTCTGCATCTGTTTTCTTGATTTTTCAGTATACTGTTTTAATATATTTTTATTTTAAGTAAGTTTTATTGAATTATTGTTCTTAGTATTTATTCTCTTCCATGCTTTGATTTTTCCTTCAGTGCTTCGTATTATGTTTTTGTCTTCTTTTCATATCATTTATTTTGAAGCCCTTTCATCTTTTTTATTTTACTTAAAATATTAATTATTAATGTATTAATTTAAATATGTATCTTATTCTACATTTTAATTTCTATTTTTTAATTTTCCTTTGATGGGCCGGGGGTTTAGCTCAGTGGCACCAGGCCTGCCTTGCAAGTGCAAGGTCCTGAGTCCTATCCCCAGTACCAAAAAAAAAATGTTTTCCTTTAATGCATTCTACTTGTATTTATTTGTTTTCTAGTTTTTCTTCATTTCTGGGGTGATTTTTGCAAATAATTTCCAACTCTTTTCTGAATTCTGGCACCTGTGTTTTGTTAGCCTTTTATTCCTCCAATGAGCTCATGTATCAATCTTTCCAAGATTTTGTACAGCTTATACAATTTTCTTTATTTGTTTTAGTTCATTTAAAATAAATAGGTTATAGTTTTATTTTGTACTCATGTTTTGCTAGTGTGCTTTTGTTGTAGGAATGTTATTTTGTTATCTAGCCTCATTTTTTTAAGAGTAGCTTTTTATGAGTGATTCCACTCATTTCTTATTGCTCTTGTTTAAGTGCTTTTTTTAAAATCGTTATCATGGAAGTCTGGGCCAAGCTAGCTTTCCTAGAGTCTTGTGTGTGTGTAGAGACCTCCTCTTCTGTTATTTTCAAGATAAACAGTATGCCATTAGACTTACTAAGTGCACATTCTGTGCTTCTATGCCCCACTTTTATCGAAATTGCCTCTGATTTCTGCTGTTGGATGTGTCACTTAATTTGGATTCTACTCTTAAGGGTTTCTTCTCAGTGTAGGATACAACTTGAAAAGCCTCATCCATCCCAGCAGTGAGTACCCTATTCCTTTTCCCTTTAAAACACTGTTAAATTTGGACCTAGTAATTCTCTCCTCCACTTCTATCCTGTTCTCAAACTGGTCTGCCTCACTTTCCAGTGATTGCCTAATATTCAGGGGGAAGGTTCTGTGGTTCCTGGGCTGTCAGAAGCATGGTTGACTTTTGTAAGGAAAGTTAAAACTTTAAGTTGGAAAGGCTTGGGTTAAGGCTTTCGGCTGTCTAAGGCGCATAACCACTAGTTCACCTCTTCTTTCCCTGGATACCTGGCCAGTTCCCTGGGAAAAAAACAGGGAGGACTTTGTTATAAAGACCAGATGTTCTTAACATCAAGATAAGGAATGTGATGCATTCCGCCCTTCCCGGACCCCTGGCCAGGGCCTGGTTAGGACGTGACTGCAAGCACATTCACCTTTTTTCTGCTCCAAAAGTACAGGTAGTTTTACTACCTTTGTCTAGAGAGCTATATAAACAGCCCGCGTAGCCCAGGCTGCTGCTGCTGTCTTACGCCCAGCATTGAGACCTGTAGCTGGAGGGACTGCTGAAAAGACCCATGCTGTGTTGCAAGTGACGGACCTAATTCCTCCAACATTCCGGTGTTGTTGCCAGAGAGCCTAAGGGTAATTTCCCGGATAGAGTCCCTCCTGTTGTTAGAGGACTCCCCTCTTTCTTTGTCCTCTCCATTCTTACTTTTGTTTTCTGTATGCGCATATCCTTCAATAAACTTTCCCTTTTGTACTTATTTAAGGCTGGTGGACGTTCTTTTAGCGGATCGAGCCAAATTAATTTAGGAGACCGTGCACGACAAAGGACAATAAATAAAATTTGTCCTTACAACTTTCCTCTGTTTCTTTTCACGCAGGAGTCAATACCACAATGGTCTAGCAGTTTGTGCCAACCGGTTAATGGGAATATGTTGTTATTCAGTGTTCTTGCAGATATCATCTGTGGTGTTTTAGTTTAGATTTTGTTTTATAATTGTGTCACTTGTACTGTCAACTTCTCAGCATCCAAACAAACCTCAAAAATGTAATACTTATGCATCTGGATAATGTGCTTCAAAATATGTTGAGAGCATTTCATGGACTTCACAGGTCTTAGCACCTAGATCAGGATCTGCTTAATGTAAATTTCAGTAAGACAATTAAATAACTCCAAGAATAAATTAAATAACTCCAAGAATAAATTAAATAGTAGTAATGGTATGTATGAATAATAGTAAAAATAATAGCACCATTAAATAGTAGTAATAGTGGTATGAAATATGTCAAGAAATTATGATGGTTGCATACAATTTATTCCACTTAGAAATACTGTTAAAGCTAAATTACTTTAACAGGGATAGGTTTCTCTTTTTCTAAATTATGAGGATGGAGTAATACATACCCATGGCTTCTGCATGTGCAGATTAAATAATCACTGGTAAAAAATATTAGGAAAAAAAATGAATCCATACAATCTACTGAAAGTTTTGTCATCATTCTTTAAACAATATGGTATATCAGGTATTTACATAGCATTTACATTATATTAGGCTTTATAGGTAATCCAGAAATGATTTTGTTATATGGGAGGATGTACATAGATTCTGTGAAAATATACACCATTTATACAAGGGATTTGAGAATCCACAGATTTTAATGTCTGTTTGAGAATTCTGAAACAAACATTCTATAGATACTGAGAGACAATACTTCTGATCCCAGCATTCTGGGAGGCTGAGGCAAGATGATCACAAGTTTGACCTCACTTAAAGAAATTTAGCAATCTAGTGAGACCCTGTCTCAGAATTTTTTAAATTAAGAAAAAAACAACTGGACATATAGCTCAGTGTGAAGCTCTGGGTTGAATCCGGGGTGTGTGGAGAGAGAGAGAGAGAGACAGACAGAGAGAGAGAGAGAGAGAGAGAGAGAGAGAATGATAAGCAACTCTGTGCTTCTCATAGATTGCTATTTCCATTTATATAATGAGGATGATAGTGGGGATGTGCCTCTTTACTTCAAACTCATACCCTGAAGATAGATGACTTTTCATACTAAAGCTTATTTTGTCTCTTCAATAAAAATCGCTCTCAAAAATCTATGTATTTTCCCATAGTTTTTGTTATGGTTACACAGGATGAATGGAGAAACAACCATACAATACAAATAAAGGTAAATTGGACTTTGGAAATGCCAAGCTTTCAAAATATCTCCTCAGAAATTTTGTCTGAGTTCACTTTTGCATGGTTTGTGGTAAGCGTTGCCCTTTTCAATGAATAACTGCAATGATCTTTAAATATTAATGAGATAAAACGAATAACAAGTGATAATAGAGAAACAGGAAGAGGCAGGCATTATCTTGGTGGCTGGCGGGGGTGGCTGGGGAAAGAAAAGGACACAAAGATTTCTTCTAAGTAGGGAAGACTCCAGTTTATGAATGCAGTAGATTAATTACAGAAATTAGCTCCTAAAGGTTAATTTCTACTTCAAACCATCTACTAAACCATGATTAGAGAGAGAATAGACGTAATGGTATGCTGGAGAGGGACCACACCCAGCAGAAGCCCCTACTCACAAATATGAAAAACTAAGTAAAGATATAGCCCCTTTTCCAATGCCCTATATTACAACAGTCTGAGGAAAATACAGGGCTGCTTCAGGTCAGGAAACACAAAACCTAATGTGTATAAAATATAAGTAGAACGTGTACATGAGAGAAGTAGGCTTTGCATAAAGAAATAGTCACTGCTCAGCTCTTTGAACACCACAGGGGAAGGCAGGACCACAGCTGTCTGCTTTCTGACTCAAAAATTGTAGGAAGCCATAAATCTGTGTTTTTCATGAGAAATTTTCTAATTTAAAAGACACTTTGTAGAACAAAATTAAAATACTGACCTATTATCTTGATAGAACAATATACTAGGACATACTAAAATCTAGTATTTTTTAAATTATCAATTAAAACTTTTCAGAATAGTCATAGTCATGTTAGTTAAGTTGCTTATCATGCCCTGTGTGATGACTAAATTTCTTCAGTTTTTCTCTGCTTAAATATTGCAAAATTCACTTATCTAGCTGCATAATTTGATTTGCCGTGCCCCTTAATAGCAATGTATTATTTGCATATTTTGTCTACCTTTATTATTTTATGATTAGTCTGCAGTATTATTATGCCATGCTGTGTCATCTAAATTTAATTTTAAAAACTAAATTTATAATGATTTCTACAGCTTTGACATGGAAATTAACAGTGTTATCATATAACAGATAAATAAAATCAACAATTATAATAAATATGAAAGAATTGTGTCATTTTAACTTTAAGCCAATGAAATGGAAGCTGACTAATAACCAGCATGTACAATAAGCTTCTAAAGCTATTAAATCAAATGATAACAAGAGAATAACACATTACAAATATACCATAAAGACGATTTGAAGAATCACATAACACTATGGATGATGCTGACCATGGTTAGGTTCATTTTTTAGATTGTCATCAAGATAAAAACGCAAGATTTAAAAATTCTTACAAAACTCATAGATTCCTGTGATTGTAACAGCTGACAGAGTTTGGAAAATATTGTGATTCATATGATTGATTCTTCACCTTACAAGTTACTTAGGTTTTGTGGACTGTCTTGGAAACTTAGTCCTTACACATAAAAAGGATTCTCTCTGAGCACCTACCAAATCCAAAATAACAGATTCACACAAAGACATTTTTCACTGTCCAGATATTTTTGGATAGTCAGTAATATGAAAATACAAATATATTATAAAATGACTTTCCACACTGTTCTAAAATCTATCATTTTTTTTATTATCTGTGACAAAATGTTTTCCACTTGAAAGGATTTGGCTTTCAAAATGTAAGTGTTCCTGGAAATTATGTTTATCAATATAAATCAATTGCTTTTAATAAACATGACATACTGCTGTTGTTAGAAAAGAGTTAAAAGTGGCAGTGATACTGTGAGGGCTGAAAATTTGCTATGCTAAACAAGGCAGCAGTGAAAATGTTCTGTTCATTCCTTGCTTACATTACTAATATTTCCACCAGCAGGACAACAATTTCTATCTTAATTATCACAACTTGCTATCAGTGGGATTTGTTTAGTGGAGTTTAACTGCAGAGATTTTTGCTGGCCATTTCTTGACTATCTCATGAGTATGTGATCGATTTCTCTAAGCAGATGGGAAGTCTCCAGTCAGCCTGCTTCTTCTACATGACTCTGAGCTTTTCTAGGGTTAAATGCTACATCTCTCACTTCCAAAATCCCTAGCATCTAGAACAGGCCTAGAACATAGGAAGTCAATAAATACTTAATAGCTAATTTAATGGAATGATTTCTATCATTCCTCTTTATTCACAATCCTATTTGTTGTCCTCATATTAAATTGATGGTCACTAAATGTATGATGTTGATTGGTCAATGGCTGGGATTTCATTTGGTATAAAAGACTAGATATTTGATAAAGTATCTTTTATCTAGTGGTTTCCTTAAAAAAAAAAAAAAGCTGGGGGCTAGGGATATAGCTCAGCGATGCTGCCACCTGCCTTGCCTTGCAAATGCAAGTTCTCCCTAGTACCAAAAAAAAAACTAAGAAGATTATAAAAATATATTTTTGAATACTGCCTGGGCATTCAGAATAAATGAAGACTGGAGAGAGTGCACATAAAGTCACACAGTGAGAGAGTCCTGAGCAGCTACTAGGACCTCAGACTCAGCAGTCACTTTCAAGATTGCATCATGATGTAGACGACTTGAGAAATGTTTTGAAAGAAACATTTCTTCAAAAGTAATATCGCGCTGGCAAATGTGTTGATTAAATTCCTATTGTGCATTTCTCTTTTCAAAAATCAAAATCAGTTTGGTGGTCTGATTTACGTCCCTGTCCCTGCTGTTGATGGCCGTGTGATTTAGCGTCTGATATGAAAACACCTAACGTCTTCCTGTTATCACTGTTCCATGCAGTGACGTATGGCAGAGGGCTTCACTATTCCCTCTAATCCCTTCATTTAGATCTTCTTTCGTGTCTTGCTAAACTAACAATGATAACTGTCATTCCTACACACATGAAATAATGGGGCTTTGGGTAAAAGATGATGAAAAGATGCTCTGGAGGACAAAAACCTGCTGCACTAGACTTAGAAACTGGAAACCGCAAACACTTCCTGCCCGAAGTGCTTTGTTAAATTATAGAAACAATTTTATAAACTAAAATTATCTAGGTCGCTCAGAAACAAAAATCATGTCCTCCTGTGAGTGGAAATCTAACTTAGTTATGACTCTCATGGGAAAAGGTAATCTTGGGATTTTTCTATATCATTAAGAGGTCTCTTTGCTGCTTATACCTGACCCCATGCTTAGACTATCTTAGATGAAACAGAGCTTTTGTTGGGGAAGCTACATTTCAAGACTGTGACTACATTGAAACAGGCAGCAGGCACAAATACACAGTGTATGTAATTTTGTCCCGTCCCCAGATACTTCAGTTAACCAAGTACACACAAAAGGTCAACATTTCAATGAAAACTGAGGACCAAGGTGAATAGTCGAGGGACACATAAGAAATCATAGATGTATTCTCAGGTGAGATGCCATTAGTAGATTAAGAACAAGTGATATCTGTCTTATTTTATGTCCTGGAATACAAGCATAAAGTCAGCTGAACAATCCTTCAGCCTTATTCTGGGAACTTCCAAACTCACTCTGACATTTCATTTTCATTCCATATTATTATTTTGATTTCCCATAGTATAAATGTTAATTCAATCCAATAAAGATGGTAAATCTGTTTTGAGAGTGAGGTCCTGCAGGGATATATTGGACATATTTTTTATCTCAACATATACTTTTAAAGAAGTGCAAAAAAAAATAGTAGTATAGGAGGAAAATAGTTTATTTCTGACTAGATGGGTCTGGGAAAGCTTCTTAGCAAAGGTTATTTTTGAACTAGTAAATTAAAGAAGAGTTGGTTGACGGATCACAGACATAAACTGAATCCAGACTTCAGGAGTCAAAGTACAAGTTGGTAGTACACATGGAAGATTCTAAGGAAATATTTGTTCCTGAAATTAGTAGATAAAAAATGAGTTACAGGCCCGGGATTTAGTTCAGTTGTGTCACCACCTGCCTGGCAAGCACAAGGTCCAGAGTTTTATCTCCTGTCCAAAAAAAAAAGAAAGCATTTGAGTGTTTCATTTAAGAAAAAGAGAAGATACACAGTTTAATACCTTTCAACCAGAAAGACAAGAAATTTAAACAGTTTAATTTTAATAATAAAAGCACATAGCTGATTTATCTATATTTTAAATTCTTACAGATTTTCTATCTGCAAATATATCTTTTTATTATGCTTTTTAAAATTTTTTGCACCATATTATAATTAAATGAAAAGCAAAATAAGATGCAAACAATGTTTTCTCATACATATGAAAAGCATTTCTATTTAGAAAACAAAACTACAATGTCTCACCTAATGGCAGTGTAAACAATAATGATAGAGAAATGTTGCTCTGGTTGCTCTAGATCAATGGATGCAGAGCATTTAAACATGCAGTCTGCTCGACAGCACCCACTGGGTGGAGAACATAAAGGAAGTGTGAGATAGGAAGCAGTTTGGAGATGAAGAATTAGCAGTCAGTGCAGTTAACAGTATTTATAGGACCAGCTCTGAATACCAGTACTTGTCACCTACTGTGATCAACCGAGCTGGCTCTGATGTCCAGCTGGCTCCTGGCTCCAAGGAACTCAGGCTGGCCCAGAGAGGGGATAATATCATTAGGTCAGGTAGTACTAATATCCCTCTTCTGGACTGAAAATTCCAATCCTACTAAAAAATAGAAAAACCTCAATGAATTAGTTTAGGATTTGATATAAGGAGAAGTTTGCCATGACTCGATGTGACTCCATTCAGCCCTCATCATAATTATTTTACCATTATCTATGTATATAATTTAATTATGCATTTATTTCTCTTCTTTTGGCTGATTTTTGTATTTAATCTTGTTGAATCTGTTCATATCTTCAAATAGACTATATGCTGAAAAGACAAAGGGAGGTCCTACCATGTTTGTGAAGCTGTATATGGCAGCCATTACAAGCTGGACCTTTGGAGGGAAAGTGTTATCTTCAAGTCCTGGCTCACTATTTTACTACCTGTGCAACCTCAGGGCTGAGATGAGGGTGAGGGTATGGGCTGTGAACCCTGAGAGGAAAATTTAAGGAGGCACCAAAAAAATCAGTAATGAAAATAAATGTCAATATAATATTTTAATCAAAGTTTAGGGAATAAATCATGGTGAACAAAATAACAAAATTTTATAAAAACCAGGCTGTTGCTTGAGTTCTGGCTGTATTTAAATTGCTCACAGAATTGTATTTTCCAACCAGCCTGTGGTTCCTGTGTCTTTATGGCCATGTCCCCCTCAACAGCAGAGCGCAAAAATTGACAATGGCAGGACTACACATTGAGCAATGTATGGCATTTTTACTGTCTTGGTCCGTTTTCTGCTTCTGTAACAGAACCCCTAAGACTAAGGTACAACAAGAATTTGTGCTCTCTAAATTCTGATGGCTGAGATGTCCACAACCAAGGTGCCACAGGGCAGGAACTGGTCTTTCTGCTCCCATGCTAGCTGCATCTTCCTGAAAGGGAAAAACACTGTCTTCACACAGCAGAAGTGTGGAAGGGAGAGAACCTATTTCCACAGCCCCTCTCCCATTTGGGTGCAGGGCTGTAGCTTGAACCTACAGCATTAAGCTTGCTAAGCAAACACTCTAACACTGAGTCCGCCCCTAAATCGTTTCCCCTTAACATTATTGTGTTTGGAATTAAATTTCTTTTTCTCCATTTTTTATTTTGTATTACCACAGATTTGCATGACATAATGGTTACATTTTAACCTGATTTTTGGAAGGGAGAAAAGCATTAAAATATACCAATGACTAAAACGTTTCTCAGTTTTAACTAGTCAGATAGTGAATACTAATGAAATATAGCAGATTGATCACAGTTGTAGCGGGAGGCATTAAACTCATATAACTGACCATGTGCTAAATGTCAGGACTAGAATAGGTACATCTTATATGTCAGCGACTTAAATAAATAAATATATACGTGTATCCCATTAAAATGTAAGGACGCATCAAGTTGTAAGCTCATAAGCTTTTAGAAATATTTATTAATATTTGATTAAGAACACAATTTTTTCTTTGAAGAACAAGAAAAGACAAGAAAAAGAGGTAGAATTAAAGGCTTTGCCTACAGACCCCTATCATTCTGTTTTCTGCAGACCAGGCTACCTAAGATCATTATTACATATCAGGTAGGACTTGAGTGCCTCTCATGTATTGTATGTCTATCTGTGATGCCTAATGTCAAAAGCGGGTCAATATATTACAAGAATACCCCTTTCAACCAGCAATTTGCCCACACCCCAGAAATCTGTTGCCTACACAAAGGATTCTGGCTTTCTGGACTTCATTTTATATTTCTTATTCCAGATTTTCTAACTGGTTTTTCATTCATTTTATTTTTATGCTTTGGCTTTTATCTACATGCTATCTCTGATTCTTATTCATCCACGGCTCTGAGCATTCCTGCTTTGAAATGTTGTAATTTAAATACCTTTTTACACCATGTTAACTTTAAGCAAGTTAATAACCTCAATTTATTCCAAATTATTGTGGGAAGTATAAATAAGATTTGAAATAACTTTGCATAGTACCGTAAAGATATTGGATGCTGAATAACCTCAGGCTATGGCTAATAAGAATATACAAGTTTAGGGATCAGAGAATCATAGTATTCTCTCTCCCTTTCTCAGCTCTAGGCATTCCCAAGTCTAGACTTTGCCTGGGCTAGCGATATCTATCTCTTCTCTTGCTTGCTCAGTGAAAGTAGACACTCACATGCAAATACCTTTTATAAAATATGGGACTATAGATTTCTAAGGACTCTAGAATCTCTCAGGAATTCCTTATATAACAGGTTACAGAAAATTTTGCAAGTGAATAGCACCTTTCACAATGAAGAAACAAACCCCTTCCAGGAAAAAAAAAAATGAGCAAAAACAAAACTTGTATATAGCTTGGTTTTTCTTTATTCATTTCTTTATGGTATCTTTTTTCCATCAAATAAACTACTGGAGCCAGTCACACCCTGTTATATAATAAAGCCAAAAGCAATTGTTCCTAGCAATCTCTAATATGTGGCTGCCTTTCTTCCCACAACAAAACAACAGATAGAAATTCCCAAATGGCAAGCCACATACTGAAGAACCAACCACGAACATTTTTGTCTTACAAGGTATTGTATGTATGAGCCAGAGGCGGTCCGATGACTCTTGTGCTAAAGGACCTGCAGGGGGAGCCTGCTCCCTTAACTATTGGCCTCCAGATCAGGCCAGGGAAATGCCTTCCATTTCCTTCAGGCAGCAGCCACAATCATTAGAGCTCCATGGGAACCCAGGCTCTGGAATACACTTTTGCTTTTGATGGTCCAGTCTTCTTCATTAGGAAAAATAGTACATGGGTTCATAATGCTGAGTGAAATAAATAAGACACTAAATGTTATGTATCACATGGTTTATTTCACATGAGAAACCCAAAATATAAATTATTTAAAGAGCAAACTAAAAGAAAAATGATAGTAAACAAGCAGATAGACTGTGGAGATGCAAAATGATTCTGGAGGTATAAGGAGATGGGAGAGACAGAAGGGGAAGTAAAAAAGGATTAAGATGAAGTACATACATATGCCAGTGCTCAATGATGAATATACTCACTATGTATGGGAAACAAATAAAAATTTTTTAAAAATAAAAGTGACACAGTCTTGCAGTGTTGTAAAAAGGTACCTACATCACTTCAGGGCTAAGATTTTAGCAGGCTGTGATTCTTTGCAGGCAACACTATGCTATTATCACATGTAAGGCTGATAAAAATCCTAGCCAGATTCATCTGTAGAGTTGTGCCTTACATGAGAGTTCCCCCTAAGTAAATTCTAAAATTATCTGTATAATTAAACTCCTAAATATGTCCATGATTGAATCACTCACTCACCTGACTTCCATTTTTTTCTACCCTGAATTTATCTAAATTTAAATTTGGGATTCTGAGCCATAGATATTTGCTTTCATTATTTTGTAACTTTTAGCCCTTCAGATGCATTTCTGCTCACCCTTCTATACTTTAGCTCTTTCCATTTTCCCCTGTGCACAATGTCTGTGATTTACTTAGGCCAGTGATTCTTAGCCCTGGATCACCTGAGAGCCTTTAAAAAATATTCCGGTCCAGGCCTAATCCAGAGGAATGGATGTAGAGTTTGTAGAGAAGGACCTTGTGCATCAGAAGTTTCAGAGTAATATGAGGGAAAAAAATGGAAACAATGTCTTTGAAAATAGGGAGGGCAGGGAAAGAGAGGAAAAATAAGAACCAAGATATATCATGGAAAGGTGCAAATTCCCAATGATGAATATCATCCTATTGTATACCTAAAATGTACCAATGAACTTAATGAATAAAAAAAGTTGCAGAGCAGCTTGACAGAATATTGAGTTATCACGACCGGGAGAGGACTTGGCACTTCTTCTACCTTTCTTCTCCTCCAGAATTCTCTCTTCAATGGGAAGTTGGTCAGCACACTGACTGATAGTGACCACAGAGGGCTTGCCCATGGAAACACTGTGCAAGGTGAGAATAATGAGTGTTTTTCTTCACAGATCCAAGGGAAGATAATGAGTACAGAAGCCAAGTACGCCAAATAAACTGATCTCCAAATTTCAGATTAACATTTGAAGTTACTGGTAGTGCACACATAAGGATATACAGATATAAGGGCGAGGACCATGATTAGGATGAGGTGACTAGGATAGAATTCAACAAGGCTTACACAAGACCTTGTTTGCCTCTTTACCTTGTCGTAGTCCTGACTCTGAGAAAGGCTAAAATTCCTTTTCTAAAGAAATTCTGGCCAGAAACAGTGGCTACAGTTTTCTGATTCCTGTAAAGTTTTAATTAGCAAAATGTACAGTTTCCTCACTACATATCAACATTAAAAACTCAGAGCTTTCTAATGATGTATCATTAGCTCCCCCTTCCAGGCCCACAAAACCCACCCCAAATATGCAGCTTCTGGAAGGTTAACAAGGGGAAGGTCAAGTCAGAAAAGCAGCAAGCTTCTATTCATATTTGGAGTGGGTGACAATAGTTTTTAGTTGAAAGTCAAATATGATGATACTTTCTCTAGTAGCATACGAAATACCTCTTCATTTTAATTCATCATTTTTCTTCTCTCTTTTACAAGAATAAATTAATTAATGTTCATGTAACACCTACTTCAGAGCTGGCCTGCCTGAATATCTGATAGCTCGCCATTTTTCTTTCCTCACAAGGAGATCAATGGTACTCAGGAAACTATTATCTCCCATGGTCATCACATCGGCAATTCCACATCATTTAAAGACAGACTCAAGCTAGGTCCAGTCTATAGACTTCATCTCTATCCAGACCAAATCCACGATAATGGTTCTCTCACCATGTTAGAGTCAAGCCTGGTAAAACCTCGAAGAGCTCCACCACTATGAAGGTCTTTAGTAAGGGATTTTGCTCTACGATGCCTACCCTCCACCTGCAAATATCTCATGCCTTGTTGTCCCCTAAAAATAAAGCTCCTCCAGCCACACCTGAGTAACTGTGCTGATCCTTATCATTCTTATTGGAAGTGAGGCAAGGATGAAAGGCTAAAAAATAATTATTTTGAGAGGGTGAAGGGAGGGCAGGGGTATGGGGAAAAAATGAGAACCAAGACCTGTCATGCAAAGGTACGAAATCCCAATAATGAATGTAACTGTACTGTATACCTACAATGTACCAATAAATTCAATGAGAAAAAAATAATTATTATTTTTGTTCATAGAGAAAATCATACAGGAAGCCATATATGAGTCAGTTTCATGTAGGAGCCATATATGAGTCAGATTTCAATCTTAATTTTCCCTAAGGATACTGAAACTTGATTTAATTATAACAATCAAAATCTAATTGTTCATTTGGCTAATTGCCCTAGTTGCTTTCTGGAGCAAGGTGAAATGAGGCCACCAGGATGGCAAAGAAAGTGATAAACAGAGCCCAGAGAAACTCTGCAGGAGTCGCCCCACACAATTCTGCCAGAAACATCTGGATGAGAGACTGACCCAGCCATCCCAGCCCTCCCAGCCAAGAGCCTGCAGGGATGGCCCTGGCACTCTGTGTCCTCAAGAGAGCTGAGCTGAGCTATAACTTCGCTCACAATGCAGAGACTCAGCAGGGCGCAATTTTAAGATGAAAATGTGCACATTCTATTTTGCCCCAGGGTGCAAGGAAATATAATAAATGGAAGCCTCTGGCTTCTGATACTTTATCATTTTTGTGACCAAGACTTGTATTTTATAAAAAACTATTTTAAAGGAAGGCAAAGAGAAAAACAGTGATGTAGATAAGCAATTAATTATTCTAGAAAATTAGGTAAACAAAGAGAGCATAAGGGCACAAGGGTACAGGCTGCTAAATTGTTCCTCAGCTCTCAGAATGATGGAGGAAGTAAAAATTGTTTTTATTTTGAACAGTTCTCTATTGAAGATCACAAGATACAGTATTTTGAAAAAAAGAAAACAATTTGCAAGGATGGAATTAGCTACAACCAACTAGTTTTGATCTGAAGTCTCCTACTTACAGCGGTCCCACCCGATTCTCCCTCACAGACCTGAGCATGACTGCCTTAAACAGGAGCTGACCTCCTCCGGCCTGACTATTGGCAAACCGAGGAAGGCAGCTATCCAAGATGCAGGAAAAAGTATCAATTTTAAATTAGGCAAGTTGTGCCTCCACTTACCAAAGACTCTTTCTATGATAGCATGATCTAATTAGCTCGTTAATATTTAGGCCATGCATTGCATAGCTTTTTTTAGTTAAAAAAATTATATTAGTACACTTTCAATAAACACAAGGATCTATTTTTTTTCTTTTAAATTAAATTTATTGGTACCTTCTAGGTAGACAGTGCAGTTACATTCATTACTGGGATCTTGTACCTTTACATGCCAGGTCTTGGTTCTCATTTTTTCCCCTTGTCCCCACCCTCTCTTCATCCCCTCCCCTCCCATCCCCACCTTCAAATACTTTAATTCATTTTTACATTTTCTCATATTTTTTCCTTTTCCCTTATTCCCCTTTCCCTATCCTTCTCACTGTCCCTACACCTTTGGTCCTTTTCTTCCTATTTCACATTGCTAATTGCCCCATTAGAATTTTGAGTACTATTTTAATTTTTCACACCAGAGAAACTATTCGGTATTTGTATATGTGTGACTTATTTATTTCACTTAGGAGTATATCCTCAAAATGTACCCATTTACCTATGAATGCATCTACTTTCTCATTCTTTATGGCTGAGTAGTATTCCATTTTATAGAAAAACCACATCTTCTTTATCCAGTTTCCAACAGATGGGCAGATTGGCTCTTTCCAAGTTTTAGCTATTACAAACTGTGCCACTATAAACATGGGTGTGCATATATCACTGTGGTATGATTCTTTTAATTCTTTTGGAAAGATACCCAACAGAGGGATGGCTGGATCAAATGGAACCTCTAATCCTGGTTTTTTGAGGTATCTCCATATTGACTTCCATAGTGGTTGCACCAGTCTGCACTCCCACCAACAATTGAGAAGTGTTCTTTCTCCCCACAACCCCACCAACATTTGTTGTTGTGTGATTTCTTGATAGAAGCCATTCTTTGTTGGGTGAGGTGAAACCTCAGTGTTGTTTTCATCTGTATCTCTCGAATGGCTAGTGATGTGGAGCATTTTTTCATATATTTACTTGCTGCTTTTATTTCTTTGTTTGAGAAATGTCTGCTCATTTCAGATGCCCACTTTAGAATTGGGTCTTTGTATTTTGGGGGGGCTGGTTGTTTTGAGTTCTTTATATATTTTAGATAATAGTCCTTTATCTGAGGAGCAGTTGGTAAAAAGTTTTCCCCACATTGTAGGTTGTCTCTTAGTTCTGTTGATGGTTTCTTTTGCAGTGCAGTAGTTTTAATAAGATGAGATCCAGGTTGTTGATTCTTTTTGCTAGTTCCTGTGATACTGAGGATTTGTTAATAAAGTCTTTTCCTATGCCAGTGTCTTCCAGAGCTCTGTCTAACTTAACTTCCAGAAAGTTTAGTGTTTCTGTTTTAATATTTAGATCTTTAATCCACTTGGATTTTAATTTAGTGCATGGTGAAAGATAAGAGTCTAGTTTTAATCTTTGGCAGGTTGAGATCCAGTTTTTCTAACACCATTTTTTAAAGAGGCTATCTTTCCTCCAGTGGGGATGGTCAGTTCCTTTGTCAAAGATGAGGTAGCTGAGTATATCTGGAGTTATTTTTGTGACTTCCATTCTGTTCCACTGATCTTCAGGTCTGTTTCTTTACCAGTACTATGCTGTTTTTAATCACAGTGGCTTTGTAGTATAGTTTCAAATTGGGAATTTTTATACCCACTGCCATGTGTGTGTTGCCTAGGATGGCTTTTGCTATTCTAGGTCTCTTGTGGTTCCAAACGAATTTTTGGATTCTTCTTTCTAGTTCTGTGAAGTATAGTGTTGGGATTTCAATTGGCATTGCATTTAATCTGTATGGTAGTTTTGGTAGTATGGCCATTTTCACTATGTTGATTCTTCCTACCCAGGAGCAGGGAACATCTTTCCATTTTCTTATATCCTCCTCAATCTCTTTTTTCAGAGTGCAGTAGTTTTCAGTGTAGAGGTCTTTTGCTTCTTTTCTTAGGTTGGTTCCCAGATACTTCATTTTTCTGGGTACTATTGTGAAAGGAATTGTTTCCCTAATTTCTTTCTCAGTGAGTCTGTTTGTATACAAGAAGGCTGTTGATTTTTGGGTGTTGACCTTGTATCGAGCTAGTCTGCTAAAAGTCTCTATTAAGTTTAGAAGACTTTTGGTGGAGTTTTTTGGTTCTTCAATGTAGAGTATCAAATCATCAGAAAATAATGACAGTTTAACTTCTTCCTTTCCTATCTTTATTGCTTTAATTTCTTTCTCTTGTCTAATTGCTACGGCTTACATTTCCAGAACTATATCGAAGAGGAGTGGTGATAGTGGGCATCCTTGTCTTGTTCCTGATTTTAACATGAAGGTTTTCAGTGTTTGGCCATTTAATATGATGTTGGCTGTTGGTTTTTCATAGATAGCCTTTATTAAGTTGAGACATAGACCATCTATTCCAATATTTTGCAGAGTTTTTATCATGAATGGGTGTTGAATTTTGTCAAACACTTTTTCTGCATTTATTGAGAGGATCACATGGTTCTTGTCCTTGACTTTGTTAATATAGTGTATTATATTTATTGATTTACATATGTTGAACCATCCTTGCATCCCTGGAATAAATCCGACTTGGTCAGGATGTATGATCTTCTTGATGATCCTCTGTATTCTGTTTGCTAGTATCTTATTGAGGATTTTTGCATCTATATTCATTAAGGAGATTGGCCTGTAGTTCTCTTTTTTAGTTGCATCTTTCCCAGGTTTGGGAATCAAAGTGATATTTGCTTCCAGGAATGAATTTGGAAGTATTGCTTCTCTTTCAATTTCATTGAAAAGTCTGAAATGGCAGTAGATCTTCTCTAAATGTCTTATAAAATTCAGCAGTGAATTCATCAGGACCTGGGCTTTTCTTTGTTGGTAAGTTTTTAATTACATTTTCAATTTCACTGATTGTGATTGGAGTGTTTAAAATGTTTTTATCTCTTCATTCAACTTTGGTAATTCATAAGTATCCAGAAATCTGTCCATTTCTTCTGTGTTTTCCATTTTATTAAAGTACAGATTCTCATAGTAGGTATTAATGATCCTCTGGATTTCTGTGGGATCTGTTGTGACTTCTCCTTTTTCATTCCTGATTGCATGAATCTGAGCCTTTTCTTTCCTTCTTTGGATAGGTTTGCTAAGGGTTTATCAATTTTATTTATTCTTTCAAAAAATAAACTCTTCAATTTATTTATTTTTTGTATCATTTTCTTAGTTTCCATTGCACTGATTTCTGCTCTAATCTTTATAATTTCCTCTCTTGTTCAAGCTTTGGGTTTTTCTTGCTCTTGTTTTCTTAGGAGTCTAAGAGTTATTGTTAGGTTGTTTATTTGAGCTTGCTCTGTTTTCCCAATGTGGGCATTCAGTGCTATGAATTTTCCACATAGAACTGCTTTCATTGTGTCCCATAGATTCCTGTATGTTGTACTGGCATTTTCATTTACTTGTAAAAACTGTCTGATTTCTTCTTTAATTTCCTCTATGATCCATTGATTGTTCAGGAGAGTGTTGTTCAATTTCCGTGTGTTCGTGAAGTTCCTATGGTTTCTTATGCTATTGATCTCCAGCTTTATTGTACTGTGATATGATAATATACAGGGAATAACTTCAATTCTTTGCATTTTTTCAAACCTGTTTTGTGATCTAGTATGTGATCTATCTTGGAGAATGACCCATGTGCAGCTGAAAAGAATGCATATTCTGATTTTGTGGGGTGGAACACTCTACAGACATCTAATAAGTCCCTATGTTCAAAAGCTTGGTTCAGTTCTAGTATTTCATTGTTAATTTTTTGTCTAGATGATCTGTCTATTTCTGATAGTCGGGTATTCAGATCCCCCACTACAACTGTATTAGTGGTTATTTGGTTTTTCATTTTACTTAATATTTGTTTTATATAGTTGGGGGCTTTTATATTTGGTGCATATATGTTTATGATTGTCATTTCTTCCTCTTGAATTGTTCCCTTTACAAGGATGTTGTGGCCTTCTTTGTCTCTCTTAATCAGTTTTGGTTTGAAGTTTGCTTTGTCTGAGAATAAGATTGCTACCTCTGCTTTTTTCTAGGCTCCTGTCACATGGAGAATTGTTTTCCAATCTTTCACTTTTAGTCTATGGGCTTCTTTTTGCACTAGGTGTGTTTCTTGTATAGCACATATTGTTGGATTTTGCTTCTTAATCCATTCTGCCAATCTGTTTCTCTTGATTGGTGAATTGAGGCCATTGACATTGATAGTTATAACTGATATGTTCTGACTTATTATTGTCATGTTATTGTCCTTTTGTTGACTCTTTTTTTATTGTTTTGTCCTCTCCTATTAGTTTCTTGCCTTGGCTATTTGATTTGCTCTGTTGGGCCTCCTAGTGCTGTAATCTTCATTGTCTTTTTCTAGGATATTGTTTAAAATTCTTTGCAGTGCTGGTTTAGTATTCATGAAGTTTCTCAAGTTTTCTTTGTCATGGAAGTATCTTATTTCCCTATCCATTTTGAAAGAGAGTTTTGCAGGATACATCAGTCTTGGTTGTAGGTTGTTTTCTTTTAGGACTTGAAATACCTCATTCCAGGCTCTCCTTGACCTGAGGGTTTGTGTTGAAAAGTCTGCTGTGATTCTGATGGGCTTTCCTTTGCATGTGATTTGTTTCTTTTCTCTTACTGCTTGTAGTATTTTGTTCTTCTGTTGGGTTTCTGGGATCTTGATTATTATATGTCTAGGTGTAGATTTTTTTGATCATGGCTAGTTGGTGTCCTATATGCCTCACTTATCTGTATGTCTAATTCTTCCCCTTCAGTTTGGGAAGTTTTCTGTCATTAATTCTGTGAACAGGTTTTTAAGACATTTGCATTTTCTTCTGGTACTTCATGGATTCCTATCAGTCTTATATTGTTTTTCTTTGCATCATCTAGGAGTTGTTGGATTGATTTCTCATGGTCCCTTACTGTTTTTAAGAGACCTCTCTTTTCATGGTCACTGTCTGCTATCCTATCTTCATATCTGAGATTCTATCTTCGCAATCTTTTATTCTGTTGCATATGCTTTCAATACAGTTTTTAATCCCCTGTATATCTGTTTGAATCTGTTTAATGGATTCCATTTCTTCCCTATGTTGGACATTCATTGCTTCCATTTCTTTCTTATGCTGGGCCTTCATGGCTTCTATTATGATCCTAAGCTCATCTATATTTTTTGTCAGTTTCTTTTCTGGAGTCTCGAATCATGTCTTTCATTTTGCTCACCATCTCTATGGTTATCTGGGAAATAATTTCTGTTTTGAATTTTTCTAGAGCTTGATTGATCAGTTTTTTTACTTCTTGTGCTGTGAGTTCTGAGGGTCCTGGAGGTTCACTATCTGATTTTTCATCCTCCTTTGCCTACTGTTTGCCATTGGTGGTCTTGAAGTCTGTTTCTGTGGCTTGCTTAAGTGTTTTCTCATCTTTATTTTTGCTGTTGGGTTGCCCTTGATTCTATCTCTGGGTCATTAAATCTTCCTGATATCATTGTGTGTCAGTTTTTGATTCTCTAATGACTTATAGACATTCTCATTGTCATAACTGAGAAAACAATTCATCAAATCAATCCCTTTCCTTTATCCCTATTGATACAATCAGGAACATAATAGGATCAATCCCCACCCTTTATAGCCTGCCATGCCTCTACAGAGTGCGTCCAAGGACTGGCTCAGTCAGGGGATCTAATAGAGGGAGGTGGGGGGCAATGGTGCTCAATGGTGCCTGTGTGGCTAACCTCCATTGTCAGAGCCAATCAGTGGCACCCGCTGGAAATGGCATGGCTCCAGAGCAGGCCCGTAGTTTCGGGCTGGACTGTGCAGCAGAGGTGGCTCTCCACAATGATCTCTTTAGTGACCAAAATACTTTCCACTGATCTTGAATGATTCTCACTCCTTTACATCTGACTCTTATCACCCAGCTAGTTCTACCCCTCTGTCTCTACATTTATCTTGCTGCTTCTCTGAAGCCCTGAGTGGACACTTAGAGAGACTCTGCCTGCTTATTTCAATGCAGGTGGCAGAACCACTGGGCTTAATCCCCGGCCTTCCTGTTTATTTCATGAGATTTTCCCCAACTATGGCATTTTTATTTAGTAAATGGGCTGGGTAGGTTGTGTTTGGATAGCGTTTCATCCAAGCTTTGATCTGTTTATAGGTATCACCTGAATGTACATCACAGTGGCCCTAACACAGAGGTATAATACATGCTGTATAAGAACTTACCTTGAGTCCATTTGTGATTCCCCATATTGAATGAGCCAAAACTACAACATAAAAATTAAATATCCAAATGTATAACCTATCCATTTTCCATTACCTAAAACACTCATCTATTCCTCTAGACAATGCCTCCTCACCTAGCTTGCCCTTTGGTACAGACCAGCTCTTTGCCACTTCCTATATCCCCCTCACTTGTCTTCACTTGTCACCTTTGCTCATTTTGTGACTTCACTCCACTTGGCAGGGAGCTACCTTCCATCACAAGTTTCCTTTCCCCATTCATAAGCTGAAAATTTGATTGTCCCAAGCCTCAAAGCAACACTGTCTCTTTTGATCAGTTCTGCCAAGTTTTAGTAACCATTGTTTCAAGTCTTTCATTTTACTTGTACGTGTCTGCTAGTAGAGTGTCGGAAATATCCTCCCTCTCTTGAGAGCTTTAGGATTATATATTGGTTTGCTTTCACCTGAAAGAAAACATAGCAACAAGATTTTGAGTTGATTTATTTGAGATGTCATCTTGGGAAACAAGAGGAGTGAGAAACTGAATCTAAATAATAACATGTGCATGATTAAAACAGTTACCACCATAGTAATAGAAATCAATTCCATTGGATACACTGGCTCATAGCATAGAACACATTAGAGCTATCTCAAATTAAGAGCAATAAAGACAGAATATTTAGCTACCAAATCCCATCTGTTATCACTACTTACTCCTTTTAGTTTTTCCTTTTGATGTACTGAGTGTGTTCTTATCATCCCAATGAATCCTCAAACAAAGCACTTGTGCCTAGCAAGACTGTTCAGTGTGTAAAAGGCAATGCTTTGCAGATGTAGCAGACACAGACAGCATCTGGGAAAAGAAGTCATTATGCTCTTTCCACTGGCTTACAGAAGGCTCTTCCTGCTGTGCTCAAGAATTTACTCGAAGTCACTTCAGTTTAACATGATATATTCAATATTCACTTGGTGCTGGGCACTAGGTACTGGAGATGCAGTGATGGGTAACATACTCTGGCTTTGAGATACTTACAATCTACTGGGACAACAAAATTGTGGAACTATCTCTTGCTATATTTCTAGTGAAAACAAACAAATATCATGTCTTTTTCTGGCTCTTTTCCAGGTCCTGAAAAATCACACTTTATTTCTTGGTCTTCAGGCACATAGAAGACTCTTCTTTCCCCACCATCTGCCCCTGCAATCCTCCCATTCCAGTCTCACTCGGTTCACCACTGATCATCACTCCAGTTTTAGTCACCTATTGCATCTTCCAAGGCCTTTTATCCCAATGGTCAAGTTAGAAGCTTTTCTTAAAAGTTTTCTTCAAATCCAACATGGTCTCAATCACTGTATTCATCTCAATGTATTATAACTTCTAGTTTATCTATTTGCATTTTCCATAAAAATGTAAATTTCAGTGAAGTAGTTTGTCCACTTCTGTTTCCTGGTTATAGCATGGAGTGGTTGTTTAATAAATATCTGATGGGTAGTTAGTCTTGCTCTCAGAGCACATGCATGCATGTGCACACACACACACACAGCACATAGTTAGGACTGCATTTAGTCCACTAACTGTGTTTTATTTGTCTTTAAGCTAAGCCAGAAATTGCCATGATTATGGAAAACAAAACCATAGATGTCTGGGGAAAGGTGAGTCACCCTAAAGCCTTTGAAAATCTACAGTGTTATGTATCAAAGTGTGTCAAATTATATACCTCCCAAAAATATTCTTGCAAAGGACTTTGCTCCTTAGTCCTTAGCCAATTAATTGCTGATAGAGATGAAAGGAAGATGAGCTGATTCTAGAAACGAAATGGGTATCCTTACTTTGACTTAAGGGTCTCAGAAAGTGTGATCTGCATCCATAGTCCTTAAATTTCCTAGAAAAACAAATTCAATTGCTTATACTTCTCCTTAATAAAAAAAAAATGAGAGGAAAGTAGGACAGAAAGCAGTGTGAATCCTGGTGTAAGAATGAGTGTTTTGTTCAGCTGACATTTGATTTGTTGTAATCCATTTCTTGCACCAACTTTCTCATTATTTTTATTTCAAAGTGACAAGAAAAAATGTGCCCTGCTGTACTTTCTCAGAACTCTGGCTATTTCTCTGACAGCAAGAGGGAGCCAGGAGTAAAAAGAAAGTAAACTAGTACCCTCTGACTTCTGAGTAGTTCCAAGCTTCCAGCCAGTGGGATCTGGACCTCTTCCTAGCTCCTGCCCTTGCTGGTTGTAATCTTGAGCAAATTTTATCACATCTTTTAGTTAGTTTTTCCAAATATATGAAGTATCAATAAGAGCATCTACACATTTTTTAAGAATAAAATTAATGTATGAAAAATTCTTAGGGTAGTGTATGGCATATATTGTAATACGATTTCTGGTTCTGATAGATATCAGTCATGTAATCTTACCACTGCGTACAAATCATGGTTCAGACTTTGTGGAATGGTTTTGGATGACTGTGCTTTCTCCAAGTATCTATCTTTTATCAACTGCATGTGTTAGTCTCTTTGATAACTACTATGTTCTGGTATGTAGAAATGTAGGCTTTTTGCTCTGCTCCAATTAATTTCTAAATTTATTATGGACTTTATTTCAACAGCTTAAATAAAACAAATAATCCACTGCTGTAATTTTGGGTAGATGTCTTTGTTTCTTAAAGGATCCCTTATACCTCCTTAGTGCCAGTATTTACAGGCCATTAAGACTTAAATCTAGAATGTCCTTCAAAAGTCTCAGGTGTTCAGAGGTGGGGCATGGGGAAGGAGCACTACAGTACTCATCAGTGAAGTCCAGAGCTAAATATGCTAAATAGAGCTAAATAGGATGCAAGGTCTGGTTGAAAGAGGCCAGTCAAGGGCCTCTTTCCTCCTTGACTCCTCCCTTCCCTCTCTGCTTCTTGGCTGCCGTGGTTTGAATAACTTCTGCACCACACCCCTCTGCCATCCTGTTTCTACCTTGAAACCAGCTGACTACACACTGAAACTATGAACAGAAAAAGGAAGAAATCCTGCCTTAATTTGTGGGTATTTTGTCCCAAAGACAGATAATATGAGCTTAATCCAGATATAAAAACCCATCAATTGGGGCCAAAGTTAACAGTTATTTTTAAAAAGATTTTGCCTTTCAAGGTATACATCACAAAATTTCCTTTTCTGTATGCAAGTTTTCATAGGTGCTGACTGGGAAAATTGAAGAACATTCTTCCTAGGGAATTCATACATAATCTTTCTCCAACTCCACATCACCAGCTACGTGGCATGGCTTGTCTACAAATATTTTCAGATCTTGCCAAACATTAGTAACTCTTCACTCTACTATTCTTCTAAGAGCTGCTGCATCTTTAGAGACTCATTACCTCTTCGGAGCCCTTTCACGTATTTTTATCTTGTGGGCTTCCAAGAAACCTCTGAAGGACAGGGATTTATCTTAGTGGCACTGCGCCTGTCTCACAAGCTCAAGGTCCTGAGTTTGATCCTTGGTACCAGGTTGGGAGGGAAGCCTGTAAAAGAGGTAGAGCACCTGTCATTTTACAGAAGAGAAATTTGAGCCTGAAAAGTCCGAAAAAATTGGCTGAGTTGCTAATGAAAGGCAGGCTTGGGGTGCATATTTAGCATGTCCACATTCAGAGAAGATGGAATAAGGAAAGGACATCATTCTTAAGGGTCACATAGCACTAATATAAAATCTTAATTCAACCACTTACTAGCTATATATCCTCAACAAGCATTAGCTTCCATAAGCTTCAGTTTACTAATCTCTAAAACTGAGGTAACGAATGCTCCATGGAGTCCTGAGGAAAATCGAATTTATACACCATTCTGGAGCACATGTCACATAATAGATGTCTCAGGGATTTTTTTTCCCTACCCATTATTTGTCACTCACTCCCTTTCACCCATTCCTTCCTAAGCACATATATGCATTAATCTGTTGTGTGAATGATTCTAGGAGAAAGTGTGGGATAATGAAAGAAACAGCATAGATTTTGTAATTAGATAGAGCTAACTTTAATTATTTTTAATACATTTTGCAATACTGGGGATTACGCACAGTGCCTTCACACTGGCCTGCATCCCTAACCCTTTTTAAATTTTGAGGCACTTTCTCACTGAGTCACTAAGTTGCCCAGGCTGGGCTTGAGTTTATCATCCTCCTGCCTCATGACATCCAGCTTAAATTTTCTTCATGACTTCTTAAGTGGAGCCCTGGGAACTTTAGTTCCTTAACTTCCTTATCAATGAATGGGGGTGGTGATTCTAACTTCCTGATGATGGTGAAAGGATCAGATGAGAGAAATGTATGCAAAGCACCTACTGTTTGGCAACCATAGTATTTCTTAAGTAATTTCCTGCACCCACTTCATTCCCTAGAAATTAACTGAGCGAACATGTGCATATTGGCTGTTTTACCTGTGGATATGTGTTTACTGCTCAGCCACTTTCAGTGCTGGATTGTGCTGGGGACTCAGGCAGTTGAGACCTGTGGTGCAGTTTTGTTAAACTTCTCAAGTTTATGACTAATTTGGTTTTTCTACAAAATAGTTGATCTACAATTGTTCTAACAATGATGCCTTTCCAACTTGAATATATCAGGGATAGAGAAGAAAAGTATCTCCTCTGTGAGGATCATAGTCTTACTTGTTCTTGAGGGCAAGACTTCTCCAGGGCTCTCACACACAGCACACACTGTTTTCCTGTAGTTCAGCTGAGAAGAGAGTCCTTCACCTAAAGCCCAAAGCCCACCAACCTGCAACTCATGCATCAGAGTAAAAGATGCTGGGCCAGAGAGCTCCTAGTCCATACCTATATCATAAGAAGGCATGAGAGAGATGAATAAAAACTTCAGAGTTTATACAATAGTTCAGGCTTTCCAAAGCCACATATGTCACTCTTTATGCTTGCATTCTGTGCTTTAACCCATCCTGTTCTTGTCACTTACTGTTTTTTTTAAGTTTGACAAAAATTAAGGGAAGAAATCTAAAGAAAATAAAATGACATGAAACACAAGAAACAAAAACAG
This sequence comes from Fukomys damarensis, assembly GCF_012274545.1. Classification (NCBI taxonomy): domain Eukaryota; kingdom Metazoa; phylum Chordata; class Mammalia; order Rodentia; family Bathyergidae; genus Fukomys; species Fukomys damarensis. The sequence goes on from NW_022900936.1 coordinate 55,961,636, forward strand.
TTTGAAGTTATGATACCTAAAGAGAAAGAGACTGCCCAATTAGAAGGAAAAAAAGCCATGTAAAACAGATACTATATTATTTGGTTTTGGTTTTACAAAACTTTCCCTATGGATTCTTGACCTTCTTACATTCCATTCCAATATGTGTGGGTTTGGTTTTGTTTTTAAGAGACTGGGAATGACAGCCTCTTGTATTCTTAAGCCTCTTTTGTGGCACAGAATGACTATAACTAAATGGCCAGGTGCATGACTCTCAGCCATCATGGTTTGCACTAGAGAGCACCTGGGTTTTCTGCATGGATGGAGAAGGTGCTCAGAGGCGCTCCCGACTCTGTGAGGAAACCACATGGGAAATGAAATCTGTTTTTAGCAGGGATTTCCCAGGGTGAGGGGGAAAGAGCATTATAGACCTGTAGAGTGGTCTGTGTTTTTAATAAGTCTGATGATGTTTGGATTACTGTTTGTTCCACAAACATCTCACAGGGACTACAGGTCTAGTTCTTAAACTACCTTACAACTCTAAGAAGCAGTTAGAATGAACCATGTACCAGGTAAGACATCACATTTATACCAGGTCTCATAAATTTCGGGGAGGTTGATGCCCATAAATTATTGGCTATCGAGAAGATAATAGGACATGTCTTCATCTTTTCCTGTGTTCCCCAACTCTCTCCTCAATATTCTACTCCCAACTCATTTAAAAAGCAAAAGTGCTAGAGGAATCTTCCAAAAGTCCACTCTTGCACAATGGCCAGATGACTATCCAGTTTAACTTTTCTATTCCTAAATGAACATTTTAGGCATATTCTTAGTCACTCATAAAATTGTTCTCTCTTTATGGATTATTAGGCTCTTTTTCTTCAAAGCATCTGTGAACATTTAAAGTTGAATGGAATGTTTTTAATCGGAGAACAATGGACTACTGTGCAGTTAGCATTTCAGAGGAGTCACAAGTAAAATCCAAAACATGCTTTTCAAACCAGGCTTGCTGGCTCACACCTGTAATCCCAGCTCTCAGGAGGCTGAGGCAGGAGGATCAATGTGAATTCGAAACCAGCCTGGGCTACACTGTGAGTTCCAGGTTAGTCGCAACTACATAGTGAGACCCTGTCTCAACAACCCCCCAAAAATAAATAAATAAACAAAACCTGCTTTTCAAATGAAGACTGGTATGTAATTAAAAAACAAAACTAAGTTACTTCACGAAGAGGCAGTCATGATCTTTTTTATTTCATGGTGAACTTCGAGACTACTGAGTCTCTTTCCCATTTTCACGCTGCTTCTCTGTTTTTTCCTTTTTAATCACTGTTTATTAGGTCTCCTTACTTACCCTCATCCCTCTATCTTCTTTTTCTGAGTTTCTTTTATGTCATCCTCACTACCTCCTCCATATTAACAGAGCATAATGTGAAATTAGACTCATTTAGAAATACTTGGGAGCAAATTTTTATGTTCTTTATTCTTAATGTTTAAACCATGTGCATTGAAAAGTCTTTGACTTCTCACCATGCTAATTACATACTAATTACATACAACACTAATTATGTGTTGGATTGTTGGAAAAACTTACAGACTACAGATAGACTATATTGGGAAAATAGCTTTGATCTGAGCAGACTGTAAAACACTTCAACAGTAGAGAAAAGATATATCATAAGTTCCAAAGAGCTGGATCACTCAGAGCAAGATTCACATTCAGGTCTCCAATCCCGTCCAATAACAGTACAAATAGATCTGACCCCGGAAGGCTGTGCTTTGCTAGTTTTGAGGTCTCTGCAAGTCACTGGTCACATAGGTGTATTTCAGTTCTATGCCCAGCCTCAGCTATGGAAACCTTGCCCTCCCCAAACCAACCACTAGGCACAAATGCTGTTGTCTTTACAATGTGACAAGTTCTGCTCATCCTAGCAAAACAAGCTTTATCTTTGATTAACATAATGCAGTTTTGTCCAATGGTCAGCAAACACTAGGAAGCCTGTAAATAAGCATTTGTTCAACTAATCTGCTGAAATTAATTTACAAGATGCACTTTTTTCTTAAGAACAAATTTTCACTAAATTACTTTGCTTGATATTTGAGCTGGCAAAAGTGAGTGTTTTCATAATGGACACTGTATGCACAATTTAAACAAAATGGAAAGGTTGTTACACTGCAGACAGGTCCTTCTCTTGCTGGCGTGCTGCCTTCTCAGCCCTCACCTTCCACTTCATCTCCAGTGTGGCTCTTTCCATCTCTTCCAGGACTTGCTCCCTCCTCTGCACAGCCCTCTCTCGCCATTCCACCGTCCTCTCCCTCCTCAGCACATCCTTTTCCCTCTGGCTTGCCCACTTGCTCCAGGAGCCTACCTCAGTCACCCTCAATGACCACAGGGAGATGGGTTGCCTGGGGCCGTGGGTCCTGGCCCTGCCCTGCCTGGCTGTGACCACTCTTCTCCAGCTCCTCTCTGTGCATGCTTTTCAGATGCTTCCAAAGGGCGGCGGTGCTCACGTTGATCCCTGGGCCACGGCTCACCTGCTTGCCACACAGGCATATGGGTTGGGGTGATTACCAGCACAAGCAGGGGCCAGATGGAAATATTCCCATGCTTCAGAGAACCGGGTCTGTTGTGGGGCCCCAGGGTGGGCGTGGTACTCACAAGCTGTCCAGCCAGGTCTGCGGGCCCACTGATCTCTTCCTCCTGCTGCATTTGTAAGTCTCTTTTGGCTTGCACCTCACTTACATCCTCTTCATCCTATTCCCACCTCACGGGGTCTCCTTTTCCACACAATCCTTAGATTGTACCTAGATATATGCAAAATGTTTTTAGTGAAGTCACAAGATGAATGTGCATTTGGGGAAAGACTGGGCCAAAGGTCAGCCACACTTGCTGCTGTGATATTTTCTCCTTTCTGGTTCACTGGAGAGTTTGGGTGTATCCCATCCAAGCAAAATGGCCTATGACTACGTTCTTTCTATGCTCCAGGTACTTACTGATCCCTCCTCGACTAGGCCACAGAGACAAACATTACTTCCTGTTGCAGAGGCATCCCTGCCCAATAATTACAGGGCTCTTCAGAGAACTCAGTGCTCTCTGCATTAGTCACTGCCACAGGTATTTTTAAAAACTGAAAGCTTTAGGTTCTCTCTTGGTTCTCTCTCTTGTTGTTTGCACTGTTTCTGTGCTGCTTGTTACCTACACACTGCATTCTGGAGACAGAACAAAGAATCTCCAGGTTCAGCCTGCTCAGGACTCTCAGAGCTGGGACCTCATTGGGCCTTCCTCAGAAGGTAAAATCAAATGTACAGATGCTGATAGAAGAGAAACTCTTGCTTCCTAAAAGCAGCAAGCAGTCCAGAGACTGCAAAGCCTCCCAGGACCTGAATAAGACAGTCTCCCATTTTGCCCTAGAAAGCTCCTTCTAAAGCTGTGATTCTGAAAACTCCAAACAGCAGGCCCAGCAGTTGTCAGGAGGAGGATCTAGGATGTGCAGACGAGAATGGGGCAAAGCACATCTTCACAGACACTCACGGTACTTCCCGGGTGTCCACTGCAAGAAGCTCATTACACTCCATCTTCCCCAGCACAATCACCTGCAAAGGCAACAGCCAACAAAACCGTCTTGAAGCACCTTATACCAGATGTTTGGCTTATTCACTCCATTTTAGATATGAATAAATAAACAAAAACTTGCATTTCTAAAACAGTCTCATTGCTCTCTTTTTCCTGATCATTCTCTTAAAGAATATTTTTATGAAGCTTTGCCACTCTGAACCCTTCTGTAAATCCTCCCTCTAGCTGCAAGTGAGTACTTACCAGAAAGGCTCTCAACCTGTCTGTGTTCTCTCTGGTGCAGAGTGAATATACTCATGCACTTACTGGATGACTATCAGCTGGCATCTACCCCAGGACAAGGACACCTCCAGCTTCCAGTTTCCTCCCACTTCCAGAAGAGTTTTGCTTCCAAGTAGGTGTGTCTGTGCCTTTTTTCTGCAGCACATAGACGCAAATGTAAACCTCTTCTCTACCCGCTCTACCACCAAAACAAGGTGTTCCTGGCAAATGCCATGCAAGCTCCTACAAGTCTTAGTTCTATTTCCCATGGCTAGATTATCTGGTCTCCAAAGAGGCCATGTTGATGAGTTCCTCACAACTTTGCAACATAGATCCCCAAGAAAATGCAGGCCTGCCTGTATCTTCCCTGTCCATAATCTGTGACTGTTTTCTAAATTATTCTCAGATTTTGCTCTATTATATATTCTTATACAACTGTCCAAAGACTTTTTGGCACCTACTACATAATGTGTTATTTTTCACTTATTCTTTAAGTACTTAGAATAATGTGTTGGAAAAAAACAATTACATGACTTGTCTCTTTGCAACATGCACAAGAATAAGTGAAAGTTTTTTTACTTTTCAGCCAAGGAGCATGTGTGTATATATATATTCATGTACAACTATATTCTTATGCATATTTACTATACTTTATATTTTTGTGATTTCACATGTTTTTCTTCTCGCTCATTTAAACCAGGTAGAAGTTCACCAGTAAAAACAGCTCTGCTCACTCATTAGACCATATATGCTTGATATTTTGTGCTTGACTTCAAGTTGAACTACTTTAGTCTGTGGCTTTTTAATTTTAGAGTTTGGGAGGACTTTAGAACAATGGTCATATCCCCAAACCAAATTTCAGAACATAAAATCTGGAGATAGTGTAGAATATTTGAAATTTGTACCATTCCAGGAAAACTGAGGCCCCAAAATCCACAAAAGTCAAATCCTTTCAACTATTTTTAGAAGTTGATAAAAGTTTTCTTCAGTAAGCCACTTATCTTTGCAAAATGATGAAACCTCCTCTTGTTCCTGATATTACCATATTGTCATCTTTTGGGTAGTTACTGAAGGTGATGGAAATTAGTCATGAGGCTGGTTAAAGGCAATGAATGCAATACAAACCTTCAAAGCTTATTTTTTAACTGTTCATTTCCTATGTCTTTATATTCCTTCCTGACCAACTAGACATAAAATCAATCTTTGGCATCTTAGCGGATAAAACAAACTGGACTCTCTTTCCTTTGTTTAATAAGAGTGTGTTTGGGGATTCTAGTTTTTATTTTTCGGGAAAGAAAATATATAATTTTTAATTTCTACATCCCTGCCCTATGCATCTGTCCCCATTATCTGGAAAAATAAATATTGACTGAGTGGAAATATTGAGAGCTACCTACTCTGTTAGATATGACAGATAACCTCCTTTTTTAAAAATTGAGTATAATGGTACTTTTTAGGTATACAGTAAAGTTACATTCATCATTGGGATCTTGTACCTTTACATGACAGGTCTTGGTTCTCATTTTTTCCCCTTGTCCCTACCCTCCCTTCACCCCCTCCTCCCCTCCCTATTTACAAACACTTTATTTCCATTTTTTCATTTTCTCATGTTTTTTTTCTTTTCCTTTATTTCCTTTCCCCTACCCTTCCCACTTTCCCTACACCTTTAGCCCTTTTCTTCCCATTTCGCAATGTCAGTTATCTCATTAGGATCTCATGTACTATTATAGTCTTTCATACCAGAGAAACTATTCAGTATTTACAAATGTGTGACTTATTTATTTCACTTAGGAGTATATCCTCAATATGTATCCATTTTCCTATGAATGACTCTAATTTCTCATTCTTTATGGCTGAGTAGTAAACCACTATGGAAATCAATATGGAGATATCTCAAAGAGCTGGGACCAGAGGTTCCATTTGACCCATCCATCCCTCTGCTGGTTATTTTGCCAAAAGAATTAAAATCATACTGGAGTGATGTATGCACACACATGTTTATAGTGGCACAGTTTGTAATAGCTAAAACTTGGAAACAGATAACCCCCTTTGAAAGTCATTTTGGGGTTTTGATAGTGATATACTGAGGATGGTAAGCTGAACATTAGCAGAACCTCACCAGAAAAATATTACCTCAGCTGGGGATTTAGCTCAGTGGCACCACACCTGCCTTGCAATTGCAAGGTCCTGAGTTCAATCCCCAGTACCGGAAAGGTAAAAAAAAAAAAGCTAACTAGTTCTCTTGAGTTTGATGTCTCAGCTCTACAGGCTCAAAATTTTTTAAAAAATTTTTTTGTACCAGGGACCGAACACAGGACCTTTCACTTGCAAGGAAGGTGGTGGCACCACTTGAGGTAAATCCCAAGCCCAGTATGCTCAAATTCTTCAAGAAGAACTGATTTACTGATTTATAGGTTGACACACTAAATATCACCCACAGTTAATTGTTCTTTATTGGTTAACTACTATATTCAACAGCTGCGGAAAATATTTGGGTGCTACTAACTGGAGCTAGGCATATGTAAAATATACACATCTCAATGAGAAAACGGGTGATTTTTACATAAAAGTATAACTTTACAGGTATCAGATAAAACCACAAGGATTTAATAAGTATTATTGGGGGCTGGGGATTTAGCTCAGTGGTTCTGCCACCTGCCTCACAAGCACAAAGACCTGAGTTCGATCCACAGTACAAAAAAAAAAAAGTATTATTGGATTTTTTTTGGCCAGGCTGTGGAAAAAAACCTATCAGCAAAAGAATGAACACTGTCAAAAATAAAATATAATCAACCCTCCACCCAAGTTTTCTCCTTTTGTAACATAGCCACCTGTTTCGTTTCCTTTTTTTTTTTTTTTTTTTTTTTTTTTTTTGTACCGGGGATTGAACTTGGGTCCTTGCTCTTGCAAGGCAGGCCACCGAACCACTGAGCTAAATCCTTGGCTCATTTCTTTATTATTTCAATAGAGTGAATTTTACCTGAAAATATTTTGGACTAGCACTCAGGAGATATAGTTCTTAACTGTGCCATTAACTACTTTCCACTTCCTTTAATCCCTTGATACCTTGATTTTTTCCTATCTATCAAATGGTAATAACAAGGTATCCCCTATTTTCCATATACTCTCAAGACACAAAAATGAAAAAATTAGGAAAATTGTTTACAAGTTAAAAGTGGTATGTTTGTATCAAATGGTTTCTGTGGTTGTTATGACAAATAGTCTTTTACATTATTTACCAAACATAACGTGTGGGTATCTTTTAGCTTCTAATGTAATAACGTTCTTCTCTGGTCTCTTCTTGTTGTAGATCTTCCTTCTATTCTTTGGTTTCCATTTAGTGTGAGTTTATTCTACCTACACAAAAATTATAATTTGCCTGTTCCAGAACCCATAATCCAGACTTGTAACATTAATATAGTCCTAGATTCTTAAACAGATCTGGGAAATCTAGCTATAAATTTCTTTATAGGCAATAGCCCACATATACTATACATTTTTAAACAGTCTACCCTAAAGATAGACAAACTTTGTAGTTACCCAGTTAAAAATAGAGAAACTCATTTCTTACTGAGTTGCCTCATGTTAATGTTGGTGGAGATGTGAAGGGCTCCAATTTCTTCTAAATTTGCAAATAATCCTCTTTCTCTCTGTCCTAGAGTATATTACCCTCTCACTAAAAAAAAACGTATTTCCCAAAGCAAATTTTACATGGCTTATTGATGGCCAGTTGCTTTGGGGTGACAAAGAAGATAAGGAAACAAATTAATGAAAATGGGTTTGGCAAAGAAAGGAAGAAGAGAAAAAGGAGAAGGGAAGGAAAGAAGGAGGAAGGGAGGGAGGAAGGAAGGAAGGGAAAAAGGGGAGGGAAGAGGGAGGGAGATTAAAAAGCATTTCCAAAGCTATCGTTGGCATTTAAAAATAATTTCCATTGGAAAATAATCTTACCTAGTAAATATCATTTTCTAATATTTTATCTGACTACTCCAAGAGGATGAAAGATAACACTTCTCAAAATTAAACATAATGGACCGCAGCAAACGACATACAAACACTTTTACTTGAGTGTTAATAAAATCAGCTATTTTATATGAAGGCAAAAGCATTTGATTCAACATACAGTTATTAATAGGTTCTCTGATATTGAATATTGTTGCTTCCATTTTTTTCTTAATTCAGTATCATGTGTCCACTTTATGCAGCAGCCCTGCTTTATGTCAGTTAATAAGTGATTTTTGCTTTTTCTTGTGAGGATATGAGGCAGGGCTTGAGGATATTGCACTGGAGGAAGTGTGTATAAATGAGTTGGCTCCTTCAAAAGGAACAAGGGAATTAGAAATCCCTGGAACAGGAACACACCAAGACAAGCTCAGCACAAAGCTGTACTTTTCTTAGGTGTGGACCATGACAGCAAACCTTACCTGGACAACAGGTCTTCCCCTAAGTTGTTTTTCCTCTAAGAGCAATACATTTTCACAATAACTGAGTCACAAAACTCTTGCTGCATTATTATTTTTAAGTGAAAAATCAAAATCTTATGTTGCTAATGATCATACTGATAGTTTGATGCATGGTTTGTTTAGTTCACTTTTAAAACAGTTCACCCACAGCAATAACACAATGCAATGCTAACGATATAAGGGTTCTTAAAGGTTATTATAAATATATTCTCGTGTTAAACAAACTGCATAGGTAAAACACCCAGACTTGCTGTGCCCATGATTCTCACTACTAAAAAGGCCAAAGTATTTGCTCAGAATTCCACCAGTGCACAACTGCATTTAGCTACTACTTTTTTCAAGTAGTAGGATTAAGAACCTTTGATGTAAGGAAGTCCAGAGAGATTTTACCTATGGTGATATATGTTTATACATTAATTTCCTGTTGCTGCTTATGCAGTTTGGAGGTTGTACCAACAATAACAGTTAAAGAGAATCCAAAAATCGAAAGAAAACTCACAGGACACAAAATGAAACTGACTATAAATCCAGTTTATTTCAGGAAAAGGATACAAGGTAATAGCATAATTAAAACATTCATTATCTGCTACACTTAAAGCAAGGAGTCTCTAGAGGGAGGCCCTCTTGAGGGCCACAGAGAGATGTCCCTTCCTTCTCAGATCAGGAGCTACCAAGATGGGCACAAAACAGCTCAGAAGTGGGAAGCCCAAATAAAGTCTTTACTGAAATCACTTTATATTTTACTGGTCATTTAGCTTAACGATTTTTATGACATTTGTATTACTACATGTTTATAGCACAAGTGTTTACATTCCTTGTGAGGACCTGGTCCATGTACATAAAACATCTGAATTTCTTTTTTCATCCTCTTTCTTTTCCCTCAATTTTCCCCCCTCCATCTCTTCATCCCCTTTCCATTTGAGAAGACCAATTTCTGACTGCCTATTATCTTTTCATCTGCTCTTTATTTATGATTTGGGCTTCTTATGCAAGAAAAATCATGCTATATTTAAGCTAGTGTGTCTGATTGTTGGGTTGATAGGCTTACCGGTAAGTGGTGGATGCCCAGTCACCTGATGAGGGGACAACAGGGGATGAAAAACTAATATGCAAAGAACAAGAAATAATGAATGATTGATAATTTAGTATTTGTTTGGGGTCAGGAATTGATCTTTAGCTTTCTCTTGGCTAAAAACCACTTGATTTTAGCTCTGTCCTGGCTAAGACCAGGAGTTCTGCATTTGTCAGTATTTGTGATTATACAACATATCTTGAGGCTGTGAAGGCAGATGTAGGAAATAGGAGAACTAATGCATTTAATGAGCCAGGCTTGGAAAAAGAGGTAACTATGTATACTTGTGAAGGCTACAATTAACAGACACATGTGTTATCTTGTAAGTCAGAGCTAATAAGCCATCGGCATTGTCCAGCTAACATCTGATCTTGGAGAGTGGTTGCACAAAGTCATAATTCCTCAGCCACAGTGTTTCCTTGCTGTAGAGATGTCACAACCTGATCGATCATTGAGACCTCAGTTGTGATCATTAGCATTGAATTTTGTCTCTGAACACCAGCCAAAAGGTTAATCAGAAGTTCACATTTAGGCCTTGGAGTGACTCATATTCTTAATCAATACCCAAATTCATATGCCAAATTAATGATATCTAAAACCTGCTCAGTATGGTTTCCAGCTGGTCTCCTGCATTGGATTGTTGCTACAAAACCAAACTCTCCTTCAGAGCCCTCCCTGGTTTTAACCCACTCCAAAAATCATCGCCTTCACCATCTTCAATAAACGACGCTGAGGAACTAGAACAATCTTCCCCCAAACCCTTTGACCCCTGGCCATAAATAAAGTAACATTATTAAGCAATTCATTTAATCCCTGGATCATGGATCAATGAATGCCTTGTAGGACCTTTAATAAACAGCTCAGGATAACTCCAGCCTTGCTGGAACTGAGCCTCACTTCACAGAAGCTGAAGCTTTACCACTTTAGATACCGAATTACCACAAATTAACTGAATGCCGAATGCGGTGGCATAAGCCTGGAGTCCCAGCTACTTAGGGGGCTGGGGTGGGAAGACCATTTGAGCGCACAAATTCAAGATCAGTCTGGGCAAGATCCCATCTCAAAAAGCAAAGCAAAACAAAACAAAATCAAAACCATAAATTGATGTCTTGGCATATAAGGTAGAAAAGCTTAGTGACTAACAATTTTTTATCTGTCTTGTAGAGCTAATATTACTAATAAGGAGAGGGGAACACAAAAGTGGGTTTCTGGAACTGAAGTCTGTTTTAATAAAGATGCATGGTAATAAACCAGCCCAATCAAACAACTTCGCAGTTTGGTGTGCAGCTTTGTTTCTAGTCCCTGGAAATAAAGCATGGAATACCTCATCACAAAAGATCACTGTTTTCTTTGAGGGAGTTGTCTATTTCATAAGGTCTACAACTATTCAATAAGGGTTGTCCAAAACTGCCAAGACTTCAGAGCATGTCTAATTGGAATGACTATAATACTCATTATCCCCATAACATTTTAATCTCAGAAAAACTCGGAATTCTCTATGTAATTCAAAATTATTACAGTTTGAATTATCAAGCATTTTCAGATATAATTTGAGAAGATATTTCTTTAAATAAAAGGAAATTAGAGGATTCTTATCTTCATAAAGAATTCCTGTTGAATACAGCAAATTTTTGTTCAAATTCTAATAGTTGTAATTCTTCATTAACTAGCATTTTTGTTAGCTTATTACATAATGAAAGTTAATACTGATATTGATGATTAATAAAGATTGCAAAGATCCTAAAATTTCTTCTGAGTCATAAAAATGTAATTATTTACAGCATATATAATTATAATACTTAGACAGGGGAACCATGTACGCAACATAAATAAGGACAGATACAGTCCCTTGATGATATTAGCACCCTAGTTTGAAAACAGCATTTGGCACATAGAACACTTTCTTGACAAAAATTGATGTGCAGGGCCAGGGATTTAGCTCAGTGGTGTCACCACCTGCACCACAAACACTAGGTCCTGAATTCAATCCCTTGTACAAAATTATATATATATATATATATATATATATTGATGTGCACAATCCTTCTAGTTATTACAATAGTTAGCTAACCAGAAATTTACTATTTTAAACCAGATCAGAGATTTTATTACACAAAAGATAAGATCAAATGCAGTGACAAAATATGTATCTATCAAAAAGAAGTCTTGATGAATGTCAAAACTACATATTATTTTTAAATCTTGTAAAACTAAACAGAATTTGCAAATTACTATTATAATTTTCTCTCTGTAGGACTCTTTAAACATTATCCTATTTTCAGACATATTGTAGTCTACAACATGCTCATAAAAACACAGAATAATTTGTGAGGGAGATTTCCTTTGCTTCCAGAACACAATCTGTATCTTGAGTCCTGCCCAGCTCTTTCATAAATACAGTGGTTAGTTACTGGGATCCTTGGAAGGAAAGAAGTGTGAATCTCAAACAAAGCCATTCACACTGCTCAGAAGCAGGTGACATTCTGATGCTGGGACAATGACAACACTCCTGGAGCCCTGCCTCTGTGTTTCTGTGTAGGTATGAACAAATGGAGTCAGCCATCCCAAAGTCATGATAGATTTCTACTCAAATAGCCTCCCTTATTCAAGATAGCCTAATTCCTCTGGAATAAAGACACCTCTTTCCTAGAAGGGTGAACATGGGTAGGGCTGTGTTCTTGAAGTTAGCTGTTTCTCACATAGATTTTCCAGTAGCTTTGATAGACTCTAAGGACATGAACTAAAATACAATAAAACTCAGATTCTGAAAGAGAACCACACTTCCATGCCTGAAAAACAGTATTTTCTGATGTTAAAATGGTTCTTGATGTCAAGGTCAGATGATAATTAACACTTCTAAGGTAATCAGAAAAAATACTGATTCTAACACCCCAAAGCACACCATAATTCCAATTTTATAGGACAGCCCTTGATCTGGTATAATTTTAGGCCCTGAGCAGGTGGTTAATTTTAAATTGCCACATGAGTCTTTAGTCTTAATGATCAAATATAAGAGATCATAAATCTTGAAGAGTTCCATTTCCCAAAATTATAGCTCACATTCTGGTCCCACGCTGACATAAATCATTGCGAATAAATTAGAAGACGTAGTTGAGGTTTTGTAAAGTGATGCCATGGAGGTATCATATTTCCCTGCGTTACACATTCTTTAAATACCGACTTCCAAACACGATGTGGTCATGTGGTGGTACCGCTGGGCACCCGATGAACTCTGGAATGCACTTTTGGTGCTTGCTGAAACAGTCGTTGCCTTAGCAGCTATTATTGCTGACGAGATGCTGCAAAGAAAACACAGAAGAAAAATGTCATGTGGGTGCTGGAGAAGAGGAACTGATAATTACAGAGATGAAGAGACTTAGGAAAAGGGAATTTTATTCTCATTGGATCCCAGAAAGGTGTCACAACACCAAAGGATGACAGGAACCAGCCCTCTGAGGGGTCCCTTTCTGCTCCACATGCAGCCTGCCACGAAGTTCAAATGCTCAGTAAGACTCAGAAAACTCAAGAAAGAGGTGGTTCAGAGGAGCATGATTAGTAGCTTTTGGGCAACTATGTGAACACCAAAGACCTTTAGGATTCTCAGATTCCATAGCATCCACAAACAAGATGAAACAAAAACAAAATGTCCTTTCTGGAAGCAGCCTGCCCTGTAGCTCCTCAGAATGCCTAAAAGTGTAACACTGCATGTCACTCATCTGGTACATTCAAAGTGTTGGATTTTGTGAGGTTTCTGTTTGTTTGAAGCGGAGGGGAGATACTTTGTTTTGTTTTATTCCAGAAGTTGAATACGGATTTCTTCTGGGGTTGGTAATATTTTGGCTGTCATCAACCTTGACAGAAGCTTGTTCATTACGTGGATTTCCAGCTCTAACTGTCGAAATAAAAGCCCTTGGGATAGACAGAGAGTTGAAGGCTGACAGGGAGAGAGGGAGAAGGCAGGGGAGAGAAAGCACATGTATATGTATTTGTAAGCGTGTATGTATATTTTGGGATGTAGAGAGAGAAGGACCTCTGAATATTGAGGTGGAAAATGCCAGGCAAATACTTCTTGTTTCATGGCTTTCTGCAGTTCATCTAGCCTGGTACCTTTGACCAATTCTGAGGTTCCTGAGAACATCAGTAGAGAACCTTCATATAAGCATAAATCACCCAGGGACCTTACTAAAATGCAGATTAGAATTCAATAAGTCTAGAATTAGACTTATTGGGGTGAGGCTGAGTCTGTACATTTCTAACAAGACCCTAAAAAATGGTTCTGCTGGTATATGGAATATATTTTGAGAAGAAAGGATCTAGCAAGTGCTAGAGCTTGGTGCATTTCTAGGTGGGCCAGACAAGGCTGACACACGCTCTGAGGAAGCCCCAGAACCGCCCCTGCTGTCCTTGTGGGGCACACTCATGGCTGCAGCTGTCTCTCCAGTGATTCTGACAACATAGACAAGAGACAGGCCTATTCCAGAGTGAATCCACTGGAAACTGAGGAAGTTGCTTTAGGCAAACAGCTCATCCTCTATGACAGTTGTGATGAATGCAGTGATCAGAAAAGGAGATGTCTCTGCTACATTCTGCATCGGAAATTAGAGAAGCTTCTTTTCTCTGTTACACTGTAATCACTCCCTTTCACATCATCTGAGTTTTGTTTTGAACATGCAGAGTTTAGAGTCCAATCTAAAACAAGACTGGGTATTTTTCTTTTGTTTTGTTTTGTTCTTGGCTTCAAGTTTCATGGTGAAACTTATGTGTCATGTTTATCACAGGGCAAAGAGTTCTTCTCAGAATGTAAATCTTACAGCAACATCTTCCTAACATACTAGAAGGCTGAACACCTCAGCTTCCAGAGACATTTGGTAATGAAATATAGCAGAAAACAGACAGGTCTCATCAAAGAAAAATAAATCCTTCCCATTGTGGAACTCTGGGATTGAGCATAATTTATCAATATCTTTCATTCCAGGAGTTGCTAAACTTTTTTCTGTAAAGGGGCAGGTGATAAATATCTCAGGTTTTGTTTACTATCAGATCACATTACTCAACTCTGTCACAACAGCCATAGACGACATGTAAACAAGTGGGCATGATTGTGTTCCAATAAAAATTCTCTTACAAACACAGGCAGTGGGCAGGATTTGAGTGCGGTCCATGGTTTACCAACCTCTGTTTGAATTAATCTATGGGAAAAAAATCTAGGTATTTATTTTCAAGGCCTGTGCTCTGTCTTATTAAGGTACGATTTTGGAAGTTGATACTCTGACCTATCAGCAGTAGGATATTCACTTAAAGATGTTCTTTTTTCTTTCAATGTTAATCAGTTTGTATGCATTGAGTCAGTCATTTCCATCCGCTAGGACCCATACATATAGCGGGGAATAAAATATATGTCTTCTCTTAAGGAGCATATCTGACAAAACTGAGTGATAAAGACTAAGATAAACATTGAGGGATAAGCTCAAAATAGAGGAGTAAACATGATTAAAATGTCTTGAACACATATATTAAAATACAATATTGAAACAATATTTTAAAAGTAATAGGCACTAATAAAAATATATTTTAAAAATACAAAATATCTTCAGGTTTCCTCATGAGAACTTATTATTCAAGGAATCTTGAGGACAAGAAAATATCAGGAAATATCAGGAACAATGACCAAGAAAGGTATTGTTTAAGAAATTATGTTGAAATAATTGCCTGCCGGCTAGAATGGTGGGGGGTGATTCTTGATATCTGAGTTGGTAACAGTGGGAGCCCACATTATGAAAAGTCATGCTGAAGCATTCAAACTTATTTTGGATGGCAGAGAGGAAGAAGATGGTTATTGTGTCAGCTAATGCATATAACTGTCCTCTACATCCTTAGAGATTACTAACCTGAAAACGTTTACATGATAGCCACCTGTGAGCACTGCCTACAGACACCAGCAATAGCAACACCGCCAATGATGAGTATTAAAACACATATGTATCTGGATCATGGAAACAGATTTCTTCCACTGGTGCTATGTGCTATCAAGTGACATAATTTAAATAGCATACACTTGTCTCCTAAAGTGAACTACAGAAAAGAACTAGTAGTATAATTCGCAATTAAACATCCAAGAAATTGACATATGTCATAGGGTGTGACACTATATCCAACGATATTCTACTAAGAAAAACTGCAAAATTCTCTAGCCTCAAAAATCACCTAACCACATTTAATCAATGAATTCCTGAAGTTGGAAGATCCTTATGGCATTTGCAATTTGTTTTATATCTCCAATAGATCTACTTTAAAGGACAATAGTGGAAGATGAAATAATTGAAATGTTAAATATAAATGTAAAACATAAAAAAGTAAAAAAACATGCCCTAGTCTTTATTTGTGCACACATAAAAGAAAAATATTAAAGGGAACAGAATAATAATATCAATCATAAATTTACTGATATTATATCTAATTAGGTAGCTCTTGTTTCTACTCTTGCTAAAACTTTGTGAATTTATGGATTTTGTAAACTGTGTGATTATTTTCTAGGTATTTCAAATGTTAACTGATTTCATGGCCTTCCCATGTCTTGAATTAAATGTCACTTTCTTTAGGAAACTTTTGCAGAACTTCATATTTGATGGTTGCCCCATGATTGAGACCCTGTATCACCTTCTCAACACAATCCCTAGCTAACTTCTTTCTTGAATATTTGCTTTTCTAAGACAGCTGCATGCTATTCTTGTTTACCATTAAATCTCATTGTGTTGCCTGTAACAGTCCCTCAATATCTATTTGTAAAGTAATTAATAAATTAAAGTAAAATATTTGAGGGAGCTAGGTTAACACTTTGTTTTCCCATTTCAGTATTTTGTTCATTGTAAGTTCATTTGTAACTGGATCTGCCCAGCTCTCAGGTTCTTGTTTTGGGGCAATGAGGATTGAAACCAACAATACAGCAAACAGCAAGCAGTGGGGAATGGTCAAATGCATGTTTATTAGAAAGAATAAAAGAAAAGCTAAGCCGGGCATGGTAGCACATGCCTGTAATCCCAGCACTCTGGAGGCTGAGGCAGGAGGATTGCTGTGAGTTCGAGACCATCCTGGGCTACATAGTGAGCTCCAGGTCAGTCTCAACTACATAGTGAGAGCCTGTCTGAAAAAACAAGAAACAAAAAACAAAAAAGAAAAGCTCTCTGCTAGTCAGAGAGGGGTGTTTCATAAGGCAGACACTGTGGATGTTTTGTCCGATGTCTTTTTCTACATTTTCTATCTTCATTAAATTTATTGGTACATTTTAGGTATACGACACAATTACATTCATCATTGGGATCTTGTACCTATACATGACTTATCAGGTTCTTATTTTTCCCCCATTCCTCCTCCCCTCAGCCTCTTCACCCTTCCCTGTTTACAACATTGTTTCCATGTTTTTCCTTTTCACAAATTTTTTCTTTTCCCTTTTTACCTTTCCCCACCCTTCCCACTTCCTCTACTCTTTTAGACTTTTCTTCCTATTACACAATATCAATTATACATTTTAATCCTTATTTACATTTTTACTTTTTCACACCAGAGAAACTATTCGGTATTTACACAAGTGTAACTTAATAATTTCATTTAAGAGTATGGCCTCAATGTGCATCCACTTAGCTAAAAATCTCTCCAGTTTCTCATTCTTTATGGCTGGATAGTACTCCATTTTATATGTACTGGTGTATGTGACAGAAAGCAGGCATGTTCCTGGTTGCAGGTAGGCCTTTGCTATCCTGAAAGCAAGCTGCTTTATTTGCATTTCACTTCCTCCAAGGTCTCTCCCGTTTAGTTAAGGACCTGTTCTTTGTCTATTTCATTTGGCCCAGATAATTTGTTTTGGTATGCTAACTCAGGGCCCTCCAGTTTACTTTAAATTGCCATTCAGGGCCTGTGCCCTATCTGCCTGACTTTCTATCCCCTGGCTTAACTTTCAAGCTCTATGAAGGTCTCAACAGATTCTCCATTCAGTGTTGCAGAATCTACCCTAGCCCAACCTTCTCCAGCCAACAGCGTATCTTCTACAATGTAAGAATACTTTCACACTGTTTTTTCCCCCATAAGCTCTTAATGCTTTAACCTAGCAGATGATTAAAGAAAAAATTTCAGCCAGCTTGCTATGAAATTTTTGACAAACCTGATAAATATTGGTCTTGTGGCTTCAAAGATTCAACACACCTTCAAAGTTCTTCACTTGAAGTGTTGGGGAGATTGGAGTATATCAATATTTAGAGAGGAATTTAAATTCTGTGTTTATTATTAAATAGGTTAGTACATATTTTAAATGGGTTAATCAATTGGCAGTCCTCCTCCTCAACTATGATCTCAGTGGGGAGGTCAAAAAATTGGTCAAAAAATGGCATCCTGTGAGCCAAGGGTAGTTAGATCTTTTCAAATTTAAAATTATTTGAGTTCAAATTAATCTACGAAGTTGAGCGTTGAGGACTGTAAATTCAGCCCTCCCATCCGTGGCATCATTCATAGGTCAGTGTTGCTATGGCAAGGGAGTGACAGCGGTCCTTTGAAATTGGCACTGATGCACACAAATTATAAATTCCTATGTTCATGGCCTTTGTGTTTGACAAGAAGCAGGATTGACTTTCTCTTAAAAAAAAACAAACTGATATTCTCTGTAGAGTAGAAGTATGACTTCCACTTCTTACATATTTAAAGCTATCAGTTTTATCTGAAAAGGAGAACTGAAGATGGAATTTTAAAAAGCGGTCTGTAGGAATGAGCAGTCCCTTTAGCCGGCAGCCTTCAGCATATGGCCTGCAGCCACTGTCACAAGTAGACGCCTTTTGGAGGAGAAAGGAGATGGCCGGTGAGAGATGCCTGCAAATCACTCAAGGAAAGCTTTGCATTCATCTAATTTTTTGTTGCTCTTTATGTTTTATGCTCTTCTTCCCCTCCCCCTTGTTCTTCCTCCTCTTCTGCTTCTCCTTCTTTTTCTTCTTGCTTCTTTGTTTTCCTTCAGTTCATCATTTACTAATAAATTGTAGCAGATAATGTGGCATTCTTCAATCAGCAAATATTAGCATATTCAATAATAATACTTTAAACCTCTACACTGGACTGCCTATTAGTTGTCCATGTCTGCATGAAAGGTTACTTTGACGCTTACGGAAGTTATAACTTATGTCTCACATGGTGTCTGGGGGTCAGGAACCCAGGAGCAGTTTAAAAACTCAGGATCTCTCACAAGGTGAAGTCAACCTGTTGGCTGGGGCTTCTGATCCCCTGCATAGGAGCTAAAATACCTGCTTCCTGAGCTCAAGAACGCTAGTGAAAGGGCTCACCTCCTTACCACATGGGTCTTATGATAGGACCCAGTAATCCAAACCAAGTGATTAAGACAAAAAGCCATGAGGCCTTTTAAATGAGTCTCCCACATGGTCCACTATCACGGTCCACTGCATCACGTTATCCCTCAGAAGCAAATCACTAGGTCCACTTTATGTTAAGAGGAGAAGACTTGGGCTCTGCTTCTTAAAGGGGAGAATGTTTTTAAAACTGGTGGATAAACTAAGGTCACCATTCCATCATTTGAAATCTGTACCTGTTATTTAATCTTCTTATGAACAGCAGACTGAGTAGGCATTCATTCCTGTTTTCCAGATGAGGACACCGAGACAATGAGAACTTACATTATCGCCCTAGTTAGTGACAGAGTTAATGTTCACACTAAAGTCTTCTGACTCTAAATCTAGTTCTTATCACATTAGATACCATTTTTATCCAACATTCTGAACACTTCTTAAAGACAATGATCAGATTTGCTTCTTATCACATGCCCACCACAAAGCAGGCACTCAAAAAATATTAGTTGAATAAATAAATTAATAAAATAATTTGCTATGTAGATGACATTTAACTGAGTCTAGGGTGTTGAAAAAGAATACATTCCTTTTCAAACTGAGCTCGACTTGGAGAAGGTAAAATACATACATAAAATAATAAACTCAAAGGGACAAGGTGGAAAACCTTATAGAATAAAAATGGCCAGGTAGAGGGACAGATCTGGGAGGTTCAGGCTTCAAGTTATGAAAGTTCCCTTTGGGTTCATGGAGTCAGAAAATGTTCTCTAAGAGAGAGGAAATAAGCTGATCTCTGCAATGTGTACTGCATTTACTTGACTCAGTGGAGAACTTGAAAGAATATTCTAAAAAGAGGAAAGGAAGGAAGCAGGTGTGCATTGGCAAAGATGTTCACGCTTATTTGGGAAAATATCAACTAATAAGATTGGAGAAAAGAGGTAGAAGAAAGAGAAGCAAGGATGAAGGTTGGGAAAAAGAGAGCTCTGAGTCCCAGTACAGTAATTTATAACATTATTCTATAGGAAATGAAATGAGATACCATTAAACATTTTTAGAGGGTGATATAATTCATTCTCCAAATATTTGTTGAGCAACTACTAGATCTCTTGTACACTTACAAGTGGTGAAAATACAGCAATGAATAAAACAAAAGAAAAAGGCCTTCATGGCATTTGTGTTTTGCTAGTTGAAAGCAGATACAAATTCTTTCCAGCTGAATTTCTACAGGATTAGTCAACATGTGTTAAGTGCTTGCATTGGACCAAGTACCAGTCTTATTTATTTGAAGAAAGTCAAAGCAAGAGAAAGCACAATTCTACTTAATTAGTCTACAATTTAATATAGGTTCAATATGAGAGAAGGAAAGAACAGTAAATATATATATTTTTTAAATTAACTTTATCGGTACATTTTAAGTATACATTGTGATCACATTCATCATTGAGAATTTATACCTGTACATGATGTATCTTAGTTCTTGTTTTTACCATTCCTTTCCCTCCCTTCCACCCCTCTGCCCCTTCCTATTTATAAAAGCTTTGCTTCTGTTTGGAGAAAGTGCTGCCTGGCCTATCCACTGTCAGAAGATTATATGCAATGGAAAAGTTTATGGAGAATCAAAGACCTCTTTAAAAGGAAGCACCACCACACTGGATCTGAAATCTGGTTTAGACTGATAGTTCTCAATCAAAGTAACCCCCACTCCTATCCCATGGGACATTTGGCAATATGTAGGGATATTTTTTGGTTGTCACAATGAGGATGACAGGGTACTACTGTCATTTAATGGGTAAAGACTCAGGATGCTACTATACATTGTACAACACAGGCCAGGACAGACCCAAAGAATGGCTTGGTCCCAAATATCAATAGTGCCAAGTTTGTAGAAATTAAAGTAGCTATCTTTCACTTTGCAAAATCAAATCTAGACTTTTGTCAAGTTGAAAATGAGAAATTATGTTTGCAACAATTTTCTGTCTGATATTTATATATCAAAAACCATGCTAAACATGTAGTTGGGTATATCTAAGTAAAATTTACTTCCTGGACTAATCACTGAATTACTGTTAAAAAATCCGTATTTAATCCTGGCATTCCCCAAGGGTAATTGTAAAATCATATGGTGGCTTGCTGACTCCAGAGCTGGTAGAATTTGCCTTTACATGCTCTTTGAGAAAAGGCAGCAAGATAGAGCATGTCCTGGAAATCAAAAGGCAAGGGCTTCACTCCAAGCTGCAATGAGCTAGATAATGCAGTCATAATTACTAAGTACCTATCTCGATGTACGCATGTAATTCTTATTCTTTTTATTCAGTGAAAGGCTATTTTGTAAACAAATGTAGAAGGTCACAAAAGCAATATTCTTCAACTATGGAAAGAGAACTTTATTCCTCCTACCCCAGGGAAGATCTACCCAGGGAAGATCTACCCAGGGAAGCCTAACAGTTCAACCAGAGCCAATTAGATCTTCCTGAATCCCAGCTGCATTCCAGCCCTGTTAGAGGAGGCTGACAACCCAAGCAGTGAGATGAGACAGGGCCACACAGAATGACTAGGGACAAATTTAGGGTGGGGCGGGCTTGGTCTAACTCAGGAGATTTTGTTGCCCCAAGGAGAGAACCCTATGTCTTTCAGTTCAGTGGCTATGAAGTGGCTACTTCTGTCAAGATGAGAATTATATTCATAACAATTTTCTTTTTGTTATGTTGCCCAGTACAACAGGCCAAAGAAACGTTAACCTGATTGCAGCAATCATCCAAGACACTTATTCGTTCCATAAGTAAATACCGATTGTCTACAAAGGCTCTTAAGGTGTAGAGGTTACAGTAATGAACAAGACAGACAGAAACCCTATTGCACAGAGCTTACAATCCTGTACCACTCTTGTCTTGCTTCCTATGTCTCTGCCCATCAGGCCACAGACACCTGGGTTCTGTCTCCTATTTTTATACCTGCACATTACCCTTAGACCTGATAATGCTGATTTTGATATTAAGCTTTTTTCAATAACTTAGCTGGTCTCACAGTCTGGATCTTTCCACTCTGGACATGGAGCAAAATACTAACTCTAACCCTTGGCCTAGTCCCCAGGTAGATACACCTGACCTCTGGCAAGTAGATATCAGGAAAGGGGATATGGTAAAGGAAACAGCTGCCCAGGGGATCTCACAAGCTAGTGAAATAACACATAAACTAGTCAGAAATAGGTGGGGAATCAACCTAGGAAACATGTCATTCAGTGTCAACATGTCAACAGGAAGTAGACAACAAGATCATCAAAAGCCAGGCGTGGTGGTGCACATCTGTAATCCCGGCACACAGAAGGCTGAGGCAGGAGGATTGCTGTGAGTTTGAGACCAGCCTGGGCTACATAGTGAGTTCCAGGTCAATCTCAACTACATAGTGAGACCCTGTCTAAAAAAACCAAAAAACAAAAAAATCATCACGGCCAGGACCCTGATTCTAAAGTTAAGAAAAGGATCACAGAGAGGGCCTGGAAGGCAATGAGAAAATTTTTGGGATTTTTTTGTGACAGTGTCTTCTTTCCTGGTCATGCCATACCTGCCTTTTACTGTCAGCAGGGTGGCTCAGTTGTCAAATCCTTTTTGACTTTATCATATATAAACGAGTATGAAAAAGTTAAAATGGAAACAGAGAGGATGGAGGGTATCTCAGTAGCAGATTTCTTTCCTAACATGTGCAAGGCCCTGGGTTCAGTCCTTAGCACTGCAATTATTGATGATGATGATGATGATGATGATGATGGTGATGATGATGATGATGATGATGAAGATGGGCAATGACGATGAAGACTATTGGGCCCAGGAGTGTAATCAGGGAAGTCTTCAAAGATGTAAAACAAACAGGAAGAGTGCTGGCAGCTGGAGTGAGTTAATGAGGACAGGGCTGCAAGGCAAGGTAGGAAAAGTTTAGCCAGGTGACAGTGAGCTTTCATTAATGAGCTAGAGATTTGTGCTGTCACCTGAACATCAGCAAACAGCCTCGGTGGATTATTTAGTATGTGGGGAAAAGGAAAAGAGAAGCTATGTGTATGGTAAGTGAAAAGTGCAAGCA
This sequence comes from Fukomys damarensis, assembly GCF_012274545.1. NCBI lineage: Eukaryota > Metazoa > Chordata > Mammalia > Rodentia > Bathyergidae > Fukomys > Fukomys damarensis. The sequence continues at coordinate 55,984,388 of NW_022900936.1, forward strand.
CGGGGATCAAGGAGACCAGATGATGTTGATTTGAAGTGACTCAAATTAATAGTAGCCTGAAATAGACTAGGCGGGTAGAAATGGAGAGTACTGCAGTGGAACACTTACCAGGACTGTCTGCCTAGATATGAGGATAAATAAAAGGTTGTTAGAATACTATCATAAAAGTGCCTTCAGTTTTTTGCTAATAACTGCCTAAGAATTTTCACTCGCTTCCAGGATTGTACTGATACTTGTTGGAGCCGCCTCATGTGCTTGGAATTGTTCTAAGCTAGGCAATGCATTGCCTCATTTCATCCTCCCGACAACACGGTGACATAGGTACTGCTATGATCCCCACCTGCCAAGCGTCATGTGGAAAGTGGAAGAGGCAGCATAGAACCTAGGAAGTCTTCAGACTGTGAAGCCCACCGTCCGTGAGAGTACATGGTTGGTGCTCCTTAAATGTCTTCAGACACTGAATAAATTTCTTCTTGCCTGAAACTGTGAGAGCTCCCATGGAGAGGTCAAATAGGACCGCTATTCCTGTATTAATCTCTCCCTTCTCTAGGCCAATGGTTTCTGAGAAATGCGGCCTGTAGGAGAGTGGAGCTAACATTTCCTTGGTTGCAAATGAATCAGAGGGAAGAATTCCCATTCCACTGATTACCCCTCCCCTAGCAACACGATTGTAATGGCTTTTCATTATAGATACAAATCTGCACAATCTATACAAACCTCCAATTCTCTACTGAATCCTAGGAAATTCATCTCATTTTGTCTCTCTCATCATCTTTTACCCAAAATACACATTATAGATTCTTAAAGACTTTCACATTTTTTTCCATACTCGTTGCATTTAACAATGGTCAATTTGATTGGTTTACCTGGGGTATTTGTTTATTCTGTTTTCTCCATTACTTTTTCACTTTATTTAGTAATTACTGAATGTCTACAACACACCATATATATGATGAGCTCTATCCTGCTTCCTACCATCTCCCTCCAAGGGCCTCTTGAAAGCCTCTTTACACCAGTAGTAGAGAAATACACTTATTCAGCAGCCATGTGTTCCACACAGTCAGCCTCCCATACATAAACTTTCCCTGTGTTGATGTCAGGGCTTCACACCCCATATCTCCCACAGGCAGGGCGGATGGTTAATATCCGCCCCTCTGAACACCCGATTGATGAGGCTGATTTGAATGCATTTAGACATATTTGATGGCCTATGTTCTGTTAAGCGCAATTATCCAGTTAATGTCACCTCTATTTTGTAAATCTCTTTGTGCTACGGATGGACTGATGGAGAGCAAGTACACATTTTTTCAAGAAGAGGGGGTAGCTATGTGTAAATCTGTGCTCTGTTGGTGTGTAATGACTGAATGGAAGCCCAAGTGAAACACTATTGAAAACTAAATTAACATTTCAGATTCAACAATGCGTAAGTTTTAGATAATTGAGCATAACAAGTGAGATCATTCAAACTCAGCTTACAAATCACTTCTAATTTTGCATTTCATTGATTGATTAAATAAACTAGACCAGGTAATAAAAAATAATTTTATTTTGGTCCATCATTCCAAGTTCAAATGAGCCCTATTGAATAATTTCTTCTCGGCCTCTGAAAGAAATTTCAGACAAATTACTTGGCTTTTTTGGAGATTTTTTTGTATGATAAATGTCATCTGGTCCATTTCACCCACAGGAACAGACTTAGGTCAATAATTTAAAAGTCCTGTCAAATGTAATTGAAAAAGTTAATTCAGCCCAGAGCTTCATTCACGTCCCACCTCCAAGCATGGGTTTGCCTTAGCCACTGTTGCTTCCTCCTCCTCCTCCTCCTCTCCTTCTTCTACTCCTCCTTCTTCTTCCTCTCCTCTTCCTTCTTTTCTTGAGACAGGGTCTCACTTTGTAATTCAGGCTAGCCTTGTGCTCATATGTAGCCCAGGCTGGCCTCAAACTCTTGGCTATCCTCCTGCCTCAGCTTCGCAAGTGCTGGGATTTCAGGCATGCACTACCACACCCTGCTCTGCCTTAGATTTTGAAGGTGAAAAGATGACCTGTTGTGTCTTTTACATCTCTACAAGTGGAGAAGAGATGAGGAGACATCTTTGTGATTCCCTAAACTGGACCCAACCACTCCTGCACTCTTTGTTGCTGATTTGGGCCCCTTTTTGGAGCATAGAAGAGGAGAAGGGAGGAGAAATAAGTGACAAAATATTTCCCTTGATAGGCTAGCTATAATCTGACTTAGATGCCTTGGATGAGAAGAATAAAATGTCCATCTTTGCTTCATAGGCACTTTGAGATATTTCTCAGAAATCTTTGTCATGTTCCTAATGGCTGCTGTCTTCCTGTTTCAAGCTATCTATCTCCTCCAGTCTTTTTCTTATCCATCTGCAACATCTGAACTCCTGCTTCCTCATGTAGCTTCTTCTAGAAATTCCTTGTTCCACAGGTGTTCATTTTGGGCAAGGTTCTTTTTGTGGTGTCCTATTTTGTCTGAGAAAATATGAACCTCTGCCTTCTGTTTGGGCAAGTGCTCCTCTTCTCCAGCATGGCTCTGTCTCTTCTCCATGCCCATCAGGGCTTAGCCAACTATGCATTACCAATATTATAGACAGCTAAGTTAGGTAGAAATACAATAGGCAGTCAGACAGGGCTGAGCCTTAGAAAGAGTCAAGACAAAAGGTGAAAACACACTACAGCTATGGCCAGAGACATATCAGTTGTGGGCCAAGACTCAAGATGATGACCAAAGGACCAGGCCTACATTTTTCCTCAAGGGATAAGATAAGGGATAATACCTAGTCTGGTCTGATAAAGTCTAGATAGGCATCATTTGCTTCAGTGGGTGACCCAGACCCCCAGATCCATCACTTATCTGACAAGTTCTTTATTCTTACCAAGTACTCTTGCTACATGACTTGCTTCCCCATTGAATCACTATTACAGAAGTAACAGTACTTGTAACCTTTTTGGTTAATCACAGATGTAACCACATTGTACTCACTTAAAGTGGGGTCACTGGCTACTCATTCAGATCCCCTTCTGTCTCTCTTAAACAAAAGCTATCTTTCTTTAAATATTTTCCTACTCAAACTCCATTGTTCCTAAAATTCATTCTTTGATATCAGAGGACACAAACTCAGAATATCAGACAACTAACAGTTTGGAAGACACAATATTTTTCATATTTCATCTCCTGTAACACTGATACAGTCTCTTTGCTATGATTCAAACATCAATCCCCTTTGACAAAATTCGGAGGAACACAGACCAACACCTTTGAGCATTTCTCCTGAAATCACATTTCACTTGGAACAAAATGAGCCGGTAGATTGTTTTTCTTCTCCTCTAAGTGGGAGGCCTGAAGAACAAGAGCACATGAATCTAATAATGTGCTTCGAAAAGTCTTCACCCAATCTACTTCCACCTGGAATAACTTCGAGATTGACAATGGGCCAGAGCTGAGAGAACTCACTCCACCCTGTTTCACAGGTTCTTCCATTCTTCTGAGATAACCTAGAAATTTCCTTTCAAACTGAGGCCGATCTTGCCTTCTACTGTGGTTCTTAATGTTTGAGATCTAATCTGTAATGAAGCTACAAGGAACTCTATTTGAAAACTCTGCATTGCATTATCCATTAAAATGCAGAATTAAAAGAATTTCCTAGAAAATGAAGCAAACAGGATAAAGTGGTGCTTTGTCCACTGAGATGATCCACAGAACACCACAGTTCTTGGAAAGGGTGTGAAAGATAAAAACTAAAACACAAGAAGCAGTGGTGAATGGTGAGGATTCTTGAGGGGAATGGAGGCAGACTGAGGCATATTGTCTAGATAGTTCTTCCTCAATGGGTCATTAAAGGCAACTGAAGGAAAGAGGCATGCCAATGACCTAACATAGTACCTGCTTCACAATGAGTGTCAACATGCTGCCTTTTATTGGTAGTCTTTCTAACCTATTTTGTAGCACAGCAAAAACTCGAAAGAGAAAATAGAGTGGTTGATTGATTAACCAGTGTGTGTGTGTGTGTGTGTGTGTGTGTGTGTGTGTGTGTGTGTGTGAATAAAAGCAAATAATCTAGACCTGCTTGAGATGGAAACTGATATAAATAAAAGCAGGCCTACTACAGGGATAACGTTCAGAGTTGGCATGGTGGTGCACAACTATAATCCCAGCATTTGGGAGGGCAAGGCAGGAGGAGCACCATGAGTTGGAATGAGACCTTCTTTGAAAAATAAATCAAAACAGACATGAGAACCAAGATCTGTCATGTAAGGGTACAAGATCCCAATGATGAATGTAACTGTACTGTATACTTTAAAAGTACCAATAAACTCAACAAGATAAAAAACAAACAAACGAAAGAGAATGAAGTCATGGTGATAAATGGACAATGAGGAGGAAGAGATGCCCACAAAGTCAACCTGAAAAGCCACATGCTGTACCCCTGCTGATCTATTCTCTCTCTTACTCAATTTGATTCAGCCAAATTGGTTTCCTTGCTCTTCTACCAATATGCCTGGTTGCTTCCACTTTGGGCCCTTTTCACTTGTTTCCTATACTTACAAAACTCTTTCCCCAAATATCCACATCAAAATATCTGCTTTTATCTTTTCTAAACTTTTTGGTTAAAAGTCACCTTTTCAATGAGACTCTCCATGACCACCCTATTTAAAATTACACTCACTGGGAGTGGTGGCCTAAACCTGTAGTACAAGCACTAAAGAGGCTGAGGCAGGAGTATTGCCATGAGTTTGAGTCTAATCTGGACTACACGGTGAGTTCAAGGCCAGCCTGAACTACGTGGCAAGATTCTGTCTCAAGATAAATAAACAAATTAAGTAAATAAATAAAATCACCCTCTCTTGCCACCTATACATACACTCTTTGAAAGTTTACCAGGCTGAATTTTTCTCTGTAACACCTTTTCAGCATCCTTTATGATTTATCTGTTGTTCCTCTCACAAGAAAGTAAATACAGTGGGGAAGGGGTGTGGAGGGCCGTCTGATTTGTCACTGCTATACCTCCAACACCTAGAGTAGCTGTAATATTTGGTTATCAGTAAGTATTAACTTGATGTGTAGTTCTCAAGTAAAGGATTTTTAAGTGCAAAAGTTGAAGAGATTAACAAAGGAAGGGTGTTGGGAGAGAAGAGGAAATTCTCCAAAGGAAAAGGCATCTTGTTAGGACTTGAATGCTAGTAGTCTTGTGAGAGGAACCTAAGAGGAGATGAGGATAGACAGACTGAGACAGGTATTATAGGCTTCTCTTCTGGGTTGCTGTGTGCTGGCAGCCAGCAGTGAGTTTTTTATGGTTCAGTCCTGGTTCTGGTGGGGTTCGCCATGGCAAGGCTAACTCCATCTGCTACCAGATGGGAATGAATACAGTCTCTGGTGTCAGTTCTTGTCTCTGTCTTCTACTAGCTCTGTTACTTAGGATGAGCCATTTCATTCCTCTAATACTATTTGCTAATTTTAAAAAGATTACCTAGTTCATATGGTGATTATGATGATCAATTATGAAAATGCACAGTGAGCAGCCATGAGGCTAAGATTACTGGAGATAGGCTGAGAAGGAATGTCAGGATCAAAAGAGGAATCTAGCAAGCCAACTTAATCTCAAAATAAATCAAGGCCTTTATTTGTATTTCTTAATAATTTGAAGGAAAAAATAATCACCGAACAAAAATGTTTATAAGTTAACATTGTATCCTTTATCCTCTGCATAACAAATCCTCGCCCATCCCTTCTATTTGGTACATAATGGATTCATATTAAATTATCTTTAAAATCTAAATTGTTTTGGAAAAATTCCAGAAGTTCCAAAAGTTAACCAACCTTGGGATCGTAAATGTTTCCTTGCCTTTTCCTTCTCCAGCAGTCAGGTGGTCAGTCCCTGGGAAGGTGGGTGGACATACGACCTAAGAAACTGGGCTCTGCTTGAGACTTCCTGTGACTAGCTAGAATTAGCTTTCATAGAATATGTTTCTCTCCTCTGTTCAACTCAGCCTAACTGGAGCTGTCTTCTGACTTAATTGAATTTCCAGTGATAATGTAAAGGGGTGATTTTTAATGTTAGTGAGAAATGTTTTTCAGGTGTTAAAATAGAAGTGGTTCTAGGAAAGTTTTAAACATCATCTATACTCATGGCAGTTTCTGAACTAGTGTAAACAAGACATTTTGTGTGAAGCAGTGTTTATTTCTAATCCTTTCCTGGAAACAAGGGTAATTATGATGTATGTCTGGATATTTGCAAGATTTAAATATTCACACTGAAGAAAAAATAAGCAAATGGAGAACAAAGCAAAGAACTCTCCACCTCTGGATTTGGCATATATTTTGCCCACATAGTCATAAAATAAATCAACTATTGAATATTGAAGAGGTTTTACAGTGTTACGCACTAAAAACTTAGCCTTGAAAGAGAATAGATACAAAGTAAGCTGTCTCATTCACATGCTGAAAAGTATGATAAATATGGACCTTTCAAAAAATGTAGCTAAGAGAAATGCATATAAACTTCTTTTAAAATGCTCTACTTAGTATCAAGAGATAGTCATGATCTCCTATTGCAAAATACCTAGGCCAGGTTCTTGGAAGGCATTTCTTTTAAAAACTAAACCACGTGGGAAGGGTAAGGGAAAGGAAAGTCTTTATAAATAGGGAAGTGTGAAAGAGGTGAAGGGAGGGCAGGGGGATGGGAAAAAAATGAGAGCCAAGATACATCATGTAAAGGTACAAGATCTCAATGATGAATGGAACTATATTGTTTACCTTAAATGTACCAAAAAACAATGGAAAAAAATTTATAGTTTGCAAAACAACAACAACAACAAAACTAAAACAGTTGAGTGTGGTGGTGCAGACCTGTGAATGCCAACCCCTGGAGGGTTAAGGCAGGAAAACTGCTTCCATTCGAGGCCAGGCTGCGCTACATAGTGAGTTCAAGTCCAGCCTAACTGACATATCGAGATTCTGTATCAAAAATAAACAAATAAAACTACACCAAACACAAAACCCTGAAAAATAAGCAGTGTTGCTGTCACTAGGATGGAGCATATTGATCCCTTTCTCCTATTAAAACTAATGTTGTAGATTGGTGCTATTGCATCCAGTTCACTCAACACTAAGAACAGACACTACTAGGGGATTCTACAGGTCCAGCCCTGGAATGGACATGTGTCAGACATTACCATTACTCCCTGTAGAGTGTAAGGCCATACACAGAGCCATGGCACTTGCTGTGCACGTGCTGTACCATCTCCTTCTCAGGCATCCACTATATTCCTCAGGGATTCATGTGTTCTAGTGTTGGGATTGATTTATTTGATTCTTCAGCTGATGTCTATCTCCTCATGAGCTTTAACTGCAGGGAAGCAATATTCCCAGTGCCAAGTGCATGGCCTAGAAGATACAGGCTCCCAAATGTTGGTGGGACAAATAACATATGCAAAAGATGCAAGACATGGTCATGTATTTTTTTTCTCATTGAGTTTATTGGTACATTTTAGATATACAGTACAGTTACAGTCATCATTGGGATCTTGTATCATGTATTGTTGATGTAAGTGCAGACTGGTGCAACCACTGTGGAAATCAACATGGAGATAAATCAAAGAACTAGGAATAGAGATTTCATTTGACCCAGCCATCCCTCTGCTGGGTATCTTTCCAAAAGAATTAAAAGAATCATAACACAGTGATATATGCACATCCATGTTTATAGCGGCACAGTTTGTAATAGCTAAAACTTGGAAATAGCCCATTTGGCCATCAGTTGGTGACTGGATAAAGAAGATGTGGTTTTTTATAAAATGGAATACTACTCAGCCATAAAGAATGAGAAACTAGAGTCATTCATAGGAAAATGGATGCATATTGAGGCCATACTCTTAAGTGAAATAGCACACATGTGTAAATACTTAATCATTTCTCTTGTGCAAAAAACTAAAAGTGTAAATGAGATCCAAATTGTATAACTGACAATGTACAATAGGAAGAAAAGGGCTGAATGTGTAGGGGAAGTTGAAAGGGTAGGGGAAAGGAAATAAGGGAAAAGAAAAAATATGAGAAAAAGAAAAAATGGAAACAAAGTCTTTGTAAATAGGGGAGGGGGGAAGGGTTAAAAGGACAACAGGGATATGGGGGGGAAAATGAGAACCAAGATCTGTCATGTAAAGATATAAGATCCCAATGATAAATGCAACTGTACTGTATACTTTAAAAGTGCTAATAAACTCAATTTAAAAAAACAGGTGATCATGTGTAGAATATTGGAGATCTGTCATGAAATGTGAAGAAATTCTAACTTGAACCATGGTGTAAAGTGGTAGGAAGTGGAATGGATTTAATTTATCTGAGAAATAGTTACCTAAATGGTTTCAACTCTGACTTTTTATGTCTTCATGATGAATGAAGTCCCATACTATAGGGATAATTCTTTCAATAATCTAAGCAATTGGTACAAATCCTCAGACCAAGACCAAAAATAAATAAATAAATGCAACAGAAAACCACTAAGACTGAAATAACTTCACGCTCTCTGAGACAAAAAAGAAGTATCACTGATCCCTTATCTCCCAGTGCCTGGAAACCTCAACACACTCCACAGTCTTGCCTGTAAAACAAAGGGTAGAGGAGTGCAGAAGTCTAACTTGATACAGATGCAGTAAAACAAAGCAAGGTACACACCCAAGTCATGCTCCTCCCCCATATGATCCCTAAACAACCTATTATATGACATCAAATTAATGAATTCTGCTCCCTACAAAGCTTTCAGTAAATCTTGAGTGAGGACTTAGGACATATTATATTTTCTGACTTGCAGAGGATGTTTCATAAGTCACTTTAATACACTGAAGTTTCCAATCAAGGTGAACTTCCTCAGGACTCCAGTGATTCCTGCCAGAATTAAATCCCACAGCACTAGTCAGTGCCAGCATCCAATGTTGGCAATGAGACCGACAAAGGAAAATGTCTGCTGCTGGCAGGGCAGAGAGCTTTTAAAAGCTACTGTTAGTCACATACTAACCTGAGATTTCTAGGAATGGTAGTGTATAGTCTACAAATGAATACAATTTGCTAGTGTTCATTTCCTGGTTCCTCTTTGTCATCATGACCATTTTGATCATATCCCCACTGTTGAAATGATTCCTTTGCATCCACTTACTAAATCTCTAACTTTTGAAGCTCAAAGGACAGGTGGGAGTTAGAAAAAGATTGTATTTTTCCATTAGGAAGAACATAACATATCTTTCATTATCTCAGTGACCAAAGGTTACTTGGAGCTAGGCTTTTATTTTCTTCTATGCATTTTTATGTTGTCTTGCCCCCAAAGGCATATAGGGTACCTTAAAAAGCATAGCAACAATTTTTAAAGGAAGTGCTAAAGAAATTGCTGAAGACAAGGACAAAGATGAAGCCATCTCAATGACAGAAGTAGAATTCAAATTCAGTCCATGATCTCTAGTTCCTAGATTATAGCAACCAGCCATAATTAAGCAGAATTGCTCTTAAAGTAGACAACCCTAATCCTAAATTTTCCTCTACTGGGTGAGGTTAAGAACAGCCCAGCAACATTTGCACACCAAGTGAACCATGGCTGGCCTCTCAAAGCTTCCAGGCCAGCAGGTTGTCATCACTGTGGGCAGTGGGGAAATGCCAGTGCTCTATGCTGTCGTGTTTGTTCTACAGTAAAGTGACTTCCATACTCAGTTCAAAGAAATCTATGCTTAAACTACAAGTTCATTGCATGTCCTATACAAAGACTTCTGCACTTTTCTTTCATCATTGAGTTTATTGGTACATTTTAGGTATACAGTACAGTTACATTCATTATTGGGATCTTCTACCTTTACATGACAGGTCTTGGTTCTCATTTTTCCCCTTGTCCCTGCCCTCGCTTCATGCCCTCCTCCCCTCCCTATTTACAAACACTTTATTTCCATTTTTTCATTTTCTCATATTTTTTCCTTTCCCTTATTACCTTTCCCCTACCCTTCCCACTTTCCCTACACTTTTACCCCTTTTCTTCCTATTTCACATTCTCAATTATAACATTAGGATCTTATGTACTATTATGGTTTATTCACACCAGAGAAACTATTTGGTATTTACACATGTGTGACTTATTTATTTCACTTAGGAGTATATCCTCAATATGCATCCCTTTTCCTATGAATGAATCTAATTTCTCATTCTTTATGGCTGAGTAGTATTCCATCTTATTGAAAAAACACATCTTCTTTATCCAGTTTCCAACTGATGGGCAAATGAGCTGTTTCCAAATTTTAGCTATTACAAACTGTGCCGCTATAAACATAGGTGTGCATATATCATTGTGATAGGGTTCTTTTAATTCTTTTGGAAAGATACCCAGCAGAGGGATGGTTGGGTCAAATGGAACCTCTCGTCCCAGGTCTTTGAGGTATCTCCATATTGATTTCCATAGTGGTTGCACCAGTCTGCACTCCCACCAACAATGGAGAAGGATTAGAGAAGAACTACTGCCGTTACTCTTCAGAATTTTCAATGAAATTGAAAGGGAAGGAATACTTCCAAATTCATTCTAGGAAGCAAATATCACTTTGATTCCCAAACCTGGGAAAGATACAATTAAAAAAGAGAACTACAGGCAAATCTCCTTAATGAATATATATGCAAAAATCCTTCATAAGATACTAGTAAACAGAATACAGAAGATCATCATGAAGATCATACATCCTGACCAAGTCAGATTTATTCCAAGGATGCAAGGATGGTTCAACATACGTAAATCAATAAACGTAATACACTATATTAACAAAGTCAAGGACAAAAACCATATGATTCTCTCAATAGATGCAGAAAAAGCATTTGACAAAATTCAACACTCATTCATGATAAAAACCCTGCAAAAATTGGAATAGATGGTCTATATCAATTTAATAAAGGCTATCTATGAAAAACCATCAGCCAACATCATATTAAATGGCCAAAAACTGAAAACCTTCATGTGAAAATCAGGAGTAGGACAAGGATGCCCACTATCACCACTCCTCTTCTATATAGTTTTGTAAAAATTAGCCATAACAATTAGACGAGAGAAAGAAATTAAAGCAATAAAGATAAGAAAAGAAGTTCAATTGTCATTATTTGCTGACATATGGTACTCTACCTTGAAGACCCCCAAAATTCCACCTAAAGTCTTCTAGAATTAATTGACACTTTTAGCAGAGTAGCTGGATACAAGGCCAACACCCAAAAATCAACAGCCTTCTTGCACACAAATAACAGACTCACTGAGAGAGAAATTTGGGAAACAATTCCTTTCACAATAGCATCCAAAAAAATGAATTATCTGGGAATCAATCTAACAAAAGAAGCAAAAGACCTCTACACTGAAAACTACAGCACTCTGAAAAAAGAGATCAAAGAAGATATAAGAAAATGGAAAGCTATCCCCTGCTCCTAGGTAGGAAGAATCAAAATAGTGAAAATGGCCATATTACCAAAAGTGCTATACAGATTCAATGCAATGCCAATTGAAATTCCAACACTATGTTTCACAGAACTAGAAAAGAAGAATCCAAAAATTCATTTGGAACCATAAGAGACCTAGAACAGCAAAAGCCATCCTAGGCAACAGACACATGGCAGCGGGTATAACAATTCCCAATTTGAAACTATACTACAAAGCCACTGTAAAAAAAAACCAAAAACAAACAAAAAAACACAGCATGGTACTGGCAAAGAAACAGACCTGAGGATCAGTGGAACAGACTGGAAGACACAAAAACAACTCCAGATGTACTCAGCTACCTCATCTTTGACAAAGGAGCTGACCATCCCCACTGGAGGAAAGATAGCCTCTTTAACAAATGGTGTTGGAAAAACTGGATCTCAACTTGCCGTAGATTAAAACTAGACCCTTATCTTTCACCATGCACTAAATTAAAATCCAAGTGGATTAAAGATCTAAATATTAGAACAGAAACACTAAACTTGCTGGAAGATAAGTTAGGCAGAACTCTGGAAGACATTGGCATAGGAAAAGACTTTATGAACAAATCCTCAGTAGTATGGGAACTAGCAGAAAAAATCAACAACTGGGATCTTATCTTATTAAAAACTACTGCACTGGAAAAGAAACCATCAGCAGAACTAAGAGACAACCTGCAATGTGGGGACAAAATTTTACCAGCTGTTACTCAGACAAAGGACTATTATCTAGAATATATAAAGAACTCAAAACAATCCGCCCCCCCCAATATAAGGACTTGATTAAAAAATGGGCATCTGAAGTAAACGGACATTTCTCAGACAAAGAAGTAAAAGCAGCAAGTAAATATATGAAAAAAATGTTCCATATCACCGGTCATTAGAGAGATGCAGATGAAAACAACGCTGTGATTCCACCTCACCCCACGAAGAATGGCTGCTATCAAGAAATCACACAATAACAAATGTTGGTGGGGATGTGGGGAGAAAGGAGCCCTTCTGCACTTTTTATACCAAATGAGACTTTATGAGTGGTGTGCATCTGTTAGCTAGAAGTTATATTTAATGAACAATAATCTGTCACCGGTGCCTCAGAGAGAGGTCTGGGAAGGAGCATTGGATGTGTTTCTGTCAGTGAGAGCTTTATCCCACTGCAAAGCTATTATCAGCAAATTTTCCCTCTTTTCATCCCTGACAATTAGCTCTTTTCTGGCATAGCATTTTGGGATGAGGTTCTTTTAAAAGTTTATTTGTTTAATTTTTTTAGTAGTTGTGTGTAATACATAATGTTTACCTGCCTTGTGGGAAGTTGGTCCATGTACATAATACATTTTCAATCCTTTTCTCATCCCTTGTCCCTCCCCCCCCACACACATCTCTTCATCTTGGAGCAGTCTGAATAAAGAGGAACTGATTACCACAGATCAACATCTTCATGGAAGGACCAAAGGAAACGGGACAATTGTGGAACTGAGTTAAGAGATTCAGTCACCTCTTGTTAAGTCAGGATATATTTGTAATATCAATGCCTGAATGAAACTGCTGACCCATTTTATAGATTCTAAGATAGACCTTTTAGTATTTTCCCCATTTCAGGCGCTCTTCTAGGGCTTTTCATATATGGCTCTTTTTTTTTTTTTTAATTTATTGAGTTTATTGGTACATTTAGGGATACAGTACAGTTACATTCATTGTTGGGATCATGTACCTTTACATGGCAAGTCTTGATTCTCATTTTTTTCCCCTTACCTCTGCCCTCCCTTCATCATCACTCTATTAAAAGAGTTCCATTATTGCACAGGTGAGATATTGAAGAAGAGAGAAAACTTAATAACTTTCCCAAAATCATATTCCTAATTAACATTCAATTATCTGAGCTTGGATTCAAGCAAGATTGTCTGACTAGACTCTGAGCTCTGAATGGTTAAGCTGCATTGCTTTTGCAAATCTTCGCCTGGTTTGCCAACCTGTGTGCATATTGAAGACGGTAATGGAATGGCTGTCTAGAAACCAAGATGTACAGCAAAATCTATTTTTTGGTAACATTTGATTCTATTGACCCAGCTTCTACCACTAATTCAGTTTTCACTGAGAAATATTTGTTAAATTGGACTGGCTTGTCCTGCATCTGGATACGTGGCTTCTACAACACTATACACCCGTAGTTTTCTTCCTGCCTCTCAGATCCCCCTTCTCAATCTACTTTTCTTCTGCCAGTCATTTACATGGAAGTGTTCCTCATTGTTTCATCCTACACCCAGTTCTCTTCTGCCTGGACCCTGCTTCCCTGTGCCATCAGTTATGTAATGTTGACATCTCACAAGGATGTATTTACAGCCCAATTTCATTACTGAGATTCACATTCACATGGTCAGCCTTCTGCTGGAATCAAATGTTCATATTTACCCAAAATTAATCCATCCCAAATTTAGTTCATCCTGGTGCCTTCTAGCAACTTCCCAAATTATTTCTCTGCTTATTTTCTCAGTTTATGATACACGATCTGTAAAGTTGCCTGAGTCAGGAATCATTTTGGATTCTCTTTCTTATTTCTCATACTCAATCATTCACCCAGCCTTGTTGAGTCCACCTGCTAAATGGCTCTTACACCTGTCTACTTTTTTCATCTCCATGGCTTTTGATGAGGTTACAACCATCATTTACTTACCCTTAGGTTACAACATAAAGACCAGCCAAATATCATTGTCTCTAGGGGTCTTTGGAATACAGCTCCCTACTTCCCATCCTCACTCATCCTTTAACTTTGTACAGAATGGCTCAAACATTCTGAAAGGCTTCAGTTCTCTTTTAACTCTTTATTCTACTGCTTTCTTGCATCTTGCTTCCTCTCTCTACATCCCTTTTCCTCCACCCACTCCACTCATTAACTTGTCTAATTCTATGTCTAATTGATATCACTTCCTCCCTAAAGTCTTCCCTGAGCTCTACATTTGGCTATGTTTCCCTTCTCTAGAATACCATTATGCCCTGAATCATTCCACCACAGCATCTATTATCTTGTACTGCAGTTATGGTTGTACTATTTGAAAGGAAAGTTCATTTTATACATCTATCTTATAAATATAAGCCAATTAGCTACCACACTATAAGGGTATTGTTATGGTTATTGTACATATTACATAGGATTCCTTTTTAAAGACGTAAAAGAAATTTTATTTTAAATTACAATAAAAGGAATAACTGTTTCTCCTGAAAGTTGAAATATTTTGTATTCTGATGTTCATCAACCATATAACATATACTCTTAATTTAGTACTCTTTATTTATCTAGTATTTGCTACTAGAAAGATCAGACCAAATATAGGGCTACGTAGAAAAGGCATCATGATTTGCATTTTCTGTGCTACCCCAATTCAGGCTTCCACTGACTCAACATATTTTTCTCTACCCATATTTTCCTTTGTCCTCATTTTTCTTTTTTATTCACTGGTTTTTCTCTTCTTATATTGCACATTTATGTAAGCCACCTTGAATATGTTTTGGAACAGAGGAGAAATACATACAACTAAAATATATTAAAATGTGTCCTTCAAAGAGATATAAACATGATTTCAATAGAATTTGGTTAGGTATTTTTCTTCTTCATTAAACTACAGTGTTTTATCTCCAGAAATATTTTCAAAGGAATGTGAAGAAGTCTTTTATTTGGGGAGGCAATAAAAAGAGGAAGAGAATGAAACATGATTGATTATAAACATAGAGATGACTTTGCAAGCTGAGAATTGAAGTAAATGTGAAACTCTATTTAGTATGTGAAATATACTGTCTACTATCATGAAAATTCACTCTTAAGTGAATTCTTTGAGAACAGAACCTTGTCTTCATGGTTGCTGTCACCCCATCATGAGAACAGAACAGTAAATACTGAAATATTTTGGAAGTGAGAACATGAAACATTTGTATTTAGGAGAACTAGGTTAGTAGCAAAAAGATGAGGTTGGATATTAGTTATACATCCATAAGCATGTCATCTTTGGATTTAGTTTTATTATTTATAAAATGAGGCTATTAGACTGTTTCCACTGTTTCTAATTCAATAATAATTCATGCTCTTGTCAAATCTAGTGACATAGTTAAACATAAATATAATAATAATAATTTGGGGAGTTTGCTTTCAAAGTAGGATATCTAGCTACATCATCACTGATCCTCACAGATGTGAATACATCAAAGCCACCATGCCTCAAAGTGAATGTAGCAGAGCTTTCCTCACACAACTCAGAAACAATGTACAAGTTTAACAACACACAGCCTCTATCATAGTGACATATTTTTCATTTGATGTTGATATTTAGCTTTGAGCTACTCTGTGGTGATTATATATTGATAAACCAATCCCTATATTCTTAAAAATAAGGGTTGATGATCTGTTATTATATTGCATCTTTTATTTATCAAGGAATTTTGAGGTACTGTCAAAGAAATCTTAACACTCCCAGTGATGTGAATTGGTGACAAGAACAGAGAGAGCAAATCAGTTATAAATTGGCATTAAACAGAAACTATAGACCTTCTACTTAATAATAGCTACTGTTTCTTCATACAGGAGCACATTTTCAATTTCAGATTTCTCCAGTCACACAGATTAAAAATTCAGTGCATCAAAGCAAAGTCAAATTGTAGATTCATTTTTAAAAGTTATATTCTTAAAATAATTTTGTCCTTCAGTCAGCAATTCCCATACCCAAGAATTTAGTGACTCCTGAACCTCCAGTGAGAAAGAAGCCAAAAAAAGTGTCGAGTGTAAGTGTGGGTCCTTTAGAGTCTGGTGTTCCTTCATTTAATTCATATTGAACAACTATCGTGTACTTGTTCATAATCTTGTTCACTCATATTTTCAAAGCATCTACCATGTTTAAAGCATTGCTGTAGGTGCTAGGACTACAACTGTGAACAAAATGTATCTGACCTCCTAGTTTTGTTGGAGAACAAACAAACAAAAAAAAATGATACAGAGAAAACCAGGTAGTGAAGGAAGACAGGGAGACTCAAGGGAAGAGTGGGTGGTCTTACTGAGGACGTTGATACCGGAACCAAGGTACAACCAATAAAGCAAAAACAGAGCAAGCTAAGAGCATATGTGGGGATAAGAAAAGTAGCCAGTATATGCATATTATTGATGAAAATGAACAGACAGAACCCAATCTGATGGACAGAGATGATTTACTGTTCCTCCAATACATCTGGTAGCAATTCTGTGAGTGCTGCTTTAGCAGATATTGACAGCCTGAAGAAGAAATATACTGTCTCCTAGTGGCATAAAACAAAAATCAGTGCAGTGGGGAAGTGGTGAGGAAAGCAGCTGAAGCAAAGAGGAAGGAGAATTCTAAGTGACTCAGGTGCAAAACTCTGAATTTACCTTCTGGACCTTTTGCCAGAAAGAATAAATGTGTATGTCCTTTCGGAAAGCATTTAAGACATACATCTGAAGCTGTTAGAGGTCTTTTATGCCTGCTGGTTCAGTCATTTGACTGCTGGCAATTTATCCTTAGGAAATGGAGAAAAGGAGCATGTACAATACTGTTCTTTGTAACATTCCTCAGTTATTTTATCTTTGATGGACCTCAGGGTTATGGATTTGGATTAATCATAATCTTTAATTCATGACACACTTTCATCATTACTCAGTGCATGATTCTCTGAAATATATTCCTTTTTAGAAACTAAACTCACTGCCCAAATACAGGAATTGAGAAGGCAGTATTCAGATGTGACAGCATCAAAGGAGGTTCACAAATAAGTGGAATTTAGATAGATATCAAAGGTAGCATGATGGATTACTTTAAAAAGGAGGGGGCCGGGGATTTAGCTCAGCGGTTCTGCAGCCTGCCTCACAAGCTCACAGACCCGAGTTCAATCCCCAGTACCCCAAAAAAAATAAATTAATTAAAAAAAAATAAAAAGGAGGGAAGGACTGTTCAGAAGATGGACATTAGAATGTACCCCGATGATGCACATCACAAAAATAAACACTCTATAGTTTAAGATCATTGTGTCAAAAGAAAAACATTAAAACACTCAAAAAAATAAAGATGCACTTCTTTCTGGCTCTTGGATTAGGGAAGGGCTTAATGAAGAGGCATAAAGCACTAACAATTAAAAATTGATACATTAGAATGGAATTAAGAAACCTTCATTCATCAAAAGATGTCTTGAAGGAGATTTAAAAAACAATGGTTAGTTTGGAAGAGATATTTGCCATACATATAACTGAAAAAGGATCAAATACTTCATGTCAAGATATATAAATCAATAACGTAAGAAGACAAAAAACAATAGAAATGAATGGCAAAAGGTACATTACAAAACATAAAAGTGGCTACAAAATCTAAAATTATCACATCTCTCTAGTAATCAATAAATATGAAGATATAGAATAGAATGGAGAAACCATTTAACACATAGTCAATTGGCAAAAAAGTTAAGAAACCTGGTATTGTCACATGTACTGTTGATATAATTTCTTATACATTGCTGATGGAACAAAATTGCTTAGCCTTAAGGGTTTTTTTTATTAATTTTATTGTTGCATTTAAGGAATACAATATAACGACAGTCATCATTGGAAATTTGCATGTTTACATAATCCATCTTGGGTCTTATTTTTTCGCCATTCTCCTGCCCTCCCTTCAATCCCTCCATCCCTCCCAAGTCTTTGTTTCCATTTTTTCATTTTTCCATATTAATTCCATTTCCTTCTTTCCTTTCCCCTAACCATCCTATTTCCCCTTCCCCTTTGTTCCTTTTCTTCCTGTTTCATGTTACCTATTACACCTTTTAGTCCTTATTTACACTTTTAGTTTCTCACACTAGAGAAACTATTTAATATTTACATATGTGTATCCTGTTTATTTCACTGAGTATCACCTCACTGTGCATCCATTTAGCTATAAATTTCTCATTTTAATGTCTGAATAGTGTTCTATTTTCTTTTGAGTTTTAAAAATAATTTTTATTTTTTTGAAGTTAATATATGTATTACAGGAAACAAACACAAGAAGCAAAGAACAAAGTTATTCTCAATCATAAGCAGCTTAGCTGGATGTGTTCTTTTAGGTCCTGCACATACATATATGACATGCCATTTTGTGATTGAGTTTGTACAGTGTTTCGTGTTTTTCTACACTTCATGAATATTCATTAATTAAAAATCCCAAAGCTGCAAGAGTATTTTTGATAACTAAGAATACACTACACCATCTCAATCTGTTAGAAAATATTGTAATCCTGCCTTTCTTGGGAACAACAATTTCACTTAAGATAAAAATCGCAACAGGCCTCTAGATAGAAGTATTGGCAAAGTTACAATTACAATACTGCATTTCCTTAATGCTCAGTTTTAAATGAGACATAAAGCAACAGAGTACACCAAGCCATGTGTCAGAGTTATCTTTACTCTTAAAATATTAGCAAGAAGGCATATTCCCACTAAATTATTAATGTATTTCTACAGGACAGCTAGAAGACACTGATTCCTCTCATCAAAATGTGAATCTGAACACTTTGCTCACATCTCTCCCTGTGTGCTTATTTCTGCCCCTCGGCTGCCAGCCTAGGGATGAGTCCTGATACACACTGCCTAGAGGTGTAACAATTCCAAGTCCAAGATGCATCTTTCTTATCAGTTACAACAAAAAGATACTCACTACCTCTAGTTTTTATGGCACACTGTCACCCCTTGGCACCTATAAAGCTTAGATGCTGTGCAATAGACTATGAACTATGTGCACAATATGCCCAAGTACTTTACCAAAAAATATACCCACAGCTACGGATATGATTATCTTCCAGATATGAACATCTAACAAAGAGCCCTCACCACCCTCACCCACCCTTTCCCTCTTCACTTCAGTGACTTAAGTTCAGGACCACATCTAGCGCCAAGAGGTGGCTTCAACAAAGGTCACTTCCAGAAGACAGTTCTTCCTAAAAACTACTTTGCTATTTCTAACATAATTAGGGCAGTTAAGACTTATCCTTTAATACCCAGCAATATTTAACTAAAATGTACATATAGAGCAAAACAATCTGAACTCCTGTAACCTCCCTCTCTTCATACTTCCCCTCCTGCACCTCATGAATAGCCAGCGTATTCTCCAAGACATCAACTTTGACAATTCCATTCTCAAAATACATCATTACTGTGAAAAAAAAAATACTCAAAGCGCATTATATAGGCCCTTGACTTCTACATCTGTGAACTTTAAGCATCTAGAAAGACTAGATGTTTCCAGTAAGAACTTAAATGTCTTATATGTATAGTGGCATTGAATAAATTGCACACATATACTTAACAAAGGCTAAATTTTAAAGTGTCATCTAAATAGAAACACTCTCAACTAGAGCCCTTTCCCCTTTCCATGTTTTTTAATCCAGGGAACATATACATGGGTATGTAATACTTAGAGGGGCTTTAATAATTTCACTTACTAAGTAGTTTTAAGAACATTCTTTCTAATAAATTTTGTTTGTTTGTTTTTTGTTTTTTGGTTTTTTGTTGGTTTTTTTTATTGTTGTTTTTGTTTTTGTTTTGGTTTTGGTACCGGGGATTGAACTTGGGTGCTTGCACTTGCAAGGCAGGCCACTGAACCACTGAGCTAAATCCCCGGCCCTTTTCTAATAAATTTTAACACAAAGTGTATTCAACAAGTTAGTTTACTAATTCTACTGTTATACACTGGCAACCTCTTTAACATCTAGAAAGACTAGATGTAAATTAGGACTCTTTTGTTCTTTATATACAAATATATACACAGGAAAGTAAAACAAAATGCACAGACATAAGCGACAGTGGTCAACCACACTTCACCTAAACCACATTTAGAGCCCTTTGTACTTTCTTTTCCTCCTCCCTCTCTAGCACAAATATGTCTACTGCTCAGATCAATGGTATGATCATTCCATTTCCTAAAGACAGTATTAATTTTAACAAAAGGATATCTACAAAATATGTTGTAACTCCCTCTACTTTTAACATACTTTGTGCACTTCTAAACATCTGGAAAGACTAGATGTTTCAAATATGGACTTGTTTGTCCACTATATACATAGTAGTGTTGATTAAACTACACACAATAACAATGGTTATATCTGAAAGTGTCTTCTAACTAGGAGCATTCTGGCCTAGAATCATTTCTTACCATTTCTTATTTCCTTGTCATTTGTGATTGAGGCACATGTGTCACTCAAATGTGACTTTACAATTACACTTCCAAGAATCTTTTTCAGAAGATAGCCTTTCTATGAATTTTAACACAAAGTATACAAAATGTGGTAGTTTACTAACTCTACTTTTATCATACATTGGCAACCTCTTTAATATCTAGAGACTAGATATTATATAAATATCTTTTTGCTAAAGTTCATACGAAATGTTAATGGGAATGGAATGGTTAAACCACTTCTTGAGCAATATGGTGCTGTCTGTAGTTGTTCAGTGGTTTGGAGGAGGTAGGAGGGAAGCAATTGCAAAGGTATTAGGTTAGTGCATCTGTCCTTGGACACTTTGAGATATAATTTTTCTGTATGTTTTGTGGGTTTTGTTTTGCTGTGTATATAGTGTATATAACAGACAAGTTTTGCAACATCTAGTCTCTAAATGTTAAAGAGGTTGCCAGTGTATATGACAAAGTAGTAAAGTGAGCATATTTTGTACACTTTGTGTTGAAATACACAGAAAAGCTTGTCCTCTGTAAATGAATTTTGGATTCAAACTTCCCTAACATTACACACTCCTCCTGTACTTGTCCACTGGGTTGAAAGAAGTGAGAAAAGTGAAGCCAAAATTGTCATATGTAGAAGATACCTCATATTATAACCATTACTATAGGTGCAAGTTTATTTATCCATGCTGTTACAATAGCAGACAAGTTCTTACATGAAAAAATCTAGTCCTAGATATGTAGGAGTGCTTGATATATTTAAAAGAAGTAGTAGAATAACACTTTGTAAATAGCTTTTATAAACTTAATAGGAAATACTGTGTTTTGCAAATAGAAGGGTTAAACCACCTCTGAACAGTATACTGTCTGTACTCGGTCACTGGATTGAAGGAGGTGGGACGGAAGAAGTTGTGAAAGACATTTTGCTAAGTACATGGTAGAAAATTTCAGCTGACATTGCTTTTATGTTAAATGCATTTCACTTAACTTTGCTATACTGTATATATAGTGTATATACTGGACACATGAGTCCTAATTTTATAATGCTCTATTTTATTTTTAAAAAACACATTTTTTATCCAGTCTCCAATTAATGGACGATTGGGCTGAGTCCAATTTTAGCTACTACAAATTAGGCTGCTATGAAGCTGGGTGCACATATATCACTATGGTATGATTCTTTTACTTCTTTGGGGAAGATACCCAGCAGGGGAATAACTGGGTCAAATAGGACTTCCAATCCTATATCTTTGAGGTATCTCCATATTGATTTCCACAGTGGTCCCAGTCTGCACTCCCACCAACAGTGGAGAAGGGTTCCTTTTTCCCCACAACCCTGCTGGAATTTGTTATTCATTGATTTCATGATACCAGCCATTCTTTCTGGGGTGAGGTGGAATGTCAGTATTGTTTTCATTAGACCAGTGATGTTGAACATTTTTTCATATGTTTATTTGCTATTTCTACTTCTTCATCTGAGAAACATCTGTTCATTTCAGATGCCCATTTTTGGATTGAGTCTTTAAATTTCAGAGGTCTGATTTTAAGTTCTTTATATTTTATAGATAGTATACTTTTGTCAGAGGAACAGCTGGTAAAAATTTTTTCCCACATTGTGGGTCATCTGTTCATACATTATGGGTTAGTGGTTTCTCTTGTTATGCAGCAGCCTTTTAATAAGAAGAAATTCCACTTGTTGATTGTGCTAGTTCACATGCAACTTAGGTTTTGTTCACAAAATCTTTTCCTACAGCAATGTCTTCAAGACTAAGCTCTCTTCCAGCCGGTTTAGTGTTTCTGTTTTAATATTTAGATCTTTAATGCATTTTAATTTTAGTTTACTGCATGGTGAGAGATATAGGTCTAGTTTTAATCTTTGGCAAGTTGAAAACCAGTTTTTCCAGCACCATTTATTAAAGAGGCTATCTTTCCTCCAGTGAGGGTGTTTGGCTCCTTTGTCGAAGATGAGGTGGCTGAGTACATGCTGAAGTCATTTCTGCATCTTCTAATCCATTCCACTGGTCCTCGGGTCTGTTTCTTTGCTAGTACCATGCTGTTTTTATCACACTAGTTTTGTAGTATAGCTTCAGGTTGGGGATTGTGATACCTGCTACCTTGTCTTTCTTGCCTAGAATTTCTTTTGCTATTCTAGGTCTCTTCTTATTCCAAATGAATTTTTGGATTGTTTTCTTAAGTTCTGTGAATTATGCTGCTGGAATTTCAAATGGGATTGCATTGAATCTATATAGCAGCTTTGGAAGTATGGCCATTTTCACTATGTTGATTCTTCCTACCCAGGAGCAAGGGATGTCTTTCCATTTTCTGATACCCTCTGTAATCTCTTTTTTCAGAGTGCTATAGTTCTCAGAGTAGAGGTTTTTGATTTCTATTGTTAGGTTGATTTAGAGGTATTTCAATTTTTTGTATGCTATTGTGAAAGAAATTGTTTGCCCCATTTCTCTCTCAGGAAGTCTGTTTTTCATGTACAGGAAAGCTACTGATTTGTGTGTATTGACCTTGTATCCACCTACTCTACTGAATTTAGTTATTAAGACTAGAAGACTTTTGGTGGAATTCTTGGGGCCTTCTATATAAAGTATCATGTCATATGCAAATAATGACAATTTGACTTTTTCATTTCCTATCATTATTCATTTATGTATCTTGTCTAATTGCTATGGCTAATGTTTTCAAAACTATATTGAGCAGGAGTGGTGAAAGTGGACATCCTTGTCTTATTCCTGATTTTAGTGTGAAGGATTTCAGTTTTTGACCATTTGGTATGATATTGGATCTTGGTTTTTCATAGATGGCTTTTATGGATTGAGGTAGACTGTCTATTCCAATTTTTTGTAGGTTTTTTTTTTTGTCATGAATGCATGTTGGATTTTGTCAAATGCTTTTCTGCCTCTGTAAAGATGATCATATGGATTTTGTCCTTGACTCTATTAATGTAGTGCATTACATTTATTGATTTGTGTATGTTGAACCATCCCTACATCCCTAGGATGAATGCTACTTGATCTGGGTGTATGATCTTATTGATGATCTTTTGCATTCTGTTTGCCAGTGTCTTATGAAGGATTTTCCCACCAATGTTCATTAATGAGATTGGCCTATAGTTCTCTTTTTTGGTGGGTCTTTCTGTGCTTTGGGGATCAAAGCGATGCTTGCTTCCAGAAAAGAATTTGGGTGTATTGCTTCCCTTTCAATTTCATTGCAGAGTTTAATTAGTAGTGGCAGTAGTTCCTCTCTAAATGTCTTGTAGAATTCAGCAGTGAAGCCATCAGGGCCCAGGATTTTCTTAGTTGGTAAATTTTGAACTATGTTTTCAATTTCATTGATGATATTGGGTTGTTTAGAATTTTTAGGTCATCTTCATTCAACTTTGGTAATTCACACATATCTAAGAATCTGTCCATTTCTTTTGTATTTTTCCATCTTATTGGCATATAGGTTCTCGAAGTAGGTATTGATGATTCTCTGGATTTCTGCTGAGTCCACTATAATTTCACCACTTTCATTCCTAATTGTGTAGATTTGGGTCTTTTTTTTTTCCTTTTTTGATAAGGTTATATAGGGGTTATTCAATGTTGTTTATTCTTTTGAAGAACCAATGCCTTGCTTAATTGACTTTTTGTATAATTCTCTAAGTCTCCATTACATTGATTTCTGCTCTGGTCTTTATAATTTCTTTCCTTGTATGAGCTTTTGGTTTTTCATGCTCTTCTTTTCCTAGAAGCTTGAGGTTCAGCATCAAGCTGTTTAATTGAGCTCACTCTGTTTTCCTAATATGAGTATTCATTGCTATGAATTTTCCTCTTATGACTGCTTTCATTGTGTCCCATAGATTCTAATATGTTGTACTATCATTGTCATTTAATTGTAGGAACTGTCTGATTTCTTCTTTAATTTCCTCTGTGACCCATTGGTTATTCAGGAGAGTGTTGTTCACTTTCCATGTGTTTATGAAATTCTTGCAGTTTGTTTTGCTATTGATCTACAATTTCATCGCATTATGGCTTGATAATATACAGGGGATAACTTCAGTTACTTTGCACTTATTTAAACATATTCTGAGTGAATATGTGGTGTATTTTGTAGAATGTGAAGCTGAAAAGAATGTGTATTCTGATTTTGTGGGGTGGAACATTGTAAATATCTATTAAGTTCATTTGTTCAAGAGTTTGAATAAGTTCTAGTAATTCATTTTTTATTTTCTGTATTTATCCATCTATTTGTGACAGTGAGGTACTGAGGCCCCCCATTACTATTGTGTTATTGCTTATTTGATTTTTCATGTCCATTAGTATTTGTCTTATAGTTGGATGAGCTAGTGTCTGGGGCACATATATTTATGATTGTCATTTCTTCATCTTGGATTGTTCCCTTTACAAGGATATAGTGTACTTCTTTGTCTCTCTCAATCAGTGTTGGATTGAAATCCCTGCTTCTGCTTTTTTGGGGGTGGGGGTTCCTGTCACGTGGAGTATTGTTTTCCACCTTCAGACTTTCAGTCTATGAGTTCTTTTTTAATTAAGTGTGTTTCTTGTATGCAGCGTATTGTTGGATCTTGCTTCTTGACCCATTCTGCCAGTCTATTTCTTTTGATTGGTGAACTGAGATCATTAACATTGATGGTTATAACTGATATGTATTGACTTATCCTTATCATAACTTTTTCTTTTCATGGTATTCTCCCCTTTTGTGTTAATTTCATGTCATGCCTGATGGATTCATTCTGCTGGGCCTCCTGGGGATGTTATCCTCATTGTCCTTTCTTAGGATATTGTTTAAAAGGTTTTGGAGTGCTGGTTTGGTATTCATGAAGTTCCTAAAATGCTCTTGGTCATGAAAGTATCTTATTTCTCCATCAATTTTGAAATATAGTTTTGCAGGGCATATCAGTCTGGGTTAGAGGCTGTTTTCTTTTAGGGCAAGCTCTTCTTGCCTTGTGGATTTGTGTTGGAAAGTCTGCTGTGATTCTGGTGGGCTTTCCTTTGTATGTGATTTGTTTCTTTTCTCTAAGTGCTAGTAGAATTTTGTTCCTCTGTTGGGATTCTGAAATCTTAACTATTATATGTCTATGTATAGATTTGTTTTTTATCATGGCTATTTAGAGTCCTATAAACCTCACTTATCTATATGACAAGTTCTTTCCCCCTGCTTGGGAAGTTTTCTGCCATTACTTCTGTGAACTTTTTTGTTTTGTTTTGTTTTTTATGTCATGGGCACTCTCTCCTGTTTCTTCATTGACTCTAATCAGTCTTATGTTATTCTTCTTTGCATAGTCTAGTGCTATTGGATTGATTTCTTATGGTCCTTTACTATTTGTAAGAAATTTTTTTCTTTTCCTGGTCACTAATTGCAATCCTATCTTCTATATCTGAAATTTGATCCTTGCATTGGCTCATTCTGCTGCATAAACTTTCAATGGAGTTTTTAATCTCCTGGAAATCTGTTTGCCTCTCTTTTATGGATTCCATTTGTTTCCTATGTTGGGATTCCATCATATTCCTCAGCTCCTCTATTTTTTATCTGTGTCCACTCTAAATTTATTAATCATGCCTTATACTGTGGGTACAATTTCTGGTGTTTTCTGATAAATTATTTCTTATTTCATTTTTTCCTGATCCTCTTTCATTGCCAATTCAGAGAAACCAGGTGGTGGAGTATCAGATTGTTCCATCATGTTTCACTTTGGTGTTGCCTTAGGTGATCTGGAAGTCTGGTTTTGGGACGTGTTTCTGTGTTTCCTCATTTCAACAGACACAGCCTGCTGCACCTTTGTTGATGCTTTGTTTTTGCTCATCCAGCAGTCTTCAATTCTCAGTAAGCCACTAAGCAACCTTTTCTCTGCTGCTCACAAGTGCACCAATTCCTTGGTTCAGAATGGTGGCCTTCTGGATCCCTGAGATCACCTGTTGTCTAGACAGACTTCTGGCTGGGGCCTATGCACATTTGGGATGGTATCTAGGTGTGTCTCTTGCTGGGGTCTCTATGTACCTGTTTTCTGGGTGGGCCTTTGGCTAGGGGCTCTGTACCCAATTCCTGTTGTCTGAGCAGGCTTCTCACTAGGGCCTCCACTCACTTATCAATGGAATCAGGGCAAGCCTCTGGCTGTTTCTTGTGCACCTGTGTAGCTCTTTTACAGGCATTCTCTTAGCTGTGGTCTGTGTGCCCAAGGCACTGGAGTCAGGTTGGGGCCCTGGAAGGGATCTTCCTGCAGCCATACTGCTCTGGTCTTCACAGCTGCTCCCTAGGATCTGGCATTGTTCCTTAAAGCTGAACATGCATATACCCTATAACCCATACCTTCTTCCCCACTTATATATAGATACAAGAGATATGAACACATCTATATACAGGAGTTTGAACACAAATGCTGGAAGAAAATATTGTTTACATAGCAAAATTGCAAATAATCTAAATTCCCATAGTCAAGAGAATGGATAAATAAATTGGAAGTATACCCATAGAATAAAATATTATACAGGAATTAAAAATGACTAAATGGTAGACATTGAGCAGCATAAAAGAATTTTAATTATATTTTATTGAGCCATAAAAAAAACAGATGACAATATATGGTTTAAGTTTTTAAATAAAATAAAAATAAGTATGACTAAATATATAACAAACAAAAATGTAAAACTGTGTAAATGAATAACAAGCACAGCATTCAAGATAGGATTTTCTTTTGATGGATACAAGAGATGGAGCAGGACAAAGACATTTATAGTATTATACATAATAGCTCCAAATCTGTGTGTGTGGGGGGCTAGGAATGTGTAGTACTAAGGAAACATATGACTGATAAGAGAATGTTTAATAAACTAAATTACAACTCATATAACTCAGTGAAATATTATGAAGCCAGCCAAAACAATAGCCATTATATTCTGTTAGCCAACTTAACCTATAGACAAAAGTACAAGCTATAAAACTTTTATCAATCAGGTATAAATTGACTATAAAAACATTACTGACACTAAGGATGAAAATCCATACTTAATAGATTTGCACTTATGCTATGTAGTATTAGCATAAAATTGAGTTAATTATAATTACCTATACTAAAATTCTACTAGTTTTTGTTATCCTTAATTTTTGAGATTATATAGTTCAAGAAAATTTCATGAGATCTTTGTTTACCTATATCCTTAGTCCCTAAAATACTGGTTAGCACACAGTTATTGCTCAGTACTAACTGTAGATGAATAAATAAATGAAATGATACTTGTTGGTTATCACATAGAAATTATGTAGTATTGGAGATAAAAGTTTATCAAACAACGTTATTATTCACCTTTTTCATTGCTGCAACAAAATATGAAATCCACAATTTAAAGGAGCAGAGATTTTGCTTGCTTCATGTTTTCAGGTGTTTCAGTCCTTGGCTCACTAGCTCCAAGGCAGAAACGTGATGGTGGAAGGTCTTGGTGGTGCAGCCAAGAAGCAGAGCCCGGGGGAGAGTGCTAGAAGAAAGCTACCTTCAGAGGGCATGCTGCAAGTGACCTGCCTTTTTTAACTGGGTCGCACTTCCTAAGAACACATTGTTATGAGCTTTAGTACTTAACCGCTGGTAAGTATAATACTGCATGTCTAGTCCCCTCTCCAGGAAATTCTAAATCCAGTCAAGTCGACAATTAAGATAAACTACAATTAAGATTAACTACAATGGGGCTGGGGATTTAGCTCCGAGGCACTGCACCTGCCTCTTAAGTGCAAGGTCCTGAGTTTAATCCCCGGTACTGTAAAAAAAAAATTAACTACAGTATTATAAGAAGACACTGACCTCCAAGTTTGATTTATGCTGTATTCAATTATCTCATATTTTAGTTCTCCGCATAATACTTACCAATGTCTGATATCTTTCCTCATGCATTCAAAACTGAAATTATACTATAATGTAGGACACTCAAGCCTTCATATCTCTTGCTTAATGCAGTGTCCTATCTCCTATAACAATGGCAGGAATACTGTCAGCTCAAGAAGCATTTGTTGAATGATTGAAGAGATAAGTATATATGGGCAATGACAAAGAAGAAAACACACAGATATGCACAAACAGTGAAAAGAAATGATTTGTTTAATTGGAATTTTAGCTTCTTTTTCCACTTAAATGGTTATTGTAATAGCATGTGTGTCTTGAGAGGTGGGTGAGGTAGGAGGAGAAAGACACCCTTTCTCTCCTCTACATCATGAAGCAAAGAGGTCACCCAAAGTACTTTTTGCCCCAGAAACTGGGATGCTAAAACTATGTGACTTAAAAATCTTGCTCTATAATTTATATAGCATATTCTTAGTCATTTCACAGATCCATAATGAAATGAACTATTGTGAAAGTCCACATTTTCTGTACTTTTCCATTTGAAAACCTCATTTTCCTCAGATATCATTTTATCATTCTTATCATAAAGTCAGCCTTGGAAGTGGTGAAATCTGAAAGGACCTCTGAAGCCAAACAAAGAAATTTTCCCTGGCAGTGTAGGCACACATTCTTACTTAGGCAAGAGTAAGAAGACCTTGTGAGCCAGTCTATAAACACGGAGAAAATTCCCCCTGCAGTATGTTGCTTTATTTACAATCATTCACAAAAACCCATTAGGATCCAGCAAATTAAAATTGCTCACTCCCAAACTGTTTCTGAAACATGTTTCTACTTGTTAGGTTGGACTGTAATGTGACATCCAGTATTAGATGATGCATTTCGCAAGATTCATGACAGGCCTTGGTAATGGGATTTTTTCCTTTCAGCATGTTTATTTCAATAGATTTATGAAATATTTAGAGACAGAAAAAGAACAATAATGGCTGAGTGTCCAGCATTCCTAAGGCCTTTGCTGTATGTGAACATATTCTATGGGATATTTGGCTACTGTGTGCACTTCATGGAGCTCATATATATTTAAATGTCACTACACAGCTCTGAATACATTGCATTTAACTACAGTATCTTTGAATATATTCTTTTCTCATCATTTTGCTTATAAACTTGAAGAGGAATTCAAAGATATTTGGACTATAATTCACCTTCAAACTTTCCTATGATTTCGAACAGAAATATGTATTTTATTTTAACTACTTAGGAAATATTAATACTTAGTCTAACCATCTTAACACCATAAATGGCACTATATACAGTGAATACCTATACTATAGTTAGTTATATAGTTATACAAAATGTACATTGGTTAATTTATGTCTATATATATATATATATTATATATATATATATACATAAAGAAAGATGACACCCAAGAAATGATTCATCAAATATCTACATATTGGTGAAAAAAGTTGCTAGAATCCCATGAGAGTTCAGTTCCCATCAGGATTCCTACAAAAGTAACAGAGATTATCTGTGGTTTTTTCAAAAGAACTGTCAAACTTCAGAGAAAAAAGTATTTGGTGATTCAAAGTAGATTTTCCTACAAAGGGAAAAGATCTCTAATATGACATAATGCCACTGACAACTCCAAACTGGTCATACGTTATTGTCAAAAGAGTCATTGCAGCTAAAGTAAAAACACTATGCTATGAAATTGATATTATGTTTATTATAGATGAGAAGAACCCTTCCTTGATGAACAAGCTTTAACAGAAACTAAATTTAAAGAAATTTTTAAGAATCTTACATTATGTTCAAGGAAGGATATAAGTTTACTTGAGAAGCTCCAACATAGTGTCCCTGTGTTTCTATTTTGGGTAAGATTGGTTTATTAGTCATGGCGGTATTTACTATCCAAATGTCAAAGTGATGTTCATTCATTGATTTTGATGAAAATGGATGCTCGAAATATTTATAGGAGAATTAACTCATACAGCTAACAAACATGATACCTTGAAGAACACAGAATATTTCAATCAACTGAAGGACAAAAGCAACATAATTCTGAAGGAGACATAAGAACATCAGATGGACTAGCCAATACACCCTGAGGATTATATATTTAAATGTAGGAGTTGATGAGCTCTCAGAAAATTTTTTTATTGACCTATCAATCACTGGAGGAAGCAAGCAATTTCTTTTCTTTCTTTCTTCTTTCCTTCCTTTCTTTCTAGTATTAAAGATTAAACCCAGTGCTTTTGACTGAGCTACATCCCCAGACCCCTTTAAAAATTATTTTTTCTTTGAAACAGTCTCTCCAACCTACTAAGTTGCCCACGATGGGCTCAAACTTGTGATCGTCTTGCTTCAGCCTTCCAGAGTTCTGGGATTACAGGCATGTACTACCACACCAAGCCTAACCACTTTTATCTTACAGAGGATTCTATAAATAAGTGTCTTTCATGAAGACCTCCTTCTTGTGGAGGCATGGGATACAATTACTGCTCATCAATTCATCTTGTGGGA
The DNA here is from genome assembly GCF_012274545.1 of Fukomys damarensis. NCBI lineage: Eukaryota > Metazoa > Chordata > Mammalia > Rodentia > Bathyergidae > Fukomys > Fukomys damarensis. Next base: position 56,015,400 of record NW_022900936.1, read on the forward strand.
AGACTACTATTTATGTTTTAGTTCTTGAAGTTTCTCCTTTACATTACTTATTTTCAGACATATTGGATCTGTCAACTGGAAGTTCCTTTTTCTTCACCCCATTAATCACCATAGTCCCCTCTAAATTTGTTATCACATGTAAAATAAAAACAACTCTTAGAGCCAAAGATAAAAAAAAAAATTCCTAGATGAAAATGGTGGCACACACCTGAAATACCAGCACTCAGGAGGCTGAGGCAGGAGGATCGCTGTGAGTTCTAGACCAGCCTGGGCTACATAGTGAGTTCCAAGTCAGTCTCAACTATATAGTGAGACCCTGTCTCAAAAATAAATAAATAAATAAATAAATAACTTCCTACTTTTCCGATGTGGATTTTGTATTTAATTATTCTATGCATTAAATTGAGGAGTTTTTTTTAATGCTGGGAAAGATGGTTGAAATCTAAAGAAAATTTTTATGAAATGATCAAATAATTGGCATAAATTGAATTATTCCTTTTTTGTCATTGAATTTATTGGCACTTTTTAGGTTATAGTACAGTTACATTCACCTTTGGGATCTTGTACCTTTATGATGTATCCTGTTTCTTATTTTTTCCCCATTCCCCTGCCCACCCTTCACCCCCCTCTACCCTTCCCTGTTTACAAAAACTGTTTCCATTTTTTCCTTTTCTCATATTTTTCCCTTTCCCTTCTTTCATTTCCCCTACCCTTCCCACTTCCCCTACTCCTTTACCTCTTTCCTTCCTATTTCATATCATCAGTTATACAATTTGAACTTTATTTACACTTTTAGTTTTTCACACTGGAGAAACTATTTGTGTGTCCTATGTATTTCACTTAAGAGTATGGCCTCAATGTGCATCCACTTAGCTAGAAATGTTTCTCATTCTTTATGGCTGAATAATCACATGTTTATCCAGTCTCCAGGTGATGGACAATTGTGCTGTTTCCAATTTTTAGCTATTACAAACAGTGTAGCTATTCCTATTTTTACAATTTGAAATGATGATGACTTGAAGTAGTGTTGTGTCTATTTTGCTCAGAGGAAATCAATATTAACCAGAAAATACTGTATTGGGCAAAAAACCTACCAGTGTCCACATGCTACTAATTTTCACAAAATGTTCTGTAATGATTCACTGACAATGAAGTGAAATATCTTTTTTAATGCCTATTTCCCTTAAAGGAATTATACTTGCTCAACTGTATTTACCATAGCATAAATTATCCTATTCTTTCTTGCAAACATACTTTGAAGTGACACTAAATAAAAGACATCAAGCTCTGAAAGTAAAAAGTTGGAAATGTAATATTTAACAAAAACTTGTAGTTTTATTCAGAACCAACTGCCCTTCTCACTGTTTTTGCCTTAATCCAGATATGGTCACAATTGCTTTTAAATCAGTTGTTGCTTTTTGTCAATCAAACCCCTGGATAGTGATTTGATAATTAAAAATAGCATTAAAAAGCATCCATTTCATCATCACGATAGTCTGTCTAGAAGAAAAATTAGTCAAGCACACCAGCAAAGTTAGATAATTAGATTGAAGGAAAGAACATTTCCTTGACCTAATTGAACTCAATATGGCAATGTAGGGCAGATTTTCTTCTGGAAAATCCCTAAAACCACCAACTTGCACCTCTTTGGAAAGACCTTGTTACCATTGTCAATACCTGAAGCTACTGTTGACATCTAGATAGAAAACAAGATAGGGGTGGGAGTGGGCTAAGGGTTCTTAAATGTTGGTTTTGGTTTTGTTCATTTGTTTTGGTCTTGGTACACAAGGAAGCACAACTGAAAATCTTATACATGCCACTGTTTTAAATAAATGAGTAAAATATGTTCCTACTAACTGCAACCTTGCACTACTGTAGTGTATCACTTTACATTACATTTGAGGGCTGCTATTAAATCCGGGTGAGTGAATCTTTCTTTCCAGAGATGGAGCAAGCAATAGACAAATGAATTTAACTCTCTGTGCTGCCCAGATTTGTGGCCATCCACTCAAAAGAAATATTTGCCTCTGAATGCCTCAAAGGTATTCACTCAGGAACTAATAAGGCCTGTCTCCATAGGGGTGAACAACTCTACTGATATAGCTGTTTCCACTGTCAGCCAGACCACACATACAAAATATTTTATTACCTCATACATGTTCTAGAAAGATCTTCAAGTCCCACTGGTACTTTTTCCTGACTAAAATTCTGCCTAGCATGCCTGTACTTTCATTCTCTCATGTTCCTTTTGCTCAGTTATGGATGGGCATGGAAAACAGAATAAATTCTCTGTGGCTAGTGTTTGCTTCATGCTCTTCTTTCATATTTCTTGATGACTATATTAGTCCATTCATACAGATAAAAAATACCACTTATCAAGTGATTTATAAAGATGACAAATTTATTTTTTCATAGTTCTGGAAGGCAAGGAAGTTCAAGATCAAGGTGTGAGGACCTGATGAAGACCTTACTGTGTCTACACATGGTGGAGGCTAAGAAGGCAAGGCGGAGCTCTGCCTCTTTTACCTGGGCCTTAATCTCCCTCATGAAAGGAGGAGCTCTGTGGCTTAATCACTCCTTAAATGCCCCAGTTCTTAATACTGTGATTTTGGCAACACCTGAGTTTTAAGGGAGGGGGACTCTCCAAACCATAGCAATAGCAATGATCAAAACTTTTACAGTTAGAGATAACCACAAGTATCTAAACCACAATTATCCCTTAACTCACCATTTTTCTGGTACAATCTAAGGTATACTGCAGGGCAGTTCAATGTTATTGCTTTAAGTAATTGTTAATGTACTTTCCCCCCATAATTATTAGATCCAATTAGAATGATCAAGAAGAGAAAATAGATTTATCATACAGATTAACTCTCCAATATATTATTCCCTTAGCAGTTTCATGCATATCCAGTAGAACATACAGCTCATCTGCAACCCTTCATGGTGAGTACATGGGAAAGAGTTAGGAACACAGAGGTTGTGGTCTACTTTATTTGGGCATGGGTGGAAAAACAAGAACTGATAAGGAACCAACACCAGTGCATCTTGATGATGAATGTGGCAATAAACAAAATCAAAATCCCTCCCAGTTAAAGAAGGCAGAAAAACCAAATGCTTACAATTTTCTCTAACTTCTTTCAAAATGAAATCTCCAAATAGCATTTTCTAGCCAGCGATATCCATGAAAAATGTCTTTTTTTCCTCCTCATTAAGTTTATTGGTACATTTTAGGTATACAGTACATTTACATTCATTATTGGGATCTTGCACCTTTGCATGACAGGTCTTGGTTCTCATTTTTCCCCTTGTCCCTTCCCTCCCTTCACCCCCTCCTCCCCTCCCTGTTTACAAACACTTTATTTCTATTTTTTCATTTTCTCATATTTTTTTCTTTTCCCTTATTCCCTTTCCCCTACTCTTCCCACTTTCCCTACACCTTTAGCCCTTTTTTTCCTATTTCACATTGTCAATTATCTCATTAGGACCTTATGCACTATTATAGTTTTTCACACCAGAGAAACTATTCAGTATTTACAAATGTGTGACTTATTTATTTCACTTAGTATATCCTCAAAATGTATCCATTTTGCTATGAATGAATCTAATTTCTCATTCTTTATGGCTGAGACATTTTATAGAAAAACCACATCTTCTTTATCCAGTTTCCAACTGATGGGCAAATGGGCTGTTTCCAAGTTTTATCTATTACAAACATAGGTGCACATATACCTCTGTGATATGATTCTTTTAATTATTTTGGAAAGATACCTAGCAGAGGGATGGCTGGGTCAAATGGAACCTCTTTTCCCAGCTCTTTGAGGTATCTCCATATTGATTTCCATAGTGCAACCACCAGCCTGCACTCCCACCAACAATGGAGAAGGGTTCCTTTCTCCCCACAACCCTGCCAATATTTGTTATTGTGTGATTTCTTGGTAACAGTCGTTCTTTGTGGAGTGAGGTGGAATCTCAGTGTTGTTTTCATCTGCATCTCTCAAATGTCTTTTTTGATTTTCTATTGGGAATGGAATGATTATTCAACATGGATTTATAAGGAATTTTTATTGACCTTATAAATGCATTGGGGTAAATAAAATCAGTATTGTGATCAGCTAAATCCTTGTTACCCTAAAAAAGCATGGATAGGGCTACATCTTTCCATGACCTCACTGATGGCATTTTGCCATACTGCTGAAATTTCTCATGTAGATTTTTTAGCATATATTTTTATTATTTGGAAATGTTCAACTTTTCTTATTTTCTTTGGACCAATAGGAAATTTCCTCATTAGGTGGAAATCCCAGGATCCTAGCCTTGCTATAAATTGGTTCTTAGTAAGCTTTGCACATAATATTTTATGGACAGCCAGGCCATTCACAAAACTCAATCATGATTTTATACTACTTGATCAGGTTGAGATGGCTATTAGCATCAATTCAGATATTCCCTTTTATATCCCTAGATGTCTTCAACAGCATAATGGGAGGCTTTTCAGAAATCCTCACAACTGCTAATAGATTGACTAAAAATAATAGTGTCCATATCACTGTTGAGTCATTGGATTTTATGTTTTGGCTACAAAATAAATATTTGCTGAATCTTTTGAAAATTGTTGGGTGTTTATAGTAATGACACTGAGCTCCTGATGATTTTAATCTATTAGAGAAGAGATATAGTAAATAAACATGCAATTAATTTGCCACAACTACTATGATGGAATGTCACATTCTAACAGAAAGACAAGACCTAATCTTAAATGAAACCGGAAATGCTCTGAGGATATAATTAAATTAAAATCTGAAAAATAAAAAAGAATTATCCAAGTGAAGGTAGCAAGAGGATTAGAAATATAGTTCATGTCAGAGTACTTGCTGAACATGCATAAGGCCTTGTAAAAAAAGCACTGGAAAAAAAAAGAGCAAGAATCATTTCAAGTCTATGAAACTATAGTCTAAGACAAGACTGTTGAAACAAATAGCATTTTCTGCAATTGAACTAAAAACCATCACTGAGAAGTGCAAAACTTTATTTTATATCACAAGAAACCAAGGGATTCAGTAACAGTGAAACCATTCCAATGCAGCTCGTGTTTATAAATTCAGCGGCATAATTAATACTCGCTTCCAAGTTGGGGAAGGGGGTCAGCTGATTGGTGAAAAGTCCACATGACTTATATATGAAGGTCATATAGAATTCACATCACTGAAGCATTATCCTGCCCACATTGTGGCAGTGGAGCCTCAAATTAAGGTGCTACCAATATCTTCAGTAATGTCGATACCCTGAAGAAGTGCCTAGTTTAGAGACAAGGCACGGTTGGGGTCTACTTCTCCACTAAGACATTTTGAGGTAATGGTCTCATCTATATTTGGATATAAAGTGTATGTGTTGGTGCAAAATCTATTAAAAACACTTTGTACTTCAATTTCTCTAAATTTAAAAGACAAAACAAGATATCTCACCGTGTTACTACTGTACAGCCTAGTAAAGTTTAATTAATTTGAGAAGAACTTCATTTCTGAATTCACAATCTGTATGATTTCTTTTTTGTGATCAGTGCTCAGGTTATTTCCAATATGGACTCTCTGGTCATCTTTATAGAGAATATACCACATGATGAGCTGTTACAGGACTACTTGAGCTTCCAGTGTACCCTCTGTGTCTCCTTTGACAGAGCTGAGGTACATAAGAGAAACATAAAGATCCCAAATCTATGAATGGGTGTTGTATTAAAAGGAAACTTTCAGCACTGATACTCACTGCTAATATAATATCATGTGACTGAAGTCCAAGAACACAGAAAAGACTCAGTAACTAGTGTTTTAAATCCAATTCTTTGGCCTCTAATATTTTTGAGATCACTGTATGTAAATCATTAATAAAAACTGAGCAATATACCTACAAACTGTTTACTGTCTTATTAAAACAATGGGAAAAAACAATATAGATAGCTTTTTACACAAATGACCTGCTTAAAATACATATCTAGACATATATCTATACTTTATAGGAAGTTCCATTTCAGTGTTGCTAGAAATAACAAAAGCTTGAAATAATTTAACCACCAACACTAAGAGACCAATTAAATAAACTATGGTAGAGGTTTGGGGGAATATATCAATCTCAGAAAAGAATGAAATAAATCTCTGTTCACTGCTATGGAAAAGATTCTAAGAATTTTTTTAAGAAAAAGAGGCTAGGGACAGAATAGTGTGTTCCCCATTTGTAATGCAATGAATATATATTCTATATATATATATGTATATGTATATACATATATATGCTTATATAGTCACAGAAAATTGCTGGTAAGACACATAATTATTAAGTTATTGTCTTTTATGTAACATCTTATAGATATGGCCTCAAACTATGATCATAGTCAATAAACATCATCATAACCCTTTGGGGAGAAAATGTGTTTCAAGCAGGATAAATAGATTTTGGTTTTGATTTTTGTGTGTGTGTGTGGTGCTAGGCATGAACCTAGGGCTATGGGCATGTTAAGCAAATGTATTACCACTGAGCCATACACTCAACAACAGAGAAATAGTTTAATCCCTTTTTCCAGATATCAAAGTTTGGCAATAAAATTCATCACCTTTTATCCCCTTTTCAGATAGTAACTACAAGTTAACAAGCCCAAAGATGGACTGTCATGGCTGGTGATTGTAGCAGCTCTGCTCATCTTCTGTGTTGTACTATTTGGTCTTGGAGTAAGAAAATGATGTTAGTAACAAAGAGAGATGTAAGTATAATGCTGAGATATGTAGGAATTGATCATTTTCATTACAAAATACTTCAACAACACAAAATGTTGTTACCATATGGTGCTCCTCTCATATTTTAATTAGCCAAGAAGGCTTACAGAAGCTCAGAGCAGCTATATGGTTTCCCAGCGTTGAACCAGTCCATACTAAATGCACAACTCCTGACTCAGTATCCCTCTTCTCATTGGCTTGCTCAGAAAGTAATGCTCATCAGATGCAGCAAGTCATTGAGCATGAAATGGGAACCGAGCCACACCTCCCCTCAAAACTAAAACCAATTTTTCTTTTCACCTTCATTATTTTTTCATTTTCATGCATCTTTGAACTGCTTGGGCTCAGCTGGGGCCAGATGCTCAAGTGTGAAATTGAGTGAGAAGGGTAATTTTAAGAGATTTCCAGCTGCTTTTTATCAGCATGAACTGTTACTGCCCTTTTCCTTTTTCCCCCGAGGAGAAAATAAAGTTACTTGGGTTTCCCCTTTTTTTGTTTTATTGAAACATTTTCCAAAACTGCACATAGCAGTTTTGCACATAGCAATCTGAAGTGGCATTAAGGTTAAGCCTCTTTTTTTCTGACTCAGCTACTTTGGAGGAGTCTGGATTAGGCTGCGATCATGGGAGACCCCAAAAAACAGAACTGATCTTCCATGTGCTGTGTGTGGCTATCTGATATCACACCACAACATCCTCTTCTGCTTCTCAGAGTATCCTTGAAGGCTCTCTGGCCACATGCAGGGAATGTTGTATGGTGAATAAAACACTCATAGTTAAAAATCCTAGGTCATCTAAAGACTGCATCTTGGCCACTATATGAACTTCAGAAATTCATAGTTTCTCCAAAAACAAGTACAAGATTAATACAATTGTATTGACATTTTGACATATTTTAAACCTCTGTTAAAACAGCCCCAAAAAACAAATAATTAAGAATTAGATTGTCTTTAATTTAAAATGAGCAAATGGGAATCTGAAAATCTGAACTGATTTTTTAAATTGTTCTCTACTTAAATGTCCATACTACACAGATCTCGATCTTCACCCATCCCTCTCTGTCTCTCTAAGATGGTATGAATTGCCAGGCAGCATGGAAGTTGAGTCGTGAACATAAAGATGAGCAAATACACATTTCTATTTTCCACTATCAAAATAGCTGGAGCATTTGTGCAGCTAAAGTCTCATACTAATCTGTATGACTGATGCAGCTCAGGCTGAGATGAATTGTGCTAACATGAAACAGCACTTTGCACAGAGACAACCTTGACAGTGTTTGCTGATACAAAAGGGATTCTGGTATTATCCAGATAGTACCAACCAACTCAGGGATTCAGAAGGGCTGTACTTCCTCTCTCTGCCAGACCCCCACAGAACGTGAGTACTGGCTGAGTATGAGTATGAGTACATGGCTGAGGAGAGTTTGGCAAAGGGACTCTCTGAGGTGCTTCAGTTTTAGATCTCTGACTTTTAAGATTTTTTTTGTCATTGGAGGATTCTTTTAACTCATAGGAAAAAAAAAACTTCCTTTGTTAATTAGGAAGCAGTTGTCATGCAGAGTATTGGTTCTAGCTAAAAGACTTCAACTGATGACCTGATTCTCCTGAGTAAATTTCTTAAGATCTCTGAGCCTCAGTTTTATCTTTAAAATGGTACAATAATGTCAAGTTCTTAGAAACACATTAAGTGATGGTAGGGTAAAATTGTTTAGTAAAGTTTAAAATTCTATATAAACATTAATACTATGATTGTAGTGTTGAAATGGCTGGTAGGACTAACACAAAAGAGAAGCCTGCAAAATTCTAAGGAAACTATAAAGATATATTTTGCTGGGCATGGTGGTCCTTACTTGATATCCCTACACTGAGTGGCTGAGGCAGGTGCATCTTAAGCTGGAGCCCATACTGGGCAACTTGTCACTTAGCTAAGGCCTTGGGTTCAAACCCCAATACTTATTGGGGGAAAAAAAGTGTGTCTTTTCATTAATCTGTCTCTTATTTTTTAAATGCCATCTCACATTCTTAACATTAAAAGAGCAGTATTTTATTTTGAGCATGGAAAGACCCCCACTTTTTAAGCCACTGCCACCTCCCATCAAATATACTTGCATTCAAGAGCCAGAGGGAAGTGATCCACTTTGTCACAAGATGGAGACACTCTAGTCCTTTGAGAGCTTATCATACAGCAGAACTCTAATGGAATCCTAATGAAAAGGTAAGACATTGTGTTTGGTAACATAATCACCCTCCAGCAAGCCTGTGCTTCAGGTGAAATTGATATCAGAACTGAATGACTTGTTTTCCCAGAAACTCTTCCTTTTTCATCTGCATATGCCTGAAATCTAAACAAGAGTGAAAGGGTACAGCAATGTTCTCTCTCAATGAAAATTGTAGGAATTTTCTTGCTTATGTAAGAGGTGAATCTTAAGTTGCTGTTATTAAAAAATAATGGCAATGTTTCAATTTTTAATTTTAATTTTCTGATTGAAGGGAAAACAGTGATTTCAAGAATATGTTCATACTAGATAATCTTCTTCTGGATATCTTCCAACATCTTAAACTATTTGCCAAAATATAGTAATCTCTGACTTTTGTTGCATTCCCTAAGAAAATTACAAGAAGAAAAACTATGAGAGTTCTAAGAGTTCCAAATAATGAGGTGCATCCAGTCTTCAGCCTGAAATTCTGTTGTTTATTTTCACTGAAGAAAAACAGTGTTCTCTGTCCCAGAACCACATATCCAGTCCTCTTTAACCCTTCTCACAAGCCATTTTGGCACAAGGAACAGGAAGAGGGGGCATCAGACTGATAACTAGCCAACAGCCATGTAATCTACTAAATATAAGACCTCATTAGCCTACAAAATTATATGAACTAAGAGTGGCTTCATTCTCAGCTTTGCCTCTGTTCCTGTGGGTGAATGCATGTGTGATTGTATCAAACTGCTGCCAAATTGCTATAAAGAAACAGGCAACCTAACTCAATCTAAAATTTATATAACTCCTGTCATTTTATTTTTCATCTGGGGACTTTCCTGTTCACTCAACCTGCCTGTTTTGATGCCCTGAAATAGGTAAAGAGTTTTGAGTTAGACTAGCACTGATGAACTAATCCTGATCCTATCTTTTTTTAAAACAGTTCACCCAGAATTTATAGGTGATAGAAAAGAAATATAGCCAGACCTGTTCTGTTCAGCAACAGTTTGCAGATGAATAAATTACTGATCCCCATTGTCCCCCTCTAAACCCTCCCACAATCCTTGCCCCAGAGAGAAGAACAGATGTTGCTGACAGACACAAAGACAAGCATACTCTACATGGACTTTAGTTCAAAAGAAACATTTGGTTCAATTATAGAATACCTGTCCCTGAATACAGATTAAAAATAATTTAAAATCTGTCTTTTTCTTGCAGTTGTTCAACTCCCAGTGAATAATATCAGTGTCTCTAAGAAGTGAAGTGAGTACATGAGCACTTGCAGATAATCCATACTTTGGCCAATATGGAGAACTGTTGAACTTGTGGAACTCTCTGCTCAATGATTAGAAACTTGGTTAGATACTTAGCTCTTGGGATGTCATGACAGCTTCCACTGGTTCTTGCTTCCTGCTAGTCATGCTCTTTGCTATCCTTTCAAACACTAATATAACTGATGTGTAAACTTCGGCCAGGATTCAAGTGAGGTAAGTGAGCCATTTAGGGTGGGTGCAACGTTGAAGCAGGATTCACAGTCAAGGTCATGCGCTTGCACAATCCTGAGAGTGACTACCTGGCCTCCCCCTGTTATGGCCAATAAGAATGCCAAAATGGTCAGTGTGACTTCAAAGGTACATCATAAAGTATCCTATGGCCCAGTATGATCTGTCTTAGATCACTAGCTCTGCAGGAAGTCCATTTTAATGCCAAACTGATGTTCAAGCCACCTTATTCAGCTCCATTTGTCAAGTAACTGTGGCCCCTGTAACAACAAACATCAATTTGCCAGCCGTAAAAGGAAGCCATTTTGGAGCAGATCCCACAGTCATGTCTTCAGATACCTGCAACCTCAGCTGAGCTTTTGACCATTACTTCAAGAGAGCCAGAACAACCCAGCTGAGCTTTTTCTGAATTTTGGACATAAAGACACTATGAGAAAAAAAATACTTACTGTTTAACCCCACCAAATTCGGTATATTTTGTTACATAGCAAAGGACAACAAGTACAGCTCAATAAATGAAAAAATAAGCTGATGTTTGCCTGCTTTGATTATCCTTATTGCTTCATTAGTTTTCAAGCAATAAAAGTTTCATATACATAATTGTTGTTTCACATGTATGGTTGTCTTTAATACAATTCAATCAACATTAAGAATTGTGGCTATATTTCATCATTTCTTTAGAAGACATGAATATAAGTAGAGATTTACACTAAAAAATGGCAGATTTGGAGATACATAGCTTGTTTCAGTAAAGGGAGAGACAGTTTTATAGGAAAACATAAGTCCACGTAATTTTTCAATCAAATGACAAGTGTCATTGTGTTTTTATGTTAGCTTTTCTTAGAAGTGCCTTATTTGGTGCTGTTTAGTTTGAGTCAGCATTTGTAAATTCATCTGCTACTTGATTAGAGTAGCTGCTTAGCCATGAAGGGATGCTTCAGTGAGTAGTTCAGAAGAACTTTTCATAAACCCACAAATGGAGGCCTCATAGGCAGTATGGTGACCTTGACACCCTCATTTGAGCAAGATGACTGTATCATCTTCACCTTCAATCTGTGCAAATAAACTCATGAAGACTGTCTCAAACCAGCAGCTCTTCTCTCCTGAAGTGGCTTTAGTTATATCCCATAGGAGGAGTAGCAACACTGGACTTTAATCCCTATGATTTCTGCATGTCTTCATCTCCACCTTCATTTCCATCAAGAGGAAGACATATGTCAGCTGTTGTGTTACTCATTTCCAAAGCACTATGTTGAAAAACATTATTATTCTGGAAGAATGATTTTCTTACCCTCTTGCGTCATGAAAACAACTTGACTTTGGACTTCACTATGTAACCTGTTTTGAGCAATGGAATACAATAGGCATGACTAATCTAAGGCTAGAAAAGTGACTGCAGTATGGATGTATTGTCTTGTTCTCTGCCATAACATGAAATTTTCAAGCTAGTCTACTAGAACCGAGAAGGACATGAGAGACTTATGGAGGAGAGTAGGACCACTCAAGCCAAGTCTGGTTCAGATCAGCCAAGCACCAGACTTGACAGATATATAAATTATATACTGTACACCACAGAAATTCATGACTTGATTTATTATTGCAGCAACAGTTAACCTATATACATAGATCCAGAAGTAAGCATGTGTCAGCTCTTGTGTAAGTGCTTCACCAAATTAACTTTCCATTATAGGTTTTTTAAATTATAGAACATTTGAACAGAATGGGTAAATTCAGGTCACTTTACAAATAAAGAATTTAAGGCTCTTTGAAACTGGTTTGCATAAGGTCAAACTATCGGAAGTGACAGAAAGCAAATGACCCTCTGAGTCCTAATCTAGAGTGTGATCAATCTCTAACTGCATCAGTACCTCTTTTTACTGTAGACAGGACTGTTCTGTGTGCATTTAAGCAAATATTGATTTTTTTTAATGCCTGGTTATTATTTCCCAAAAACATTGTGACAGAAATCAAAGAAAAGTAGAAATATCACTCTGTGGGCTAAAAAGTGTGAAAAAAATGACTATAAAAAGAAAAGAGAAAAGAAAGTAATCAAAATCATAAACTGTAAAAGTTTAGTGAAACTTACCAAGACCAAAGACCATAAAAATGATGCTTCTCAAGGGTCAAAGCAGAGGAAGAGGCTCTTGATACTTTGGCTTAGGTGAATGACTTTGTCTCAAACCTAAAGACTGAATCTGTACAAATCCTGTGTTCTCTCTAACAAGATTGAAATACACAGTACAACTGAGTTTTGATAGCAATAGTCATGGCTGTGACAACCAGCATGAGAGTCCAGCAGAGACAGCTGCAATGATGAGTGAAAGTCACCACAGTTGGAGAAAAAGATATTAACTGTAAGAAACGGGCTGTTGTTCCAACCAGAAATACATGGTGAGATAGTAAGAGTTGGGTAGTTCATTTCTCAACTCCTGCGAAGAGGCTTTATTCCTGGGGCTCCAGGAAGGCAAGATCAGAGAGCAGGAGGATGTCACATTAGAAAAAGTCAGGGCCTGGAAATAATTTTGGAATTATTTTTGAACCCATCCAGTGCAACTCTGATAATTGTTGACATTAATTGAACACAAATTAACATTAACAATAGGATTTAAATTTTTCTTCCCCATTAACATCTCTGAATCCTTCAGTGTATTTATATTCTTTGGCTGTTCTCACTCAGATTCCTCATGTTGCTTGAAGGCTGTGAGATTGTTCTTATTAAGAGAGGTAATGAGGATAATAAAGAGGAACATCAGCAAATTTATTTGCGACTCTTGATCGGGATACATCAACGCGACTAGATTAAGAAATCCTTAGCAGATTAGTAAAGCACACTTCTGGGTATGTCTGGGTGAGTCAAGAATGAGTATTCTATGTGACCCTGGGCCCCCTCCTCTCTGGCACAGTCCCTCTTCTCTGCTTCCCAGTGGCCACGAACTAAAATTCCTTGCAATGCCACGCCTTTCCACCATGATGTTTCTACCTTGGAGCCAGCTACCATGGACTGAATTCCCCCACACCATGAGCCAAATTAAAGCTCTCATTGTTTAAATTGTGATGTCTAGTATTATGTCTCAGTGTCAGGAAAGCTAATATGCCATTATCACAACTAAAGAAGGCAACTAATGGAGCTAAAACCAGCTAGTTTTAATAAATGCCAAGGATCGTCACATATTTACCTTGAGTTTTGTCATGCTTTTTCCTATTTTGTCCAAAGAAGACATACTATCAAATAAAACTAACAATAGTATTATGCCATTCAGCTTTTACCAATAAATACAAGTGCTGAGAAGTTCTGAGGGGGAATTTGATGATGTACTTGATAGCCTAAGAACAATGTATAACAGTTAAACTCTATTCTGTGCTTTCTCTTTCCAAAACATAGTATGCAATTCTGAAATTATTTCACAAATATTATAGGACAGAGTTAATGTGTAAATATATTGTCATTGAGAGCCTAGGTTTCTCACTATCAGAGATGGAACCTACAATTATGGAATAAAGGAAAATCAGAAAAAAACCTTGGTGGATGCAGAGATGGATTCAAATCAGAGATATTGATGAGAACTCATTACTGCCTTGGTGTGTGTGTGTGTATGTGTGTGTACATGAATGAGAATGTCCTCCCCATTTATTACATCTGGATGTCCATGATGTCCACCTGTCATTCACTGGTGATATTCATTTTGATCACATATTTGTATGTACTTGTGTGTGCTTATATGTTCTACATTATAAAAATGCATATATGTCTGTTATTCCCAGATTTGTCTTTTGAAAGGAGCAAGAAGCAAGGATAGTCCCAGAGCAATTAGCACACCTAGAATCCAGAATAGTTCTCAGAAATATTCAGTTAAAGACAAAGTGCATATAAATAAGATTGGAAGATGATATTATGTTAGAAAATAAGAACATGGTTTAAAAAATGCTGAAAGTATATTAGAAAGATAGAAGAAACTACTTGAAAGGTCTCCCCCTGGACAGCTCTTGGTTCATTTGATCACCACTATAATTAAGCACAATAATGAATTTAAACCCATTTTTAAAAGTAAGAATTAATTACTCCTAGAGCCGGGCATGGTGGCACATGCCTGTAATCCCAGCAGTCGGGAGGCTGAGGCAGGAGGATTGCTGTGAGTTTGAGACAAGCCTGGGCTACATAGTGAGTTCCTGGTCATTCTCAACTATATAGTGAGACCCTGTCTCAAAAAACGAACAAACAAAAAAAATGTGTCTGCTCAGACTGGAATGCCCTTTCATTTATGGTTTAATCTCACTTTCAGTTTGAAGCTGCGTGGGCTCTAACAAACATCGCCTCTGGAACCTCTCAGCAGACAAGAATTGTTATTGAAGCAGGAGCTGTCCCAATTTTTATAGAGCTGCTTAACTCAGACTTTGAGGATGTACAGGAGCAGGTAATGCTCAGTAAAGAGGGGGAGGAAAGGAGGGAAAAGGAGAAGAGGATAAAGGAGAGGAGAGGGAGAGGGAGGAAAGCAAAGGAAAGGGAAAGAAAGAGAGGAGAAGGGAAGGAAAAGAAAGAAAAGGAAAGGAAAAGGAAGGGAAAGAAATGGAAGGGAAGAAAAGGGAAGGGAAAAGGAAAGAGAGAGGAGATCCATCATCTGTAGTGAACACACATTGGACTGGGAAATATGGAGGGAATTTCCAGGGCGTTAAAACGTCATCATTTTGTATTCATGACAATAAAGACTGAATCGTTAATAGACCTAAATCCAGGAAGAAATGTTGCTGAAGACCAGAATATTTTGATGAAGACCATGTTTTTTTGTCAAACAGCAGAATGCTTACTAGGAGGAAAAGCAAATAGTATTCCATAGTGGGGAAATTAGACAACAATTGGCCAAATGAAGAAAATTAATATCAGTAGTGAGGAATCAAAGGACATTGAACTCTTCAATATGAAAAAAATCTATGTAGGACAGAGCGGCTGTGCAATATTAGGACAGAGGTGAATGATCTAAATTCAATCACAAAGTGACAATAAATGAACACAAGAAAGGAAATCTTCTTTTTTATTCTTGGGAATTGGAGATTGAACCAGAGCCTTTGCACTAATCTATATTTCATCTCAATAGATGCAGAAAAAAGCATTGACAAAATTCGACACAAATTTCCAATTTTTAAAAAAAATCTACAAAAAATTGGAATAGATGGTCTCTATCTCAACCTGATAAAAGCCATCTATGAAAAAGCAAAAGCCAACACCATACCTAAATGATCAAAAACTGAAATTGTTCACACTAAAATCAGGAACAAGACAAGAATGTCCATCACCACTCCTGTTCAATATAGTTTTGGAAACATTAGCCATAACAATTAGACAAGGGAAAGAAATAAAAGGAATAAAGATATGACATGAAGAAGTCAAATTGTCAATATTTGCATATGTCATGATATTTTATATAAAAGACCCCAAGGGCTCCACCAAAAGTCTTCTAGACTTAGTAACCAAATTCAGTAAAGTAGCTGGATACAAGGTCAACACATAAAAATCAATCGCTTTTCTCTACATGAAAAATACACTCACTGAGAGAGGAACTAGAGAAAAAAACCATTTTGCAATAACAATAAAAAAATGAAATACCTAGGAATTGATATAACAAAAGAAGTCAAAGACCTCTACTCAGAAAACTATAGTACTCTAAAAAAAGAGATGGAAGAGGATAGCAGAAAATGGAAAGGCATCCCTTGATCCTGGTTAGGATGAACAAATATAGCGAAAATGGCCATACTTTGAAAACTGCCATATAGATTCAATGCAATCCCAATGGAAAATCCAACAGCATACTTCACAGACCCTGAGAAAACAATCCAAAAATTTATTTGGAACAATAAGAGACCTAGAATAGCAAAAGTTATTCTAGGCAACAAAGATAAGATAGAGGGTATCACAATCCCCATTTGAAACTATATTACAAAGCTACTGTGATAAAAATAGAATAGCACTGGTAATGAAACAGACTTGAGGGCCAGGGATTTAGTTCAGTTATTCTGTTTCCTGCCTCACAAGTGCAAGGACCTGAGTTCGATCCCCAGTACTCCTCCCGCCCCAAAATAAAATAAAATAAAATAAAATAAAATAAAAAAGAAAGAGACTTGAGGATCAGTGGAACAAATTAGAAGGTTCAGAAACAACTCCAGTCATACTCAGCCACCTCATCTTTGACTAAGGAACCAAACACCCTCACTAGAGGAAAGATAGCCTCTTTAATAAATGTTGCTGGAAAAACTGGGTTTCAACTCACCAAATATTAAAACTAGACCTGTATCTTTCACCATCCACTAAACTAAAATTGAAATGGATCAAAGATCTAAACATTAAAACAGAAACACTAAACCAGCTAGAAGATAGGTTAAACAGAACTCTTGAAGACATTGGTGTGGGAAAAGATTTCATGAACAAAACCTCAGTTGGATGTGAACTGGCACAATCAACAACTGGGATCTCATTAAAAAGCTTCTGCACAGCAAGAGAAACCAACAGTAGCATGAAGAAACAACCCACAATGTGGGAAAATACTTTTACCTGATCTTCCTCAGACAAAGGTCTACTATCTAGAATATATAAAGAACTTTAAAAAAATCAAACCTCCCAAATTTAAAGACCCAATCCAAAAATGGACATCTGAAATGAACAGATATTTCCCAGACCAAGAAGTAGAAATAGAAAATAACATATGAAAAAATTATCAACATCACTGGACATTCAAGAGATGCAAATGAAAACAACACTGAGATTTTACCTCACTCTAGAAAGAATGGCTGCTATCAAGAAATCAACCATCCTGGGCATGGTGGCTCATGCCTGTAATCCCAGGACTTGGGCAGCTGAAGCAGGAGGATCGCTGTGAGTTCGAGACCAGCCTAATTTATATAGTGAGTTCCGGGTCCAAGTCAGTCTCAACTACATATAGTAAGACCCTGAGAAGAAAGGAGGAAGAAGAGGAGGAGGAGGAAATAAACTAATAACAAATGCTGGCAGCATTGCGGGAGAAAAAGGAAAACTTCTCTATTATTGATGGGAGTATAGACTGGTGCAACCACTGTGGAAATCGGTATGGAAATACCTTAAAAACTATGATTAGAGGTCCCATTTGACCCAGCTATTCCCTGTTGGGTATCTTCCCCAGAGAATTAAAAGAATAATACCACAGTGATAAGTGTGCACCCATTGCACACCCAAGCACAGCTTGTAATAGCTAAAATTTGGAAATAGCCCAAATGCCAATCAAATGGAGACTGGATAAAGAAAACGTGGGTATTTTTAAATAAAATGGAGTACTACTCAGCCATATAGAATGAGAAACTAGACACATTTATACATAAATGGATGCACATTGAGGCCATATTCTTAAGTGAAATACATAAGAAACACATATATAAATTTTGATTATGGTTTTTGTTTTGTTTTGTTTCAGGGATCAAACTTCAGACCTTACACTTGGGAGGCAGGCAGCAGAACCACTGAACTAACTCCCAGCCCTAATATTGAATGTGAGAAACTTAAAGTGTAAATAAGTATCAAAATGTATAATAATGTGAAATAGGAAGAAAAAGTCCAAAGCAGAAGGGAAAATGGGAGGGTAGTAGAGAGCAAAGAAGGGAAAGGAATAAATATGAGATAATGAAAACAAAGTCTTTGTAAATAAGGAGAGACGGAGGGGTTGAAAGAAGGGCAAAGGAATGGGGAAAAACATTAAGAACCAAGACGTATCTTGTAAAGATACAAATTCCTAATGATGAATGTCATCATTTTGTACACCTAAAATGTAGCAATAATATTACTGTATAAAGAAAAGTACCTAAGGACCAAATTTTAAAATCTTAATTTGACTCAAAGTCACCCTATTTTTCCAACACTGCATCTCTTAAACAGAATGACAAAAGGCAAAAATATGTTTCTTTGGAGGGAATTTTTCTTTGAACACTGCTTAATCTGGAAGTTCAGAAGATAATCAAGTTTCATCCAGCAAGTTCACTGTTTTTATTCCATTTCTGGGTCTTGTTCTGCCCTAGGTACTGGCCAAGATCCACAAAAACTTCAATCAATTTTTTCTTTAAGGAAATGAACAGAGTCCTTTGATTTTCCCAGAACCGCAGTACAAACTTATCCTCTCACAATTAAACAATTTCATGTCAAACAAGACTAGGCTGTGTCTTCCCAGACTTCACTCACAAGAGAGACTTCAGTTCTTTATCCAAACCTGTGGGTTCTGGTTTCTGTTGCCACCTTAGCAGGAACTATGAAACCATTTCAGGATTTACAGAAATCCCACAGAAAGAACCTGCAGATGCGGCAGCAATGGCTGTGGGCTCCAGGTCAGGGTTCCTACTGGGTCTCTCAAGCCAGGGCTTCCCAGCAGGCTCAGAAATTTCTTCTGCTTCCCACCTAGAGAACTTTATCCATCATTCCAAATGTCTTGTACAGAGCTGGAGCAATATTCATTTGTTCAACATAGTTGATCTGCAGATATTCTATATTCTACTAAAATGAAATTTTTAGTTTACTGCTGTCCTTTGGTGAAATGTTCATATAGCAACTTGAGCTGTCGTTCCCAGCTGTGGAAATGCCTGTGATCTCCTTTGGACTGAAATGTTCTCTACAGTGGAAAGTTATCCTGCGTGTCTCAGCATCCCCAGAGTAAGAGTGGAGCCTGGACAAGTTAGTACTTGGTTAAGTATCATATGAATGAATGACAGGTGATAAAGTATGATTTTATAGGAGAACTGAAATATAATGTGTTTGGAGCAGAGAGTTTGCTAGAAGTGGTTGACAGTCTCTCACTAAGCTTTCTAAAAACTCACTTCATGTCACAGACTAGTGCATCCACTTTAAGTATATATTCTTCTCCTTAATGTTGTTGTTATGGCAGGGCAGTCAGGCTGCAAGAGGTCGGGTCCTAAATGTGGCTGGTTTGGTCAATGCCTTTGATTGAACAGGCCACTAGACCTGTTTTGGTTTTGCTCAGGTTGGTAGGATGAGATCAGTATTCACAAGTGCAAGTGAGAATTTTAGTAGACCACAGAAGATACATGGGAGTTATAAGCCCGGACCAGAGACCACTTGTCTTCTATCTCCATTGTGTACATTGGTCAGGTTTCCATGGTGCACACTTGGCTGAAGGACACAACAGAACCTACAGGTAAAACTTCATTCTGATCAAGTCAAGAGCAGAGGTAGACCTTAGGCCAGAAGCCTTTGGTCCTCTATTTTCTTCCAGGAGTTCTTCATGTCTATGATGGTAAGAGAAATTTGGCTCATACCCATGATTCTTCACCTGCTGCTTCCTCACGTTGCCTAAGGTTTACACAAATGACTGCCACTTCAAACTTTGGCCTCATATTCACCTGTATTCTTCTGCATTTCTGAACTAGTTGGGCCATGATTGAACCGACACAGCTTTCTTGTACCTGCCTTCTTGGTCTCTTTCTCTGAGACTCGGCATTTTCACATTTGGGGATGCTAATAACCAAGCATTATAGGTGTGTTCCCAGAGCTAATAAGAGCACTAGGACAAACACAGAACATGTAGGACATCATTTGTATTCAAGTACAAGAAGTGAATTTGTAGAAACAAACTACGCAACTTGAAAGGAATGCAGGAAGAGTGCAGCCAGTGAGGGCTCTGGGCAGTATGCTTTCACTCCCTCGAGAGCCAGGGCAGCTCTGGTGGAAGAGATAAGAAGCGAGCTCTGTGGAAGGTCTGTCACACACCAGTCCACCCACTGTGGTGCAGGAAGCACCAGAGATGAATCCCTTCAGGGCCATTCGCACTCCTCAGTCCTCACTCTAAGAGCTTCCCTAAGTGATTCTGAGTCTAGCTTCCTGAGTTCAGAGCATCTCATATACAGGGAGGACATGAACAAAATCCTGTAATTCTCAGAGGCTAGAATGTGTAATATCAAAATCCTGTGAAACTAAAACCATCAAAAGGCCAAGTGACACATTAAGAGATACTTAGGGAGAGTTGATCATGGAAAAACACTAAATATTAATTATTTTATTTATATTGAAATGTATTTACTCTATTTAAATCTACTTTTATAGATCAAAGTTATCTGCACAACTTGTAATCTTAGTACTTAAGCTTGGTAATATCTACTCTCAATTACTGAGATATTTATTCCATGAACCCTGCAGCCACATGCTATTTCCAAGTGATGACAGCAACCCCTAATGCAGGACCATGTCGTTAAAAGTAGTGCATTCCTTTCTAAGATTAAATTTGCTAAATGATGACAAAAGTACAGAGCTTCTATTGGTGACTAAAATGTGAGTGCTTATTTATGCTGATGTATTAGTTCTTCCTCCAGAGTACAGGATCCAAGGAGCTCCCCCAAAGAGAAGGCAAGGATCACAGCTTATTCCAAGTAGGTTCTCTTCCCACCACGGAATCTTAGGACTTGTCAGTGAGAGGCATACAGAGGTTTTGTCACGCAGAAATGAAAAAGTAAAGTATGCTCTCAGAGAAGAATGTAGGCCTGCAAAGCACTTTAATACATCGTGGTCCAGACCGGGTAATGTTTTGAATGGAGAAATCTATAGAATTGGTGGCTGTATAGAAGGGAAGAGGCACAACTTACAGGTGAAAAGAGATGGCCCCCTTACAGGTTAAAAGGCCCATTTTACAAGAGAAAGTCATGGACCCAATATTTTATTAGGTTTTGTTATTGTTATTGTTTATTTTTGTTTCTGGGTGTTTTGTTTTGTTTTGAATCCTGGGCATTGCTCCCAGGGTACTTTGCACTGAACTATGTCCCCATCTGAGTTTTTTGTGGTTTTGTTTGTTTGTTTGTTTAATTTGAGAATAGGTTCTCACTAAATTGTTCAAACTGGGCTTGCACCCTACTGCCTCAATATCCCAGAGTGCTGGAATTCCATTAGCTACTATACTCTGTTATCTATTGTATTGTCTTAAATGGATGATCTAAGATACTTTGCTTTAAAAAACTTCTTTGATTTGGGTGTGATGGGCCTGGAAGAAATAAAAGTTTAAGAGTAAAGATAATGGAGTACAGATACAGATAATCTTAATTGACTTTGTGCTTGGAAGTTGCAGTCTTTTTTAAAGTACAATTTTACTTGTCTTCTTTCTACTTATCTTTATTTCTTCCATCCTTCCTCACTCATTATAAGGTCTCCTAAAAATTGATGTAATTTTCATAATTCCAGGAACCTTATCTGAGACAGAAAAATAAATAAAAGGTAAGGGAGGCAGAACACTTGGTTTTTATGCCAGTTGTGATCGACTATGTCTGACAAACACTCTCCTCTAATTGCATCAATTTCTATACAACATGGATAAGAGTTGCTTATCCTGTCATTCTACCTATTTTTGTTATGAGAAATTGTCTGACATTTCAGTCTTGATCTCAAGTATTTGATACATAAAAATCCCCTGGGGTGCTTATTTAAAAGGTGGGGGGACTTTACCCTTAAAGATTGGGTCAGGAGGGTTGGCAGTGGACCCAGGAACCTGTACATAACATAAATTCCCAACTGCTCCTGGTACTGGTGGTTTAGAAGTCCTCAGGGTAATTAAAGCAGAAGGAAATCTGTGTCTGAAGTGTGCCTCTCATACCAGCAGGTGGCTCCGTAACCCCTTAAATCATGAGCTTTGCAGCTTAATTGCCTTTCTTTAGAGATAGGGTGGGAAGAGCTGCAGGAATATTGTACGGTAAAAGTAAATCAATATTACAATAAATTTTACAGTCATGACTTGTCAATAGTCCCTCTCAGAAGTACTATAGTGACAATTTGTTGTTGCTAAAGGACTTTTTCTTTAGAATAGGAAAGAACTTGATGAACAGAACACTTAAAATGCACAGAGCTTTTAGGGTCCTCCTAAACCCTAAGCTTTCAAATCTAGGACAAACTTTCTCATAGCCCACTGCTGCTGCACTCTTGTCTCATTCCACAATGTCAAATGTTGACCATAAATAATACCAGGTGCATGTGAGGTTTA
>NW_022900936.1:56037872-56041876 GCF_012274545.1 Fukomys damarensis
ATATATATACCTATCGAGATATAGATATATATATATCACCACTTCCTGCTTGAGCTCCTACTACTTTCTTATACAGTTTCTCAGGGACATGCCACCTAGGTATAACCAGGGGGTGCACCACAATAACAGTGACAAAATAATGACCTCTGTCTCTAGCCATGATCAACTAAATGCCCTGAGGTCTGCTTGTGGGAATAGATCACACATCCACAGGAATGTGTCCAATATATCTCATGTTTGGGTAACAGTGTACCTTGGCATCTCCCTGTCCTTGGAGGCTACTGAAGGTTCCCAGGTGCTACAATGATGTTACTTTTCTGGATGTAATTGTGGCTGCTGTCCTGTCTCTAAAATCATCCACATTAGAGACATTTCTTCATTCTATTATGATCCTTATCACATGGTTTTGGGCTTGATATAACAAAGGGGGTTGGGAATGACTATAAATTGCTGAGAAGTCTTTTCATAGCTTGGTTCCTCATATTAATCCCTTAACTTCTCCCCACCCACACCATCCTCAGGTGGGGGATGCTGTCAATTAGACGTCACTTTAGAACTCAAAATATCATATGGTTACTGTCTTTGGGGGTTATGCAGATTCCTTCTAAAAATTCTTTCTAGGTTCTTCTTGTCCTGAACAAAAACTTAGACAAAATAAGTACAAAAGGTAGCAAAGTTTTATATTTATTAAAGGTAGGAATAGAAATATGCTCTGCAGAGTGAGTGTGAGCCAATTAAAAGTAGGACAAGAAATAACACTCTACAGGGTGACAGTGGGCCACTGCAAAAGGATGCACAGAGTCCACAGCTTAATAGTGGCCATCAGTCATATCTTCCACTCCTCAGGCTGACATCAGATCTAGGCATTCTCTCAAAAATCTGCTTCAGTTCCAACAAGAATTGGAGATAGCATTCTCTGATTGGTCCCAGGTACTGGGCTTTGGGAACTGTTTTTCTGCACATTTCCTGGATCTCCATTATTGACTGATCACAGCCACTTGCCCAGCAGGCTTTGCCACCATCTACTGCCTCAATATAACCTCACTGGACTCCAGGCTATGCCAGAGATAGCCCCAACCACAACAGCACTAAATCAATATATTTCCTTTAAGGAATTTGGGGCGGTACTAGAGATTAAATCCAGAACCTTCACACTGAGATATACTCCCCAATTTTTTTTAATGTCTTATTTTAAGACTAGGTCTCCCTAAGTCACTGAATTGATAAGGCCAGGCTAAATTCTGCCATCCTCCTGCATCAACCTTCCAGGTTTCTGGGATTATAGCCACATGCCACCATGCCAATTTCCTTCAAGAATCTTTGGGTGCTTTCAATTAAGTCAGCTCATCCTGCCAACTAGATATGTCTAAATGGCTTATTCACTTGCTTGGGACCCTTATTATTTATGGTATATGTCAAACCAAAAGAACATTTCAAATTACAGACACATCAGAACAGAATGTAGTCTCTCAGGAGTAGCCAAATGCTACAGCCAGCTCTTCAGGAATTCAGTAAGGTCCTCAATCGAGTAATGGAGAAGAAAAATTCAGAAAAGAAAAAATATGTAGACATAGTCATAGAGACAAGTTTGGTTGTGTGTGATAAGAATGGAGGAAGAGTTTGGTGAGCCTTTCAAAGGCTGAACCATTTCAAAGTGAGACAGGCAACTCACCCAGGCCGTAGAATTATAGGTCCTGGAAGATGATGGCGAGGCAAGCATCAAAGCTAAGGAAGGCCATGCTCTCAGTGAAGGACTCTGAGTACTTTCTCACATTTTCTTGCTAGACAACAGATTTAGGTGATTTACCTGAAAGACTCATTTTTTCAACCATCCTGCTGTGGCAATCCTCCTCAAGTACAATGAATCATTTTACTCCCTTTCTCAAATAGGCTACTCGGCTTTGCCCACAGCAAAGAAAGAAGGTCAAGTATGTCATAAACAACTTTACCTAGTTTTTAATAATAGGTAAAACAATGGAAAGTTCTGGACACAGTCATCTGGAGACTCTGCCCCCAAGTAATAGCTATGGGGTTTTGAAGAGGATTATGTACCCTCTAACTGCAGAAGTAACAATAATATGAACTCAATGGGATCTTGTGCAGATTAAACAGAGTATATGTGCTCTATTTCCCACTAGTCCCATGTGCCAGTCTAGTGTGTTTTCTGTTTCTCACATCTACCACTCATATCATAGCTTTGTTTTATCAGCTGCTTATCCCTTTCCCATTCAATAGCACTCCATCCAAGCTCCAAGAGTTGAAGCTTTTCTCAGAATACAGGATCCACTTGAATGTCAACTCGTCTAGTAATGTATCTCTTGGTCTTTCCCCCACTGAAACGTGTACTGTTTATTGTGTCCTCACATGCCTATGCTATCCCCTTCATTTTGTCTCACATTACCATTTATCTTTACATAGTGCATCTTCTCCTTTGGCCCATATATTATCTGAAGGTAATGATTTTTCTTCCATTCCTAGGACTCACCAGAAAGATTTGTATGTAGCAGGCTCTTTGTGACATAAATGGGACTTCTGAAAGGTAAGTGGATTGTGCAGGCATTATACTTGACTTGCTCTTAAAAGGGCTAAAGAGGTGGAACACTATGGGTATGGTCTGGAAGGTTTTATCATCCTTCTGGTCTCCTTTCTTGACTGTCTCTGCTTCCCAGCAACCACAAAGTGAGCAGCTTTACCTCTGCCAGGTCCTTCTGACATGCCAGCCTGCCTTGAAGTCAGCTCTGCAATGTGAGCCAAAGTAAACCTCTCCTTCATTAGGTCATAGGTGTCAAGTATTGCCTCTTAGTGATGAGCAAGTCATGAAGATACTCCATTTGCTTGTATCTATTCATAACATTGACTTGTCTTGAGATTTCATTCCTCTAAAGGAAGAAGTTAAATTATCCTTATTTGCAAATAATATCATACTATGCATAGAAGGCCCTACAGAGTCCACCAAAAGATAATTTTGGGTACTGGGAATTGAACCCATTGCTTTTGCATTGAGCTACATATCACCCCTCAAAAAATGTTTTGTAAGTTTTTAATTTTGAGACAGGGTCTTATTAAATTGCCCAGGCAAGTCTCAAACTTGCAATCCACCTATCTAAGCCTTCTAGATGGCAAGGATTATAATGTGCTACTATCCTAGCAAAAAGAGTTTTATATCTGAAAAACAAATCCAGCAAAGCAGAAAGGCACAAATCAGTACAAAAAACAAAAAAACAAAACAAAAACAAATACGTTTTTCAATGTTCCAATAGCAAATAGTAAATCAGGAAAACAATTCTATTTATGATAGCAAAAAATCTATTTATAATACTAAAACAAAACAAAACAAAGAACCTCTAAGAATCAACCTAACCAAGGAGCTTACCATGAAAATTACAGAAGACTGAAGGAGATACTAGAAGATGGTAAACCTCCCATGTTCATGGATTGGCAGAATTAAAATTGTTAAAAAGGATGTATTAAACAGGAACACTAAACTTGCTGGAAGATAAGTTAGGTAGAGCTCTTGAAGACATTGGAATAGGAAAAGATTTTATGAACAAATCCTGAGTAGCAGGGGAACTAGCACAAAGAATCAACAACTGGGATCTCATCTTATTAAAAAGCTTGTGCATTGTTGCAGATTATTTACACCAGGGAAACTATTCGGTATTTACACATGTGTGACTTATTTATTTCACTTAGGAGTATATCTTCAATATGTATCCATTTTCCTATGAATGAATCTATTTTCTCGTTCTTTATGGCTGAGTAATATTCCATTTTATAGAAAAACCACAACTTCTTTATCCAGTTTCCAACGGATGGGCAAATAGGCTGTTTCCAAGATTTAGCTATTACAAACTGTGCCGCTATAAACATGGGTGCACATACTTCTCTGTGATATGATTCTTTTAGTTCTCTTGGAAAGATACCCAGCAGAGGGATGGCTGGGTCAAATGGAACCTCCAGTCCAAGCTCTTTGAGGTATCTCCATATTGATTTCCATAGTGGTT
>NW_022900936.1:56042237-56058569 GCF_012274545.1 Fukomys damarensis
AATGAGAATCAAGACTTGTCATGTATAGGTACAAGATCCCAACAATGAATGTAACTGTACTGTATCCCTAAAATGTACCAATAAACACAATTAAAGCTGAAAAAAAAAAGCTTCTGCACTGCAAGAGAAACCACCAACAGAGCTAAGAGATAACCTACAATGTGGAAAAAATTTTATCAGCTATTCCTCAGACAAAGGTCTACTATCTATAATATCACTGGTCATTCAAGAGATGCAGATGAGAACAACACTGAGATCCCACCTCACCCCAGAAATAATGGCTGCTATCAAGAAATTAACCAATAACAAATGCTGGCAGGGTTGTATGGAGAAAGGAACCCTTCTCCATTGTTGGTGGGAGTGCAGACTAGTGCAACTACTGTGGAAATTAATATGGAGATACCTCAAAAAACTAGGATTAGAAGTCCCATTTGACCAAGGTATCCCTCTGCTGGGTATCTTTCCAAACGAAATAAAAGAATCACACCACAGTGATATATGTGCACCCAAGTTTATAGTGGCACAGATTGTAACAGCTAAAACTTTGAAGCAGCCCAATTGCCCATCAGCTGGTGACTAGATACAGAAGATGTAGTTTTTCTATAAAATGGAGTACTCAGCCATAAAGAATGAAACTAGAGTCTGGGTATCTTTCCAAACGAAATAAAAGAATCACACCACAGTGATATATGTGCACCCAAGTTTATAGTGGCACAGATTGTAACAGCTAAAACTTTGAAGCAGCCCAATTGCCCATCAGCTGGTGACTAGATACAGAAGATGTTTTTTTTCTACATCAGCCATAAAGAATGAGAAACTAGAGACATTTATAGCTAAACAGATGCACATTGAGGCCATACTCGTAAGTGAAAGAAATAGGAATTGTGTGTAAATACTAAATAGTTTCTCTGGTGTAAAAAAATAAAAGTGTAAATGAGGTTCAAATTGTATAACTGATAGTGTGGAATAGGAAGAAAAAGTCTAAAGGAGTAGGGGAAGTGGGAAGGGTAGGGTAAAGGAAAGAAAGGAAAGGAAAAAAATATGAGAAAAGGAAAAAATGGAAACAAAGTCCTTGTAAATAGGGAAAGGTGGAGGAGGTGAAAGGAGGGCAGGAGAATGTGGAAAAATAAGAACTAAGATACATCATATAAAGGTAAAAGATCCCAATGATGAATATAACTGCACTTTATACCTAAAAAGTACCAATAAACTTAATAAAAAAATAAAAAAAATTTAAAAAGGATGTATTACTGAAATTGATCTACAGTTTTAATGTAATCTCCATAAAAATACCAATGATATTCTTCACAGAATTAGAAAAAAATCCTAACATTGAAATGAACATGCAAAAGACCCAGAATCATGAGCAAAAAGAGAAATTCTGGCAGCATCACAGTACCTAGTTTCAAAGTATACTACAGAGTCACAGTAACAAAAGCAGTATTGTATTGACATAAAAACACACACACAGGGCCAAGGATTTAGCTCAGTGGTTATGCTGCCTCACAAGCACAAGGACCAGAGTTCCATCCCCAGTACCAAACACACACACACACACACACACACACACACACACACACACACACCAGTGGACTAGAATAAAGGACACAGAAATAAATCCACATAGCTACAACCATCTGATTCTTGACAAACGGGCCCAAAACATACAGTGATTATCCACACATACAGATCTCTTTCTGTAGACATGTACAACAGTCAAAATGGAACTAAGATCTGAAACTTTGAAATTGCAATATGAAAACCTAGAAGAAAAATTTCAACACATAGCCATAGGCAATGACTTCCTGAATAGGACACAAATAACTCAGGAAATAATGGCAAAAACTTAGCAAAGCGATTGCATCAGAGTAAAATTCTTCTACACAGCAAGAGAAAATATTAACAGTATGAAGTAACAACCTATAAATGGGGAAAAAATCTTTCCAAGTTACTCTTCTGATGGAGGATTGATATTCAGAATATATTAAAAATTTAATATCAAAAGAATGTGTAATCCAACAAGTAAATGGAAAAATGAGCTGAACAGAAAATTTTTAAAAGAAGTACAAATATCCAGTGAGTATATGAAAAAATTCCAACACTTTTAGCCTTCAGGGAAATGAAGATCAAAACTACATTAAGATGTCATTTCATCCCAATCAAAATGATTACATCAATAATACAAAAAACAACAATTATTGACAAGGATGTAGGGGAAAAGGAACAATTATATGTTGATAGAAGGAATGTAATTTAGTACCACCAGTACAGAAATCAGTATGGAGGTTCCTCAAAAATTAAAAACAGAATGACCAAATGATCCAGATATACTACTCCTTGCTATATACCTGAAGGAATTAAAGTCAGAACACTATGGAAATACCTGCATATCCATGTTTATTATTTCACATTTCACAATAACCAAGATATAGAATCAGCCTAAGTGCCCATCAATGGATGAATGGATAAAGAAAATATTGTACATATATACAATTGTGTCTTATTTAATGATAAACAAGAATGAAATCCTGACATTTGCACAAAATGCATAGAACTAAAGACAATCTTGTTAAGTAAAATAAGACAAACTCAAAAAAACAAGTATCACGTCTTTCCCCCCATATGTGAAATTTAAAGGAAAAAAAGATGATAGGAAAGTAGAATAGAAAATTAGGCAAGACAAACAGGGTTGAAGAAAGGTGGGGGCGCAAGATAGGGTGTTGTAGAGATGGTTATGATCAAAATATATTATGAAATAACATGCATGAAAATGTCACAATGAAACCTAATATTTTGCAAAAATTAATAGCACTAATGAAAACATATGTAACGAAATTCAAAAGAATCTGAGCACAAAAACTTCATTTCTTGTCTTAATATATTCTCTTTTCCTTTGATATATTTTATCATGTAGTTTTATGAAATATTAACAATTCTAATTATTTTTCATTGTTTAATTTTTATTAGTACATATTTGCAATATATAATGATTATATTCTTTGTGGGGAATTAGTACATGTACATAACACACCTCACATACCTCTGTTATTTTATTTTCCCTTTCCTCCCCACTGTCTCTTTTTTTTAATTGCCAGCACCAGATTCATTTATCTTAGAAGTCCTTAAAAAGTTAACTGTCATAAATGAGATGAACAGCTAGACTAACAGGCCAAAAACATATAATACATGTAAGGCAATTACCTAGATCAAGGTACACTTTTAGATACATTGCCCATGCTGGATTACAATCACTCCTCCCTCTCTCTCCCTCTCTCCCTCCCTCCCTCTCTCTCTCTCTCTCTCTCTCTCTCTCTCTCTCTCTCTCTTTCCCCCTTGTCTTTTAATTTGCACTTTGTCTATATATTAGATATCTCATATAAGAGAAACCATGCAATATTTATGTTTGTGTGTCTGATTTACTTTAGTTAACATTATGTCCTCAAGTTGTATCCATTTTCCTACAAATGATTCACAATAGAGTATTACAGTGGTGCCTTGGTTTTCAAACTTAATTTGTTTTATGAGATGGCTGTGTTTGTTTTTGTGTAGGGAAGATGGCCAAGAATACTTTTGTTTGCAAATCAATTTGTTTACAAACAGAATTTTTCATGAATGGAGATACTAATATACTCTACTATGTATAAATACCATATTTTCTTTATCCATTTATCTGTTGATGGACATATAAGCTGCTTCCAAGATTTAGCTATTGTGAATTGTACTGTTATAGACATGGGTATGTATGTATCACTGGGATATGATGTCTTTAACTCTTTTGGGGAGATACCCAGAAGGGGACACCTCGGTCAAATGGAATTTCTATTTTTACAATGTACCCACAGGTTATTACCAGCCTGACATATGAACAACTTGGGTTTTGACCGAGTTTCAGTTTAAACTTATGACTAAAGTCTTGTGTTATGACCTGAATGATAGTTGCTTGTGCTTTCAGATTGTCTCAGATACAGATTTAACCCTTAAAGAGTTCTGGAGGAATATTACAACATCCTTTCCGGTGTGAGATTAATTGAGAAATCCTGGGCCAATGTTTCTCTAAGGACACTGAGATCTGCCTGTATAGAGAAGAGAGACTTTGAAGGCTGTGTAGAGGAGCATAAGCCTCAATTGACCAATTTGAGTTACAACCAGCCCTTGGGGATGAATTGAGCTAATAAGTCAAGGGTCCACTGTAGTTCTCTGAGGAATCTCCATGTTGGTATTTATAATGGTTGTGTTATAGGGTAGTATCTTTAGAAATTGCTTGCCAGTCAAAAGTATTTCAGGTCCCTCTTATTTCAAACAAAGAATTGGATGAGACAAGCCAGTAACAGTGCCACAAAGTTTATTTAAAAATGAAAGAGTAAGTACGTATGGAAGACCTCAGCTCTGCAGAGTGAACTTGGGCAGAACAAAAAGAAAAAGAAGGTAAAAGAAAAAATAAAAGTACATACACACTGCATCTGAGCGAATCAGTATGCGCTATCATGTAAACTCATGATAGTAATGGCTGGTTTTCTTTTATGCCATCCACATCTCATGGGAGCTCATGAAAAGTTTCAGATACAGGCTCTTTGCATTGCCCTGGGATCTTGTTATTGGCAGGTCCTGCAATGTGGAAGGGTTCCCTTCTACAGCCTCACTATCATTTGTTATGATCTGATTTCTTAATGGCAGCCAATCTTTCTGGAGTGGGATAAATCACAGTATTGTTTCCATTTGCATTTCTCTACTGGCTAGTGATGCTAAATATTTTTTCATTAATTTATTGTCAATTTGTACTCCTTCGTCTGAGAAGTATCTATTCATTTCAGTTGCCTATTTTTTTATTGCATCTTTAAATGGAAGGTCTGTTTTTATTGTTTTTTGTGTGTGTTTTTTAGTTCTTTATATATTAGTCCTTTGTCTAAGAAGTAGCTGGTAAATTTTTCCCCACTTAGTAATTTTGCTTTCTTTAGTTCTGTGAGGAAAGCTATTGGTATTTTTATTGGGATTGCATTAAATCTGCATAACAGTTTTGGAAATATGGCTATTTTGACTATATTGGTTCTGCCTATCCAGGAACAGGGGTCATCTATTTTCTTATGTCCTCTTCAATCTCTTTGTAAATAATACAATAGTTTTCATTATACACTTATATTTCTTTGGTTAGGTTAATTCCTAAGTATTCTATTTTTCTTCATTCTATTGTGAAAAGTATTGTTTCCCTAAATTCTTTCTTGCTAAGTTTATTATTGGTGTACAGGAACACTATTGATTTCTGAATGTTGACTTTGTATTCTGCCACAAGGCTGAATTTTGCTTATTAATTCTAGGCATCTTTTAGTGGAATTTTGGGATCTTCTATGTTGGGGATCATGTCATCCATAAATAATGATAGTTTAATTTCTTCCTTTCCTATTCACATCTTTTTTATTTCCTTCTTTTTATAATTGCTCTAATATTTCAAGAACTATTCTGAATTGGAGTACTGAGAGCAGACATTCTGGTCTTGTTACTGATTTTAGGAGGAAAGCTTTCAGCTTCTAGTCATGACTTTGTTGGTTTGTCATAGATGGTATTTATCAGATTGAGATAAAGACTTCCTATGCCTATTTTCTTCAGGGTTTTTTTATCATAAGTGGATATTGGATTTTGTCAAATGCTTTTTTTTGCATCTATTGAGATGATCATGTGATTTTTGTCCCTGCTTCTATTTATGTAGTGCATTACCTTTATTGATTTACATATTTTAAACCATCCCTGCATCCTGGAATGAATCATACTTGGTCATGACATATGATCATTTTGACAATTTGCCGCAATCTATTTATTAGTATATTATTGCGGATTTTTTGCTTCTATGTTCATTAATGAGACTGGCCTGTACTTCTCTTTTTTGGTTGGGTCCTTTTCTTGCTTAGAAATGAAGGTAATGTTTGCTTGCAGGAATGACATTGGGAGTTTCCCTTTTGATTTCATTGAAGAGTTTGGCAGTTTGGCATTTCTAAAGATCTTTTCTAAAGTTCTTGTAGAATTTGGCAGTGAATCTGTCAGGACCTCAGTTCTCCTTCTTTGGTAGTTTTTATACTACTTCTTCAATTTCATTTGACACTAGATTATACAAGAACTTTATATATTATTACTTCAGCTTAGGTAGTTTATATGTATCTAGGAATTTATCCATTTCTTCTGAATTTTTCATTTTATTAGAGTACTATTTTTCAATGTATTTACCAATAATATTCTGGATTTTGGCAGAGTCCATCATGATTTCACCTTTTTCATTTTTAATTGCATAGATTTGTGTCTTTTCTTCCTCGTTTTAGTAATATTGGCTAAGGGTTTATCTATTTTGTTTTATCTCTTAAAGAACCAACTCTTTGATTCATTCATTCTTCGTACTTATTTTTCAGTCTCAATTTCATTAATTTCCACACTATCTTCATAACTTCCTTCCTTGTGCTAGCTTTGGTTTTGTATTATTCTTGTCTTTTCTAGGACCTTGAGTTGCATCATTCAGTTATTAATTTGAGCTAGCTCCATTTTTCCAATGAGGGAATTCATCACCATAAACTTTCCTCTTAAAACTGCTTTCATTATGTGCCATAGGTTCCAGTGAGTCTGTATTGACATTATTGTTCCATTGTAGGAATTGTCTAATTTATTACTTAATTTCATCTATGGCCCACTGATGATTCAAGAGGGTATTATTTAATTTCCATATGTTTGCATAATAGCCATGTTTTCTTTTGCCATTGATTTGTATGGTCTGATAATATGCATAGGATAATTTCATTTGTTTTGCATTGATTTTAGCATGCTTTAAGGGCTAGTACATGGTCTATTGTGGAGAACATTCCATGTGCTGCTGAGAAGAATGTGTATTATATTGTTGTCTAGAACATTCTGTAGATATATATTAAGTTCATTTGTTTGAAGGTTTGGTCCAACTCTGATATTTCTTTGTTGACTTGTTTAGTTGATCTGTGACAGTGGATACTGACCCCCCCTCATAATAATTGTGTTGGTATTTGAGTTTTTATGTCCATTAGTATTTGCTTTATGAAGTTGGGTATGTCAGTATTTGGTGCATATATGTTTATAATTATTATATCTTCCTATTTAATTGTCCTCCTAACTGATATGTAATAAGCTTCTTTGTCTCTTCTGCTCAGCCTTGACTTTGTCTGAAACTGGGATAGGCACTTCTGCTTTTTCCAAGAATCATGTTGCATAGAATATTATTTTCCATCCTTTGATTTTTAATCTTTTTAAAAATTAAACATGATTCTTATACTACAAAATCATTTAGTTTTATTTCTTGATCCATTCTGTTAATCTGTGCGTTTTGATTGGGGAACTGGGACTATTCACATTGAGAGTTATTACTGAGAGGTACTGATTAATTCATGCCATTGTATTATTTCCCTCATGCTGATTTCCTTAATTTTTTTCCTGTTGTTTAACTGTTCATCCCACCAGATATATTCATTCTTTTTGACTTTGTCTCTTTTTAGGATGTCTTTAAGAATTTTTTTTTTAATGCCAGCTTCACAGTCATGAATTTTTTGAGGTCTTCTCTGTCAAGGAAATACCTTATTTCTCTGTCAATTTTGAAGGAAATTATGCAGGATATGTAAGTCTGTCTTAACAGTTGATATATTTTAGAGGTTGAAATAGTTTGCTCCAAGCCCTCTTGGCCTTTAAGATTTGTGTACAGAAGTCTGGTGTAATTCTGATGGGTTGACCTTTGTTAAGTGAATTATTGCCTTCTCTAACACCATTTGAGATTCTGTTCTCGTGATGGAATTTTGATACTTTGAGTACAATGAGGCATGGAGAGTTTCACTATCTGTTATAGTTATTTGGAGGTTCTACATGCCTCACTTATCTGTATGTTTAGTTCTCTTTTTTTACATATTTCAATTATTCTTAGTTGTCTTCTTCGCATCAGCTAGCAGTTTTTATATCCATTTTTTTTCATGTTCTCATGTTGTTTTTAAGGTGTCTTTGTGTAGTTGGTCTTTGAAAGCATCATTGTTTTCTAGTTCTGATATTCTGTTCTCATATTGTTTACTTCTGCAGCCCATACTTTCAATATAATTTTTTAATCTCCTGGATTTCTGATTGAAACCTTTTCATGGACTCTAATTCTTTGGAGGTCTGGTCATTCATGTTTTATATCACTTTATTAGCTTATCTGGCTTGTTATTAGGGTCTTCTTAAAGCTCCTTGATCATTTTGATTATTCCATTATCTGTTTAGTTATATCTTCTGTGATACTGCTGTCTATCTCTTTGATCTGTTTTCTCACCTCTGTTACCCTTTCCAATAATTCAGGTATGTAGTTTCTGCTATTGTTTCCCTTGGTGCTCCCTGGATTAACTTTGGGAATTGGGAGTTTGTAAAGGCATTTTGTTTCTTTCCTTTTTTTTTCTCTTGCTGTTATTGTTGTTTGTTTTGTACTGAAGTTTGTGAATGCTTATAATGTTGCCATATAAAGAGTTCATTAGTTGCTTTTCAATGATGTACTTTGGGCATGGCTAACTATAATCCTTTGCCACAATCCCAAGATCTAAACACCTTGGTTAATTTGGGAGAGGAAGATGTAGTGTGATCAGATTGACAACTAAATTATCTGAGAATGTGCATTAGTATTATTAGTGTCACAAAGGTGATCTGAGTGCTGGCTTACAGAAAAATAGAGACAATTATGTGGCCCTGTTAACATTAATTGTATCAGCTACAGTACTACCATTCACAACAAATTGAATATTTACATACCATTTAATAACCAATTTTATGCCATACTTAATCCTAAAGAAGAAATCTTCTATTATGGTGTAAACATTAAGACAACCTAGGTATTGACTTACAGCTCATATGCACTAAATGAGATAGCTATAGTAGAAATAAATTAAGTTACATTAACTATCAAAAGATTAACACAGGGTGGGGGATTTAGCTCAGTGGTTCTGCTGCTTGCCTTGCAAGTGCAAGATCCTGAGTTCAATCCCCAGTACCAAAAAAATAAAAATAAAAAAGATTAACACAGCTTTATGGTTATATGTATACCATAAAGATATATGGTTTGGGAATGCAAGAGGAAAACTTTGAGATTTTAAATTGCATGATATGAGGGTGAGAGTCAGTGCCTCTATCGAGGCGTACCGCTGCCACTGCAACGAGGCTGGATTCAATGCTGATGAGGCTCACAATATCATCAAAGAGTGTGTAGATGGGGTCTTAGGAGGTGAGGACTACAATCAGAACAACATCAACCAGTGGACTGCAAGAATGGTGGAGCAGTTGCTCACACATTTGGTTAAGCTGGGGAAAGCTTACAAATACATTGTGACCTGCACAGTGGTCCAGCAGAGTGAATATGGCTTTCACACAGCCAGCTTATGTTTTGGGATACCACACCTGATGGAACCTGTACTGTAAGATGGGAGAACTGAACCATGAACTGTATTGTCAATGTTTTTACCATTGCAATATTCCTGTGGCCATCTAAAAATATTGGGCTAAAGCCATTAATTTAAGAATTTGTCAGTGTTGTGCTCACTTCAGCAGCACATATATGAATTTGTCAGTGTATTCTTTCCAAAAAGAGTAATACTCATTACTATGTTAGATGACAAGTGTGCAATATGTTTCAAAGCTATTAACTAAACCTATTATAAACAGGTAATCTTAGTATGTTATATTACCTCATAATCTAAATATCATCATTAAAATAGGAAAAACTGAATATTAGCAAAAACTAAATGGATAATATGGCATGACCTAAAAATATAATCTTATATTTATACTAGCTTTTCATTAACCTTATTATGTATCTAAGGAAATGGGAAAATCCACTCAGAAAATAAAACTATCTATCTTTCATCTAGAGAACTTACCAGGGATAAATGTTTGACTCAAAAAACCATACAGAAAAATGTGGACAAATGATAAGAATTAGCTAACATCTCCTACATTTTTGTTTTCTTTCTTCTCCTCTTAGTTGTGTATAATATTTAGTGATAAGTGATTTTTGTTCTTTTTCGATAATTAATGTTATAGTAGGAACTATGATTAACCTGTTCACTTTTTCTGACAACTGGTAAATGAATTTTTTTAATTTAATTTTTTTGGAATTATACTTGAGGTTGTATTAAATCTGATAACCAGAAAATCCCGGTTAAGCAAAACCAGTTATACCATATGATGAACAGTACGCGATTCAGACAACTGCCTTACAATCCACTCATCCTGTGGAACAAACATTAAATGCCTATGTGAACATGTTTCTTTGTTGGGCATTACAGTTATCAACATGTTGTTCAAATACAAGCTCCTTTTGGCAGCTGCTCAGTTGGAAAACTAGCATTTATATTTGGGGAAGGAAAAAAAAGAGATTGTATATAAGAGTCTGGCTGTCCACATAGAAGTCAGAAAAATGAAAAGGACTTACTGTTCATAAAACTGTGAATATAATTTTAAGAGTTGTACCTAGCAAGTCAAAAATGTATAAAATATGCAACTCTTAGTTAAAGGCCTTATTTGTAGTCTTAAATATACAAGTAGTAAATTTTATCATTGCTTTGGTTATAGCCATTTGTAAATAATTTTAAAAACTTCTAGGGACTATAAACTCAATGGAGTAAAGTCTAAATTAGCAAGTTATCTAATATCTCAGGTTTTAAGAACTATAGTTAAATTTATTAAGAAAATAAAAGATAAAAATTAGGGTATACAGCTAGCCACCAAATTGGAAGTCAGTCTGCTATTTAACCTTGAAAACAAAATCAATGATACATATTACCATTAACAATACAATAGAGACTAGAATCATGACTCATTCAATTTTTGAAGAAAAGAAAAGCTCAGTATTATTCTTGAAAATATTAAGGCAGTATTCTTGTAGGAATGTTATGTGTGTGCTTGTAAGTAACAATAATTGTTCAACATTTAAGAAAAAGATTAAGAAAATAAAAGGATAGAGTTTAATACAGTGCTCTGTGTTTTGAGTACGTCAAAATTTTTCAGTCATTACTTTTATGTTACCATATGCTGCTGGCTTTTGTGCCCCTGGAGATTATAATAGTGACCAAAATATCTGTGCAGTTAAGGCTTGTTATTTTTGTTATTGTTGTTGAAGCTTGTTTTCCAAAAATCAAATTATGCCTCATGAGCTTGGTCTCTGCTCTGTTTCTAGTTAAAACCTAATAAAAATTATCTTCCTGTGCTGTAAAAAAAATTGTATGATACAAAAACAGAAGAGAGAGAAGTGATACAAAGGATTGGGGAATGAAGGATGTTTATAGAGTTTGGTATAGGTAAGAGAAAAAACTGACAAGGAATAAAAGATAAAAGAAAAAGGAGAGAAAATAAATTTCATAGGGTGTAAAAATAAGAAAAATTTAAAGGGAAAACAATTCAAAGGGAAAGATGGGAAAAATGAAGAAAAATAGGGGGGAACCATAAGCAGCATGAAGTATAACAAAAGAAAATTCCCCAAGCTGCAGAAGACTGATGAAGAAGAAAGGAGAGAAGAGAAAAACAAAACCAACATTGGTATAGGAAAAGACTTTATGAACAAATCCTCAGTAGCACGGGAACTAGCAGATAGAATCAACAACTGGGATCTCATCTTACTAAAAAGCTTCTGTACTTCAAAAGAAACCATCAGCAGAACTAAGAGACAATCTACAATGTGGGAAAAAAGTTTTACCAGCTGTTCCTCAGACAAAGGACTATTATCAAGGATATATAAAGAACTCAAAACAATCAGTCCCCCCAAATATAAAGACCCGATTCAAAAATGGGCATCCGAAATGAACAGACATTTCTCAGACAAAGAAGTAAAAGCAGCAAGAAAATATTTGAAAAAATGCTCCACATCACTGGTCATTAGAGAGATGCAGATGAAAACAACACTGAGATTCCACCTCACCCCACAAAGAATGGCTGCTATCAAGAAATCACACAATAACAAATGTTGGCGGGGTTGTGGGAGGAAAGGAACCCTTCTCCACTGTTGGTGGGAGTGCAGACTAGTGCAACCACTATGGAAATCAATATGGAGATACCTCAAAGAGCTTGGACTGGAGGTTCCATTTGACCCAGCCATCCCTCTGCTGGGTATCTTTCCAAGAGAACTAAAAGAATCATATCACAGAGAAGTATGTGCACCCATGTTTATAGCGGCACAGTTTGTAATAGCTAAATCTTGGAAACAGCCTATTTGCCCATCCGTTGGAAACTGGATAAAGAAGTTGTGGTTTTTCTATAAAATGGAATATTACTCAGCCATAAAGAACGAGAAAATAGATTCATTCATAGGAAAATGGATACATATTGAAGATATACTCCTAAGTGAAATAAATAAGTCACACATGTGTAAATACCAAATAGTTTCCCTGGTGTGAATAATCTGCAACAATGCATAAGATTCTAATAAGATTACTGACATTTAGAAATGGGAGGAAAGGAGCTAAAGGTGTAGGGAAGGTGTGATACGTAGGGGAAGAACAAAAAGGGAAAAGAAAAAAATGTGAGAGAATGAAAAGATGAAAATAAAGTGTTTGTAGATGGGGAGGGGAGGAGGGGGTGAGGGGAGGGCAGAGGTAAGGGGAAAAAATGAGAATCAAGACTTGCCATGTAGAGGTACATGATCCCAACAATGAATGTAACTGTACTGTATCCCTAAAATATACCAATAAACTCAAAAAAATTAATAAATAAAAAAAGAAAAAGTAAAACAAAAACAAAACAAAAACAAAAACCCTAAAAACAACACACACTCACAAAATGAACAAACAAAAAAATAAAAGAACTTTTTCTGTGATTTAAAATGTGTGCTTTTCCTCCAGGATCTATAATTTTGGGGCCACATTCAAAACCTGTTCCTGCTCACAATGGCAGATAAAGAAGGCGGCCAAACTCAGATCCGAGCTGGATGCAGGCACCAGTAGGCAGTAGGATTAGGGTGAGGACACCAGTTCTGGGCCTCTGACATCCAGAGCAATTTAGGCTAAGTCTGGACTCAGGCTTTAGTTTAAAGCCCTCAGGGGGTCTTTGGATAGCCTGATCAAAGCTGTCTCCCTCACCCACTCACTGCAGGAATCTACAACTGGGAGTCCTGTATAGAAGCTGTCCCCTGGCTGCTCTGAGTCTCAGGTTCAAACAATCCCCTCCTTGGAATGGGATCCAACAAATCACTTTCTCCAGGGGATATGATGGGCGGTTCACCTGGAGCTGCTGCTCACAGCCTGCACAAGTCCATTCCACTGCTGTGCTGTTTGTCCCTGAAGCCCTCTGGTGTTCCTCACTTTCACTTTGTCTCTGTGGACGTGATCTCCCTTTCTTGTGAATCACAAACCAGTCACCAGCTAGGGAGAAAGTGCAGATTGTCCCTTCCCTTTTCCGCATTGTGTTCTGTCTCTTCACTTTCTCTGCAGGTTTTAATTTTCTTGTCAGATCCTTCCTGGAGCCCATGGATCTACTTCCGTCATTTTTTTCTTCCCTAGATTGTTATTTTTTAGTGTCTGCATTCTGAATTTCAGAGAAACTGAGTTGTTGTTGTTTACCACTCTGCCATTTTCCTACAACTCCAACTATTCCAATTCTAAGCATTTGTTTTTATTTAAAATTTATTTTTTCTAAACATCTGTGATAAAATTTCACCGATAATTTGGTTTCTATTACACACTATGACAGAGACATTCTTCTGTTATACTTAGAGATTGTTAGCCTAGATTTTTAATGCAAATTAATTTTTAATTATAAAAGTGATATAATAATGTGAAATCTTAGAAAAAAAAACCTAAGCATATTGTTATATACACATGAGGCCTAGGTAGGCAAGGTGGCACTTGTCTGTAATCCAAGCATTCTGAGAAGTTGAAACAGGAAGATCACAAGTTCAAACCCAGCCAGGGCAACTTAGTGACTCAGTGAAACAGTGTCTCAAAATAAAAAAAAAAAAATTTAAAGGACTCAGGATATAGCTTAATACACAGGCCGTGGTTCAATCTCCAGTACTATAAACAAACAGAAAACAAAACATAAGCCCATTCTTGAAGTGTTTGACCCAGTAGTGTTAAGCTGGAAGCTTACAGAATGGCAGAATATTATGTCCATGTCAAGGCATTTAATCACAATATCACTTCTAAAAAATCACTGCGTAAGGCATATCCAAGCCCATCAGAGCATGTCCTACCAAGCATCCCCCTTCTTCCAACAAATATTTATTGAGTACCTACTACTATATGTCAAGTATTATACTAAATACTGTTTTCACTGCAAGCTTCTTTCCAGGACTGACTCAAGAATTTATGTCCTCCTTTTGGACTGTTTTCTTGGGCTAA
Source organism: Fukomys damarensis (assembly GCF_012274545.1). Lineage (NCBI taxonomy): Eukaryota > Metazoa > Chordata > Mammalia > Rodentia > Bathyergidae > Fukomys > Fukomys damarensis. The sequence goes on from NW_022900936.1 coordinate 56,056,574, forward strand.
TCAAGTAGTTTACCAATTTCATAGGGGTGCAAAACAACTCATTCAAAAACGGTTCCACCTCTGTTACTTTCTACTTCTCATTCAAGAATCTAAAAGCCTTCACCCAGTACCCAGGGCCTTTGCTCTGAGGTATATCCCCATTCTTTTTTTGTTTTTGAAACAGGGTCTTCCAGATCACCAAGTTGCCCCACCTGGGTTTGAACTTGCAATCTTCCTGCCTCAGTCTCGCAGAGTACTGATTACAGGCGGTATGCCCCCACACCTAGCTGATGCTTTCGTAATATACTCACACCTATAATTTAAAGATGAAAAATACAGGTAAGAAGGAACTGAAATTAACATTTCATAGTTGAGCTTACAGAATACGTTTTGTTTGCTTTAAATTTACATCAATAAAATTTTGTGTTTGGGAATTTAAAATATATGTTTTTGAAGTTGAAAGGAAGCCCAGACAGGGGGTATTTCAAAAACAAATCTCGGGATACTCCTTCACACAGTGACTTTTCCAGGAGAAAGAGACTTTAATAACTCAAACAGCAGGGCAACATATTCCCAATATCCTATGGTATATTTTTTTAAAATTTCTATATTAAACTGCCCTTTAAATTTCAGAAGATTTACACCATATATATACATATGTGTGTATATATATATATATATATACACCAATATATATATATATGTGTGTATGTATGTATGTATATATATATATAAAATTTTCTTTAATTAGCTGTTAAACAATGCTCCTCCATGGAGACCAAAAAAGGGGGGAAAAACTATTTGGCGATATTGTGCAGCGAAGCATGTTTAGATGAATGTTAAGAATAACCTGGAGAGGGGAGCATGGTAGCAGCACCTGTATTCCCAGCTAGGAGGATGAGGCAGGAGGATGGCAAACTCGCATCCAGCCTGGGCAATTCAGTGACTTAGTAAGACCCTGACTGAGATTTAAAAAAAAAGGTTGGGGATGTAGTTAAGTGCAAAGGCCCTGGGTTCTATTTCCAGTAAGAATAACCTGGAAATGAGAATTTTAATAAAATGTCAAAAGGGGGCAGTGTGCAGCAAAAGTCATGTGTATGGAAAGGAGCTTTGGGGTGCAGGAGATGGAGTAGGGCTATTAGCTGAGTAAATGGCAGCTGCTCCACACATCCGTTAGGAGCCTCCAGTCTTCTCCTTTGTCTTAGGGCAAGTAATTGCTTTCTTTTCCGAAAAGTCCCTCTTGAGTCACTGAGCACTGCCTAGTATTTGGAGCCCTCAGGGACAGGACTGCCAAGGCCATGGTGCTTTTTTAAATGTACCTGTTTGCCGGATGTTCCTGTGACTTTTTATGTGCAAAGTCCTCTCATTAGTGAATACCCTGTACTGTACTTCTCCATAATAGTTAAGTATCATTTGAAGGAGCACTGAATGGAACATTTCAGAAAGCCAGGGAAATGAGAGCCTATAAACCTTAGTTACAGGGTCTCCTTCAGAAATTGCAGAGTACGACCCCATGACCTGCTTTCTGAATGCTCCAAAAGTATTTCATCTGTTAAAGGGAAGCATCACACTAACCCTCCCTGCCTTGTGGGGAATGTTGTGAAGAGAAAATGGGACAAAGAACTTGCAAGAAGATTCCCAACATCAGAGCAATACCAACATCATTATTTCCTCTGGGAGGTGGGGAATGAGCACAGAGCCGCTGCCAAGTAGGATGAAGGTGAATCTCAATTACGTCATGTTTAAAATACAAACCGTACTTGCTGTTGGCTTCCGAATGTGAGGCATAGCACCTCTGTGGGCCTCTCTGCTCCTATTTCAGCTGAGTCTGTGGTTCAGAGAAAATGTAATATTTTCCGAGTAACTGTCACCGAGAGTGAGGGTGTTACCACGTGTGTGTAAAGGAAAGAGGACGCAAAGAAACCTCTGTGGCCGCGTTGAACGTCTCAGAGCTGACTGAAACGCCGGCAGGAAGACCAGTCTGAGGACCGGCCGCCCGAGCCTGACGTCTCCCAGC
>NW_022900936.1:56058748-56140762 GCF_012274545.1 Fukomys damarensis
CCGAGGTGCAGCCGGCTACACTTCAGAGCGCTCGGAGGAAGCCCCCGGCAGGCAGGGTGTGTCGCGGGCCTGGAGAGGGCGGGCCGGCTCCTGTGCCAGCTCGGTGCGTTACTCAGAAGTATAAATCCCGCCGGAGCCGGCGCGCGGCGGCACTCACGTGTGTGCAGACCCGGTGAGGTCCCCTGCTGCACAGGCACCTGTCGTGTGAGTAGCTCGGGGCGTGGCTGCTCCTCGGACGCTCGGTTCCAGTGCTGTTTCTCTCCAGGCGCCTGTGTACCTCCCTCAGCTCCGGAGGAGAACACAAGAAGTTTAACGGGGCCGAAACTGAGCAGATTAGGGGAGTAAGAGCGGAGGCTGGCCCGAGAGGGTGGGAGCCACCACCTCCTTCCGGCCAGAAAGGCATTTCGGAAAGACCGGCGTGACAGAGGTGGCCCTGAAATGTCTAGAGAGCCCGAGCAGTGATGGTCTCTGAGTGAGCGGCACTGGTCATAGCCTGGCCAGTTTGCGGGTGAGAGGGATGCTAGCACTTAGAAAGGCAAGGAGGAAACTCAGGATGGGGACCATCTGCTCCCCCAACCCCAGCGGGACAAAGACAGCATTGGAGGTCTGCAATGCCGACTGGATGGCCTCGCTCCCCCCTCACCTCCACGACGTCCCCCTTTCCAATCTGGCAATCCCAGGTATTTTTCTATTCCTGCTTGTTCACACTGTGCTGTAATTCTGCCATTTTCGTGTTGTTAATGGGTCAGGTTGCTTTTCTATTGTGCTGAGAAAACAGATGTCAGAGACTTCTCTTAATTCCAAACCAAAAAACTTAAACCAAAGCAGCTGCTTTCAAGGGATGTAAGTACACCCTGCCCTTGATTGTGGGACTCGTCAGCACAGCATTGTTATTTCTTCTTTTGCTTTGTTTATATTTCACAGCCTTAGTTTGCAAATGTTAACCCTGTTCATGTTGGGGCTAGCATATGTGAAGGGTACGTTTACTTGAATCACTTCAAGATAAAAAGGAGAGCTCAAGGATAATGAATAAAAAGTAATTAACTCTTTTAGATGTGGATCAAAATTAAAATTGAAAAGTACTTCCTTTCTCATTTACCTGACCCTGTCTAAGAAAAAAATAGATAAGCATTAGAGAGTAGGTTCAGAATCAGGGCTGAGCATAAAGACACATACTTTTGTTGTTGGAAATGCCAGAAATAGAGGCTGCAAGCTTGCATCACAGGCAGTCATTAGGTGTGATGAGGCGGTGTTTGAAGCTTTGTCTATATATACACAGGTGTCTGCCTGACTGCTCTAGAACTACAGCTTTGAAAAGCTCTTCTCCAGCCATTGTCTCTTTGTTAGGGTTTTCCTCCTTGACAACATTCTCATTGGATTTGTTAAATGTGAACTTTTCCTTTCAGTGGAAAGGTTGTTCCATCATGGTTTCTAGGGAAGGATGTTTAGACTACAGTGAGTTTGGCCTGGTGTGTTGAGTGAGTACAATGCTGATACTTGGAAAGCACTCGTGGAGTAAGGGGTGGACTTGTGCCAATCCTTCATCTCATTTGGAGACATAACAACTAAATCACCTCTAGACTCCTAGACAAACTCTCAAGCATTCCCTGGACCAGTCTCCTTTTTTTGGTGGCTGAAAAGATGACCTCATGCAACCCCCAAGCTTTGCTTTCTCTGCACGAGGATAGTTGTGCTGGCTTCAAATGCTCACCTTTTCTTTTGGAGGTCTTCCAGGTTCGTTGTCCTCATGATTCCTTGTTGGTTCCGAGCCAGGAGAAGGACACTAAATTTCTATATAGCTATGGTCACTTCTGTTCTGCTACACATTAACTCACTTCTTGGGATATGTCATATGTCATGTGTTTCATTCAGAGTATGTCTTTTCCATGTTTAATTGATGCTTAATTGAGTTGTCACTGAGTTGATGTTTAATTGAGTCGTCACTGAAATGATGCATGGGCCAGTTTTAACATGAGTCATTTGCCTTCAGGCTTTCAATGGAGTTATTTTGTTGGGAGATATGGCAGGTAGTATGTGTTTGCAATCAGAATGGCATCTTAGGCAGGCAGTAAATGGCCATATCATTCAGGGTATGTCTGAGCTTCCTCCTTCCTTGTTGTGCTTTGGACATCTAAAACCTTAACAACAGCTCAGCTGGTGGCTTGGCTATGTATTCTGACTCCGTGACTCTAGGAAGACTCTAGGCATTTGTCCTGTGATCTAGACAGTTCTAGAATGCCAGGGGGAAGCAAATTCGCGGGGACCTTTGCTATAACTGGAAATTCTGTGGTTAGCTGTTGTTGAGACGCAGGTTGTTGAATCTTTTTTGAAGTCCAATCTCCTAAGCAAAAAGGAAAAAAAATGGCCCTGACTTCTCAAAAGATACTGAATTTGCTACTGTGAAATGTCCTCTTCCCAAGAGTGATGTGTAATGTAAGCTCAAGACAGGAAAATCATATATTAAGTGCTGACTCCCCCTTACTAGTTCTCTTTTCTCTACCTGGAGCATAATATTCCCCAGATAAAGCTGACAGTCAAATTCTGACAAGACTTGCTAGGAAATTCGGAAATGGGGAAGGCATTCAGGAATGCCTTCTCTTCCTTTTCCCTTCACTGTCACCTTCATCATAATAGTTGTTTTTTTCTGAGCTCCACCATGCAGCATTCACTGACATTACCTCAAGTTCTCACACCTCCATGAAGTAGGGAATGATATCCTCATTTTAGAAATAAGGAAATTATTGTCCAGATCATTTAAGTAGTTTTCTAAGATCACATAGAATTAAATGGTAGAACTAATATTTAATTAAGTCTTTAGGTAATTGCACAACCCGTGTACTGCCCCTGTGCCCTTGAGGGGGCCTTGGGAAGTACAGAGCAGAGGAAGCAATTTCAAGCCGAAAACCAGATTACACAGACCATATTCTGCAGCAAATGAAAGAATTTTTAGAACAAAATGGTCTTTTTCTGAGTAATTATGTATCACTGTGAAGATTAGCTTAACCTAGATGTATTCATATTATGCATCTGAGATAGATAGATCTGTATTTTCTGGTTTAGAATTGAAACCCAGTGTTTTAAACTCAAATTTAAATTCAAATTGTGTGTGTGCATACACGTGTGCACATGTGCACACTCGCATACCCAATCTGGGGCGTCTGAAAGACTGGGCCATGTTTGTCAGGAGGAGGGGAATGCAGCAGTGACACAGGAAAGGTCAGAAAAGAGGCGGGGGCTCTGGTGATAACAGCAGAACTGGGATGGAGTAAACTATGTCAGATTGGAGTGCACCTGCTGCATTGCCTAAATTGTGACGGGACAGAACATGTGCGAATGTGCACCTCTTGACAGAGCCCTGATGTATTAGTTTACTTCTGCAAGTGTTAAGAACACCTGTTTACCACCAGTATCACCCACACATATTGAAATATCTTAGAGAACACCTTCAGAATAACTCTTATTGCAAACTGTATTAAATCACTTGTCTGAAGTGTAAAGGATTTGGGGATTTAAAAAGTCAGATTTTTAAATTAAAGCTTTAAACCCTCTATACATTTTCACTGATGTTAGCAAATGTTCTGTATGATGCATAATGCTTTTCAATGAATTATTTTCTCTATATATTCTAGTGCTATTTCTTTTTCTTTCATTTTTAGTTGTGCTTTCTCTTTTATTAAAGGTAAACTATTTGGTCTGCTGGGAGGAACCTTGAATTTAAAGGTCTTGAAATCTATGCATAGTTTTGGCTGTGTGATACTGAAGAATTATCTGAATTTCTCAGATATTAGTATAGATTCTTCTTTTGTAAATAAGATATTAGATTAAAAATCATTTGATTAATTTGAGAGTGTTGTTTTGTTGCCTGTTCTTTGTCCAGATGTAAACAGATAAAAAGGGTGATTGAATCTTTTTAGGCCTAAGGGTCATTATTTTTGGAGAGCCCCTATCCCTTTCCAAGAAATCATTTTTGGTCTGTGTAAACAAGGGTTCACAATTGTCCAAAATAAAGCAGGGCATATTTTAGCATCACACAAGGGGCTGTAGATTCGTTAATATAAGTGAGTTTTCACCTCATCAAGTCCTGAGTGCATCATGGAAACTTCCATGTTCAAGTCTATGAGAGACCAAAAGGTAAATCAGGCATCCATCCTGCTATTAAAGAATCTTGTGCGTGTGTGTGTGTGTGTGTGTGTGTCCATGTGTGTCACCACCATACATAGTTTTTTTCTTTTTTGCAGAACAATTAGGGTAAATGTTAAAACAAAGACACAAATAATGTGTTGTAGAATCACACAAAATAGTAAGATTTAGCTTTAGGATGAGAAACCACTTTGTTAAGAAAATGGCATTTGACCGTTTAGGTTTAGAGAGTGCTAAAAATTTCAAGAGATATGGGTTCAAAGTTGGGAAAGGCTTGGGGTTCAAGGTTGGGAAGGGGCTTTCCAGGTGAAATGAACCAAGTGTACTACATTGTGGGAGTGTGTGTGTGTGTGTGTGTGTGTGTGTGTGTGTGAAATGGCTGGAAGACACACCCTCCTTCCGTCCATGTCCTTTGCTAGTACCTTTAGCATTGTACTTTTCATCGCATTATTTATAAATGTTTACCTTTCCTATGGTCTGCAAATGACCCACAGGTAAATGATATTATTTAGTTTTCTTTATAATTCTAAATCCCAGTGAAAGGTAGCAGCTCAGGTATCGGTGATTGTTGAGAAATAACTTGGAGAATTATCAGTGATTGTTGAGAAAATAATGTGCAGCAAGCTGGGATTAAGAATGCTAGAATAGTCTTGCAACCACCATAATTTTTTATTGAGATCAGAGCTAAAAACGAATACATTGGTTAGTTTCGCCTTTCATGAATAGCCACCTGAAGCTATCCATCCCTGATGTTTTGCTTCTTATTCCTGTAGCCCTGGAGAAGAACCATCACAAACCCTCTTGGACATGAAATTCCGGGGGCAGATGAAGTGATCAGAAAAGTCAGGGGTAGATCTAGGCCATAACATGCTTTCTAGGAACACTTCTTTCATCTAACATAATTTCTGCCTCTCTTCTTCCCTTAGCAACTTGGAGGATGTCATCTTTTCTGCTGGCTGCTGCCTCTCCCTGTTCCCATTTCTTGTTCTACTCTTAACCTCCCTTCCACTCACCTGACCTATATCTGCCTCCCCTTTCCAGGGTCATCCCTTTCTCAGGTGCCTCTGGCTGATCTCTGATTCCCAGATGGCTCTGTTTTCTCGGGTTGTTGGTACTTGTCACTTCTTTTCTTTCCTACTTTCCTGGGAGCCTATCCTTTTCCTTTGCAGCTGTGCTTCTGACAATTTGGTGATTTCTACAGCTCTTCTCCCTGTGGGCCCATGCTCTTCTCATATGAATGACATAGGGATAAAAATCATTAGGAGAGCAGAATAAAAGAACTGTGATTCAAATCCTGCTTCTGGAAGTTGGACTTAGAATGCAGCAAATCTGTAGTACTTGTGGAAGTGAGAAACTCCTAGACTATGTCAGACTGAGATAAATATTTTATGAATATATATGATTTGAAGGTTTATTTATTGAAAGGAATATCCTTAAAGTACAATTAAAACAAAATGCAAAAAAAAAGAGCGGTGAAGGTAAAAACTGTTCTTATCCATCCTTTCCTAGTTTAAGCTCAGATCCAGTCAGGAAGTGCCCCCGTGGGATCCTCATGAGAAGTATAAGAGCATATTGAGCTAATTTAGCTAAAGAAAAAAGAGACCTCAGTGCTTGTTTACTTTTTTGTTGTTTTTGGGCCGGAAATTTAGCTCAGCGGTTCGGTGGCCTGCCTTGCAAGCACAAGGACCTGAGTTCAATCCCCGGTACCAAAAAAACAAAAAAAACTTTTTTGTTGTTTTTTGGGGGTGTTTTTGTTATTGTTGTTTTGTTTTGTTTTAGTATTTTGCTTTTTCTGGTTCTCATTGCCTGTGTAGAAAATAATATTCATTTAAAGGAAAATTATTAATTCTAAAGATATTTATTGAGTACCCTTTTGTGTCAGGTAATGTGTCAGATAAGGTGATTATAGAGCTGAATAAGAATGACATGATCTTAGAAGAAAGGTAAAATGTAAGCTTGATAAAGTGCAGTGTATAAGATACTGAAGACATTCCTCATTCAGCCACAGAGTTATGTTCCTGCGACTAGATCATTAAATAAATTGATGGCTAAAAGAGGAATTGTATATAGTAATTGTACATAGCATGCCCATTACAATATTTAGAACAAAGGAATGGTCTAAGGAAACACCAACTTGATGACTTTGGTTTTAGTTGCATAAATCTTATTGCAGTGCTGTAATGAATAACAACATACAACTATAGTACTATACTATACAAGTAGCAAAAATTACAGTACTGTATAAACAAGGCATACTATACAAAAAAGACACTGAGGTTCTATAAACAAGAGGTATAGAATTGTACAAGAAAAAAAAGACAAGTCGTAAATCCAAGTAGTGAGTCGTAAGTCTGAACAAACATTAAACAGGTAGGTTGAAAAGTGAGGAATATCTGTATAATACAGAAAATCAGCACCCAAAGTCCACTACTAGTAGTAGGAAGAAAGCTTAATAGATTGGGTATCCACAAGGAGGTGGTCTTTGGGTCAGATATGAAGAATAGAGCCAATGTTATAGGAGAAAGAATGAATGTCAAAATACAGAGGAACTGCCGGGCATGGTGGTGCCCTCCTGTAATCCCATCACTCAGGAGGCTGAGACAGGAGGATTGCTGTGAGTTCGACACCAGCCTGGGCTACATAGTGAGTTCCAGGTCAGTCTCAACTACATAGTGAGACCCTGTCTCAAAAAATCCAAAAACCAAACAAAAGAAAATACAGAGGAACTGAGGAGTGGAGGGTATTGTGACCTTGAAGAAACCCAGGCAGTCTTGTGATCAGAGCATAGATTTCACGTAAAGAAAGATTGGAGATAAGGCTGAAAAAGTAGACAGTAACTAGATCCTAATGAACCTTATATGTCATACCTAGATTGAATGAAATAAAAAAATAGCCACTGAAAGACTTGGTTAGGAGTGGGTGAAAGCACATAAAAATAACTGCATATGAATGAAAGGAAATAAAACAACCCAGCAATTATTAGAGATAGTTAGGAGAAAGAAAACAAGCTAATTGTTTCCTTCACTCTATTCAATATGTGTGTGTGTGTGTTTGTGTGTGTGTGTGTGTGAGTGAGTGTGAATTATCTTCCATATGCTCAGCTGAATCTCAGGCACTGGTACTTCTATGTGTTCTCTGCCTTCAGAGTTTACAGCATAGTTGGAGAGATGGGCATTTAATCAACCTGTTGTAATATAAGATGCTGTGTAAAATAACAAGGGAGACATGGGTTACAACTGGACAAAGCTTGTGGCTAGGGCATCTTGGGAGTCCAAGGAAATCTGGAAGAAATACTGATAAATTAAGCTCCATCGAATACATGGGAACCTATCCTTTGGGATATGAGGACCGGATAATAGTATTCTCAGAGGAGAAACAAAGTGGGTGAAGAGTTTAAAGTTTAATGAACCAAAATAGTTCATTACAGTTGTGCCATGATTTATAAGGAAGAGGTCAGCAGGGTGGTAAAAGATTTAGCTTTAATTTGACAGGGGTGTGAAGCAGCTTAAGCAAGTGAATGAGAAAGTTTTGTAAAGACTACTCTGGCAGTAACAAAATGTGAGGAAACCAGGAAGACCTGTGACCGAGGTGCCGAGTCAGGTGTGTGAGCTCATCCAAGCAGGAGGTGATCTAACTTGAGAAGGAGCGCAGAAGAAGAGGGACAGACTAGAGATGCTTCAATTGGATGGTAAAAGAGAGGCACAATGGGAGAAGGTGGCATTCTCAGAAATCCCAGTACCAGAGAAGAAGTGGAACATTTCAGAAATAGAAGGGCGTATGTAGTGCCCAGCAGGATGATTTCAGAGTTAAACCTTACATTCTACAATTTGCCCAACTCCTACTCTCACCCTCAGCTATTATATTCAGTATCAGATGGTTTGAGTCTAAAGCTGGTAACTATTTTTTTAATACTTTTTTTAGATTTCAACTAAGACTTCGCTTCTTTCAGGAAACGTGTCCTGAATTTTGAGTCTCTCCCACATGCTAGTCTAGCTTTCTGCCTGTTCTGCTTGAGTTCTGTCATTTCTTGCTCAACTGTGTCCCCAGCCATATTGCTTTCTTGGTGGTGAGGTGGGCTTGGCTACATGCACCAGACCACAAGCTAGCTTTGAAATAGAAACTTTTGACTATCACAGTCATCAAATATCATTTTTTTCACACATGGCATCCAGGGTTGCACCAAGATGCTGAATAAAAGCAAGAGAATTTTGTAGTAGAATATTTAAGTTAATTTAATGTAACTTACTCTTGTATCCTAAACAGTTGTGTGCTTTTCCCTAAACCTTAGAATCATCTTTCATGTTAAATAGAAACATGATTTCTCTTATATGGCAAACTTATAAATAAAAGGCAAAATAAAAGACAGATGAGAGGAAGTAGGGAGATAGATCTTTTTCAAATGGAAGGGGGATCAAAAGGTAGAAGTGGGAGAGAGGTGAGACAAAGGAATGGGAAAGAATTAAGATGTGTATATGCATATACCATCCACGTACAAGGAATGTAATAATTGTGTAATGCAAACATTTTATTTCTAATAGAATTGGAAAACTGGGAAAAAAAGAAAATAGTTTTATCTAAGAGCTAGAAGGGTCCTCAGGAGATGAGCAAGTGCCTCTTGTGAGGAGTTACTTTATGAAAGATGATGCATCTGTTGGGAGGCAGAGCAGTCGGTGCATTAGCAGAATACAGGAAGAATTTATATTTGTGAATAATAATAAATTCTTATAATCTATATAGTATCTTAGTTGGGCTTTGGTTTGGGTCCACTGGACACTTGGGGAAGAGAAAAATCTGAAGGAGGACAGATACCCATCTATATGTAGACGGCTTTGAAATGCCTCCCGTATGTGGGAATGAAAACCTGCTGGCTCACATAAATCACAAGATGTGAACTGACTTGGAGAAAGTATAGGGTAGTGGAATAACCTTGTGTCCTGCAGAGCCCCGGAAGGGTTGGTATCCTCTCCACCTCTCAGGATTCCCCAGGGCAGGAGTAAGGACTGCTAGAGGACTTCAACCAGAGAAGCTCTTGCATATGTATAATATATGCATGTGTATGTATACATATTTCATTCAAAAAGATTGTAGGTCTGGAAAGCACATGGAAAGGCTCTCATTTGCTCTGAGTCTCATTCAGCCAGTTGGGGGTAGCCCGGAATCCCAGGTCAGTGTCTATCCTCAGAGAGTGGGATGTCCTTTGGCTTCTCCAAACATAAAAAAAAAAGTGTAAGTTGATCAACATCCTCTGATTCCAGGCGTCCTACCTCATACATTGCTTTGTTGACTGGGAATAAATAGGAATTCAATAGGCAACTGATTAAAAATTAAACTGGCCACGTGGCTGTCTCAGATCTTGCTGGCAGTTTGGTGATTATTATTAACACTCTCCCACATGCCTCATGGAAGATAATTGAGCCTGATAGGTGAGGTTATCCCTTTGACTTGGCAAGAAGGTTTAAAATGTTACATTTTAATTTGGGAGAGACTACTGAATGGTCCCCTTGACCCTGAATCATAGATTCATTGTTGAGTAATTTTGAATATTCTAAAACTGCTCCAACTTTTCTGCACTTGTTAATATGAAGTCAAATGCTGCGTTTTTCCCACAGGGCTAATTCAGGCATGTGAAGTAGAAGGCCCCAAGGAGAAGACAATAGAGCAAAATTCACACAGTTATAAATTTCCTGGAATCTACTCTCTGGGACTTTTAAAATTGTTCAGTGCAATATTTTATGACGACTCATCTTTAACCCATCCATTATGCTTTATTTTTGTCCTTTTCGTTATCTGACATTCTTCATCATTGACCCAGATAACTCAAGCTAGGAGATAAATGAAGCTGGGGGTAAACAGGTGCTGGGGTAAAATGGTGGAAAGAGTGAACTGTACCTACGTGAATAAGGTAGATGAACCAAAGAGAAGTTTGGAAAGGATCAGGAGACTTAGGCTTACCAGCCAGAAACAACTCTGCAAACATCTGTTCATTCTGGTATGCATGCTTGCATTTATTCTACAAGCATATGTTCAGTGCGTACTATATGCCAAAAGTATACTAAGTGTGGAAATACAGGCATGAATCAGACATGATGCAGCCCTCAGAAACCTACAGTCAGGTGGCAGAGACAGATATGGACATAATTACCACCCAGTGTTCTAAATTCATCAGGAATGTATGAAATGCCATGGAATTCTAGAGGGAAAGAGCAGGTAAATCTATGTGTGATTCTGAATCAACTGCATCTGAGTCAGGTGATTCATAGACTTAATGATTTTGAACTGTGTCACAGGTAAGTAATTAAAATGGAAAAGCCAAGGACAGTAAGATAGTTCTCGAGGAAAGTGACGCTCTTCTGTTATTTATTTATCAGTACTGTGGGTGCTTTCACACTGATCTATATCCCCACCTCTCTCTCTTTTTTTTTTGAGAGATAGGGTCTTGCTAAGTAGATGAGGAGCCCAGGATGGGCTCCAACTTGAAATCTTCTTGTCTCAGCCAGCAAGAGTGCTAGGATTATAGGCATGCACCACCACATCAGCTCTTTTTTGTTTTTTAAGACAAATCTTTTACTGTATACAGTAATCATAGGCCCAGTTCTTATATATAACTTCTAAATTACTGTGTTCTCAGCTCAGGTCACAAAAATATTTTAACATGCAAAATTATTATTTGCTCAGATCAGATTTATCATACTTATTTGGAGAGATTAAATACCAAAGTTGTATATGTTTTTCTGTAAAAATTGAAAAATACACGCTCACTGTTACATTTGTTTATAGTATTTTTATCTTACTTTGATATTTGCTTTTGTTATTTTTAAACTGACACTTGATAATTGTATATATTTATAGGGTACAGTGTGATAATTCAATACATGCAAATATTGTGTCTATAAGTTTTACTTGCATAGAAATCAGAATACAGAAGGCATTCAGAGGGTAGGTTCTGGATATAAGATTCGGTCCTTACTAAAGCAGATAGAAGATTTATTGTTACTAAGGGTGTGACCATCTATAAGAAGTTTAACTCCTTATTTCAGAGTGTTTTCACCTGTAAAATGGAGATACTTTATCAATTTCACAAGAACAAAGTCAGAGAATAAACAATCAACAAGGCCACCTTTAACTTAACACTGATTATAAGTTTCAGGATCTTGAAGATACTTGATGATTTCTAAGGAGTCACATCCTTAGATTCAAAGCCCCAGGTAAACAAAAATACTCATAGAACTCACCAAAAGCTGTCTACTCATTACTGTATAGCACCAATTGTCTTAGTTACTCTTTTGGTTGCTAAGACAAAAGACCTGACACCCAAAGTTAAGGGAGGAAAGGTTTATTTGGCTCATACTTTGTAAAGGTTTCAGTCCATAATCAGCTGGCTGCAAGGCAGGGTGGCATGGCAGATAGGCCTTGCAGAAGAGAAACATTTCATGGCAGCCAGAAGGTAGCAAAAGCAACAAGGGAACCTTAACAGCATCTTTCTGCCCTTTTTACATTATCTAGGCTACCGAGATTAGGATGGTGCCAAATTAGTCGGTCTGCTGGTTTAGTAATCACACACTCTTAATCCTCGCATCACACACTCTTGATTCAGCCACCTCTGAAAAAGCCACATATGACCACATGAGGCTTTGGGGGGACATCTAGACCCAAACCATAACACTATGAAAGATTTATTAACAGATTACAGACAGCTAAGGGAGCAAGTGCATAGGGTAGAGTTTAGAAGTGTTCCAGATATGGAGCTTTCAGTTGTCCTCACCACGTGGAGTCATGGACAGTGTCACTGTACCTTCTTGGAGTTCATAGGTGAGAACACACACAGAGTATTGCTAGCCAGGCAAACTTACCGAGTGTTAGTGTCCAGTTTGTAATAGGCCCCTGCATGGCTAACATAAATATCTAGCCCTTCCGGAAGTTAAACCTACACCCCTGTAACTCAGAAGGCACCACTATGAGTCACATCCTTAGATTCAAAGCCCCAGGTAAACAAAAATACTCTTCAGCAGGACATCCCAAAGGCTTCTCAGGAGCCTAGGGCAAAGACCAGACTTCTCTTTGGGTAAAGTTAAATTTTTTCTGACACACCAGAGTTGCTTAAAAAACAAGATTATATCTACTGTGCAATTAGAACATAGCCTACATAGTATAAAACAAATGTAACGACTTGTATATAACCATCACTGTTAAGCATTGTTTTTGTTGCTTAATATACGTAATCATAGTAGATACTGCAAGAAATTTTTTAAAATGAACAAGCTGTAGTTCAGATATTGTATATGACAGATACAAGAGTTCAAATAAAGCCACTGAAAGCAGAATATGGTGAGTCCCTAGTAAAGCAGGGAGCCGCTGCACTGGGTAACTGGATGAGGGAGTGGATACTTCCATATGGAGGTTAAGGAGTAACTAGATGGAAGAGGACGCCTTTGAGCTAGGCTGAGAAGGATGGGTGGGATTTTGGCATAAGGAGAAGGTGTATTCCTGATTGAACAAAATCAGAAGGGAAAGCACAGGTACCTGTAGGGAACAGAAAAGGGCTGCTATGGCTAACTATAGAAAGGACAGGTGAAAGAAACGGGAAAATCTGGTGAGAAAGACCTAAGCCAGCTTAAAGAGATTTTCAACATTGTGCTGGTAAATTGATGTTTTGTAACCTATACAGAGCCAGAGAATTTTTAGGACCTGAAGAAAACCCTAAAAGGAACATTCCCTTTACAGCCCATCTTTGAATTGCCTTCTTCTCTGCTATAGCACCCTCCCTTCTAATACCTACCTCCACTTCACTTGGTCAGTTACAGTTTTTCCTACAAGAAACAGCTCAGAAACAGCTTCTCTGCAAACTTCTATGTAATGGGATGGGACACATTATACCCCACCAGGACTGTTTCCTTGTCTCTGCATATACAGCTGTGTTTTGTCATACTTCCTGGCTGACTCACAGTAAGCACCTTACAGAAGAAGTAGAGAGAGGGAGAAAGGGAAAGAGGAGGAAAGGAGGAGGAGAGAGAGAGAATCTTGAAATACCTATAAAGGATTAAAACATAAAGAGCAGCTGTTGCTGGCACTCCTTTGTGAGACTTTGGAGATGGGAAGGGGATCTAAGGATGGGAGAAAGATAGGGGAGAGAGGGGGAGGGAGAAAAAGGATCCTGGTGTGATCTGTACTGTGTTTATTCTGCACAATGCATGTATTTATTATATATCACAAAATATACTAATATAAAAATATACTACTATAAAAGTCAATTTTTGGAAAAGGAATAGATGTTTCTGGTTAACTTAAGGACAGACTATGACATGCAGAATGCAAGTAATAATGCCTACGGTAAAACCAGTCTTGTAACTACATTCTGAAGTCTCTTTAAGGTATCCCAAGGCTTTTAAATAACAACATCTCTAATAGCAGAAATGTAATGGGCTGTATGTATAGCACTAACTAGGTGTCCAACATTGCTTTGTTTCATTTATATAAATAAACCCAGTTAATCCTTACAACAATCCAGTGATGTAGGTACTCATTTATTCCCATTTTACTGATGAAGAAATTTAGGCACAGAGGTTAAACAGATTGCAAAACAATCCTGATAACAAGACTAGAATTGTAAAAACTGGGTCTTGCCAAAACCATTTAAATAAAAAATATTCATAGAGTTGGAGCCTGACCCAGTGTTGGCCTGTAACTTTAGTTCCTTTTGTTGGTTGTAATAAAGGGTAGTTCTCCTTTCATCAGAGGCTGTTTCCATTCCAGGACTCCAATGCCAAACACCCATGAGGATGGTTATTTTGAAGTGCTGCATGCTGACCTGTTCCAGCTGAACAAGTCGCTTTTTTTTCAAAACCAGACATCTTAGAGGCATTTTATTGACTCAGAACAAAAACAGCCCAGTGGTTTAAGTGGTCTATGTAGTAATCACCCAGCAAGGCTCCAGCAGAGGAAAAATCTTTCTGTCTCTTTACAGAACAGCATCACAAGGCATTAGCTGGTGTGCAAGCTCCTCAGAACACTGATCTTCCAGGGCGGATGTGTTTTCACTCACTTCCTGCTGAGTGTAATGTACAAATGCCCTTTAAACCCATCGTTTCATGTAATTTAAAGTGCTGCTTACAGGATTTTCCCTCCGCCTTTTTCCCTTTTCTTTGTCAGAGCACTTGGCTTAGTCCTTCGTTTCTAGGAAGAAAAAAAGACCTCTCTTGTCCTTGTATCTAACTGAGAAGTTTCCCTGTGTCTTAGTCATTCTTTAGTTTGTCAAATGAATCTTAACTCTGCTCTTTGAAAAATTCCAGCCAATCTAGGTGAGTTTCTTTTTCCTCAAAGTTCCTGCAATAAATTTCATTAAAAATGACCAAAACCACTGCAGCAAAGGGAACCATCACATAAATTGTAAACAAGAAGGGAGTTTCTAGCTAGTGCATTCAATCAGTACCAGTTAAGATGGTGCCTGTGAGTCTGTGGAAGTGGGGGGAGGGGTTTCTCTAACAATTTGATGAAATTCTCAAATGAGCCAAAGGAAATAAACACAGCCACCGCTTAGGAATTGATTGGCTTTTTTTGCAACTGTCATAGGTTAAATCTACAAGCACATTTTCTTATTTCTATAGTAAGTATGAAAGAAACATAAATAGGCTCATAAATTCCATTGATGAGTAATTAGTAAGTAGAAGCATCCAGTTCATTACAAGAGACCCTGAAGCTCATTCACCTACCTTCCTAAGTTTAGAAGCAAAGGAGAAAAGTGAGTTCCAAGTATAAATTTCACCCAAGAACTCAGAGCCAAAACAGCACTGGAGTCAAGTCTCTGAGCAGAGGAATTACAAAGGAACCACCTCCTGTGTTGAAAGAAGGTTAGAGTGCCCTCGTGTGTCCCTACAGAGAAATTCCTTCAGTCTTTACTCAATTTAAAATCGCTTTCATCTCTCCATCAATATTCCTGCACTGGGTTGAGGGCCAAGACATTTAGTGCTAAACCCAAACTGTGGGATGTGACCAAAAGTAAATGAGTAATGCATTTGAGTTGTTTAACCTGCAAGGATTTAGAAGCGATAATGTCATCCCGGAGTATCTCTGTGAATTAGGGTCTGACAAACCTGGGCTTCTGTCCTAGGGAGCCACTTGCAAAAACTAGTAGCATCCCTCAACTAGTAGCAAAACCGTTCTGAGCCTTAGATTTCTCATCTATAAAATGCAGGTACATAAACACTGTCCTGCTGAATGGTGGCAAGATCGAGTGCATTGGAGTTTTGTGATGAACACTCGATACATTGAAGTTATTTTAATTATTTTCAGACAAGAGCCAGGGATCATAAGAAAGCTAATAATGAAGCTTTAAACTTGGAAACTTTGGAGATATAAACAAAATGTCTTAGTTCTTGGGTGAAAAGATTTTCATGATTGCTGTAAGCACAGGTAAGGAGAGGTAATTTTTAAAGAAATATATGCCAAATATGTGATTCCTCCATAATATTTTCTCGCAAATAGGGAAATGTAAGTGGTGTAGAACCAAATAGCTTCCTCCATGGAAACTCTTTCAGGAGTAACACCTGATTTGTGTCATGAAGGGTCCGAAAAAGCTCGTATATTAGTAAAGAAAATATTTGAAAAGTATATCCTATTTGTATCATTGAGCCACTTTCAGAATGCTTTATTTATTGAGAAGCTAACTGTATTAAAATCAATAAAACAGAGGAAGAAAACAATAGCTGAATGAATTCATCCTTTGATTTTAAAATTTCAAATCTTTATGACATGTTATCTCAGCTACAGTATTCAGCACAATTACGATAAATCAAGTGTTTTTGCCCCATTGAATTTTCGAAGGTTCTGCTCTCTAGTAGTTCCCACAGCAATCCTTTCCCTATGCATGGGAGAGAAATACCATTGCTTACAATGGCAGGAGACTTGACCTTTAAATGTCAGTGCAAGTGCAGTCTGGCCTTTCTGTCTGTGTTGTCCATTCGCTTACTGGAGAATTGCAGGAAATAGGATCATAGTGTGTCTGTGGGGAAGGAACACATCCCGGGTACCTGCATCTTTTTATTACATAACCAAGGGGAATAAAGAAAGAATTGGACTGGCTGCTGTTACCTCCTTCTTCCGGGTAAAGAGTCCCAGGGAGGTTTATGCAGACTGCCAGAGCAGATAAAAGGCTGCTCAGAGTTATCAAACTTTGTACCTGAGCCCCAGTGGCTGGCTTACCCTTCCTGGTAATCTGTTACCCTTAATAAGGCAGACACAGTACATGAGGCCAAGGCATTTATTATTCATAGAAAGTTTCTCATCAGACTCATCTGTGCTTGTGGAGGAACAGAGCTGGAGCCGGAGTCTCTGCAGTGGGACCTGCATTCTCCACTGTGCAGGGCTCTGCCAGGCAGTGGGAGGCTTTAGCTAGACTGTGTGCTCAGACCGCCTCAGTCAACAAGTGAAAAGATAATTCCTGCCTCATACTTGGAACCCTCCTATTTGTGCAGATTAACTGAAGTGTGCCTCTTCTGGCTGTTGTCGTTCAGTAGTATTCATGAAACGCTGTTCCTGATGTTTGTCTCATTTTCTCCTCTATCCTTTTGGGCCTTAATACTGTGCATTCCTTTTCTCCTTTGAATGCCTCTAAATCTGTATGTATGCCTTGGCTTATCAATGCTTATATTACTGGCTGTTGTAGGAGGGTTTTAATTATCATATACCAAGAAAAGAATTGTTCATAAAGGGGTCCTTTCTGAGGGATCCATCTTAATCCAAGAAGCTTTCCTTGGATTTTCCACCTCCTTCTCTGCCTCTGTGTATTAGCACCCCCTTTCTCACCTATCCCTGCCTCAGGGACCCTGGTGCAGGTACTAGATGAGATAGTACCAAGAGGGGAGGTCTGACATAGTGAAGATCCTGGTGGGATGAGACCGCAAAACAGAGTCCAGCCAAGCCAGACACAATTGTACTTCAGACATATTAATAACAGGACATCCTTCAAATTGTCATTTAAAATGTGTTCATTATTTAGCAGAAAACAGAAGTGAAATTGTTAACTGTCTTTGGAAGTCTCCACATCTCTCCTCCAGAGTCCCTCAGCCCTGTAAGATCCCCCTGTCTTCCTCCCTTTGAGGGTCACTCAGCCTCCTCAGCCTTCTCTTATGGCTGCTTAGCTTCTTGTCCCTTCCTTAGCAGAGTGGTTGAAGTGCTCCCCATATTCTACCTCTAAACTTGCTAACACCCACACAGAGATTAATCCTGTTTCAAGTGTATGCAAAGCCCTTAATACAGAGACGAGTATTTCAGTCGTGCTTAGCAAACAGAAGATGCTGTGGTTACGAGGATTCACTTTGCTTAGAGGCAAGAGAGGATTAGAAAGGATTCACTTCTTCCTAGCACATGTTCATATTCACAGTAAGGAGTTTACCATGTGCATTGAAGAAAATAGTTCTGTCTTAACACCTTGCCCATTTTGTAAGAAGTTACTGATCAAAACTCCCATTGACTGGCCTCAGATTTGCATAGTGTCCCATCAGTGCTTTACCACACCCTGTAAACTGGTCATCTCTGTCACTTCTCTGTGGTGTGCCATAGCTGTTCCTGGAAGCCCTCATTCCCATGGAGCTGGCCACTGTCCTGAATCACAAAGATGCTGGAGAGGGAAGTGACCTGGGAAGACTCCCCTGGGAAGTCAGGGCCTAACAGCAGGGAGTCTGAGGCTAGCTGAGACAGAGCTCCCTGAGGGCTAAAGAAGGACCCCTGCATAGTCCTTGTCACCTCCTGAGAATGGACAGGCATGCTGAGGGGTGAGCAGGTCCTAAGTGCCACTTCCAGAATCCTGGCCTTGCTGATTAGCTGCAGGGCATGGTGGGATGTGTGTTTAGTCACTTGTAAAATTAAGTAGTAAAAATTAAGAAATTTATGCACCTAAATACTTTGGTAACTGAGAGGACATTAATTCCAAACAGCCCTCTAGATATCCCTGCTGTAAGAATTCTTACTACCTAAACATTTCCTCTTAAAACTTAACAGCATTTGTTTTACTGGTGGTTCAGGATCCAAATCCAAACCTGAGAAAAATAGCCAGAGTTTTGAATCACATGATCTTGAATGGAAACATTTTGACTGCTTTCATTGTAGTACATTTGAAAAAACAGATTTAAAACAAAATCATAGGTCATTAAAACTCATGTACTTTTAATGACAGTGTTTGAGGAGTGAAATCTCATTTTAGCCCATTTTATAAAGCATAATGTTGAAAGATTTCTTAATTCCATCAAGACAGAGTCTTCTGGTCCCTATAAATCAAAGCATGAAATCCTTTCATTTTCTCAAAAAATCCAGCCCTTTGAAAATTGCTTGATAAGTGAAACTCTAAATTTTATCACCAGTTTGAGGAGAAACTGCCCAGACTCAGTTTCTGGTTCCAGTTCCACTTGGGATCTGTTCTCTCTTCCTTCTTCAGAAATAGGAGCACATCACTATCTCTGGCTCAGATACTTTATATCTTTTCTCTCTGTAGCATAGTGCTGCTTTCTCTTCTGCTGTCTGTACTAACCATCTCTGGCCCAGCATTTACTGCTGCCCAGACATCTTCTGGTAGCTAGCAGCATGAGAATGACCTGACTTTACTAAGATAATCTGTGAGCAAGATTTTTAGTCTTTGTGTTCAGTGTCTTTACTATATTATTGTCATCATCGTTGTTGTTGTTGTTGATTTGGAACAGAAAAGGGTCTTTATAGCTAAAATCATATTAATTTTTCCAGAACATAGAATTATCATTCAAAGTGTATATTTTACATTAATTTAGAAAAAAATAAATTTGACATTCAGTGCAGTTTTATGCAGCGTATGCTCAGATGGGTAATTTGAAAGTTAGCTGTGTGTGTGTGTGTGTGTGTGTGTGTATACGTGTTTTTAAACTGCATTATTCCAGGTTCATGTGACAGACAAGGAATAGGTTAACAGTTGGGGAAATAACATGAAAAGTACAAATTATGTTAACTAGAATTCAGGCTGAGATAAAATAGATAAGTCCTAACTGAACAGTTTTACTGTTCCTAACAGAAAATACATAATCATTCTATGTGTGTCTTCAGTGCAAGCTTACAATGGATCAAACCATCTTAATTTCAGTAGAAATCACATGATAAAGTCCTGATAAAAACATTAGGATTTATTTTTAGCTTAAATTAATCTTTCAGAAATAAGCTGAAGGGCCGGGGGTTTGGCTCAGTGGTTCCACCACCTGCCTTGCAAGCTCAAGGGCCCAACTTTGACCCTGGTACCAAAAAAAAAGGAAAAAAAAAAAAGAAATAAGCTTAAAATAATATTTGTCTTTAAAAGGAGTTTGGGAGAATAATATTAGTATCCATTAAAAGATATTAGAATATTAGTAAAAATATTTCAGTGAAAAAAATATTTCCATGAAATAGATTTGTGAAATTGATTTTTTTCAATTTTTTAAACACACTTTTCAAAATAAATGAAAGGTATTTTCCTTCTTGAATAAAAATTTAGTATGGATTTAATTTCAGCTTTAGTGTGCACATGTACATATATAGACATGTACAGAAATACTTTGGTAACTGAGAGGACAATAATTCCAAACAGCTCTATAGATATCCCTGGTATAAGAACTCCTGCTATCTAAACATTTCCCTTTAAAACATACAAGATTTGTTTTACTGGTAGTTCACGATCTGAATCCAAAATCCTATTACAATCAATTCGCTGTCATGAGCTAGTGCACTAGCACAATCATTTACATTGCAGGTACAGCTAGGCAAGGAGGAGGAGAATATATTGCATACGTATTTTGCTGTTCTCCCAAGTCTCGTTATGCATCAGTGCTCTCACCATAACACATTGAGTGAAAATGTCTTCTATAAAAGCAATGAGCTTATGAAGAGAACAAGCAAATTTGAAAAGCTTAAAAAGCCCATACATGCAAAGAAAAAAAAAAGGAAGTGATAAAGCATGATGGAAAAAGCAAACTAACATTAAACTTGACCAGGCACTCATCCCTGAGAACTATTCATTAGTATTTTCATTGTGTAAGAAATAGAGAAAAACTTAGGGAAGCCCTGTTGGCTTTGGTGTTGGTGTTTAAAATATATCAAGGTATATCAAGGAGCGATTCTTTGTGGATGGTTTTACAGATTTTGAGTGTCTTAGCGACATTTTTGAAAACTATTAGTTTTCTTTTTGGGGGACAGGTTAAAGAAGCTCTGCTTTTTTTTTCCATTTCTATGAATGGATTATATAAGCTTTACTTGCAAAATCTATTCAACATGTTTTTAGCAATAAATTAGATCTATTTTCTGTATTTCTTTTTCTATTGAAATCAGTTGGGGTCTAATTCTGTCACGTTGAAAATAAAAAGCTCACGAGCATCCTTGGAACTTTCACTCCTATGTTTTCAAATTGTGTAGCTATGTACTTCTTTATTCACAGTTATTCACATAGGAGCGGACTAGAGATCATTTGTAAGTTTAGTTTTAGTTCTAGCTTAATCTGAAGTCACTGCTTTTAATTTGATTTTAGGAGTAAGCTAAAATAAATCACTTAAACTTCAGACTTCTTATTTCCTAGCTCTAAATATTAAACATTATGGCAGATGTGCAAATACAAGTATTTACTGAAGTTTCAGTTGTTTCTCAGATGGTATCATTCCTTCATAATGAGTAGTAATATGTTTAACCCTGTTCTATTGGCCAAGGACTCTTCCAAGTGTTTATATGAGTTAACTAGTCTTTACAACAAACTACCAATGAAGTTAGTGAGGAAACCAGGGCACAGCACTTCATTCACTTAGCTGGCAAGCAGTAGAGCCATGATTGTGAACCCAGAAAGCCTGGTATCAGACCAAAGGATATTAGACACTGTGGTAATTTTCCATGTAACTTATTCAGAGCTATGGTAATTCATTCAATTAGTCTCAGGTTTCATCATGTGTAAATGTCCACTTTCTGAAATGACTTATTGGTCCTCAAGATGACTAGTGAAAAGACTTGAAAGATAACTGGAAAACTTACTTATGCTCTGGGACAGGGTATGGGAAAAGAACTTTCCAGTACCGGGACACCTTTCATGTGGATGTCCACTGGAAGGCACTTACTAGAGGAATTGAGAGACATGCCTGTCAAAAAACAAAGGAACAAGGTAAGAGGGCAACCCACAAGCCAAGGAGCTCAGGATAGAGCAATTCAGCTCATCCTTCTGTTCATTATCTAGACATTTCTTCCCTGATCACATCCCCACCATAAAATTCGAATACTACAGATTTTCTGTATATCTGTTTTTGTACTGAACATATAGCTATGGTTTAAATATAAATAAGACCACCTCCACTCCCAGGGGAAGAAAACAGTTTGTGCAATGTGTTGCCTAGAGGAACAGATACTACAAATGGTGGGATGAGGAACCCTGGAGGGACTAATAGGCCCCAAGTCAAAGGGCTCATCAAAGGAGGACTAGTACCTGCAGGAAGTGGGGACAGAGACTTTCTTAACCATACGAGGTAAAGAGTTTCTTGACATGGGGTCATCGTGTTTACTTCTCTCCATGCCACCCAGAAACATGATAAAAATGATTCTCTCCCTTTCTCATAGCTTCACTCTTCTCTAGTCACATTCTCCCCTCCATGGCCATGAGTACAATCTCCATGTAATGTGACATATCATTGTGCTGTAGTGCAGTGTATCATTTAAGCGTATGTGGTTTGTATTCTTTTTTGTTTCCTTTGGAAACCAGATTTCCAAGAAGCTCGTTCACTTTAAATTCTTTGTAATTGACTTCAGAAAATGGCTACTATTCCAATTTGCTTTAATGAAAGTGCTTTAACTAAAAATCGCCATGTGCTCACTTGGGATCTCTAATCTCCAAACAAACCTCAGAAAGACTTTAGCAGCAATTTGTGTTCTGAAAAGGAACATATGGGTTGTCTCTGAAACTCACACGGCCTACTCAGTTTTTTCTTCCTGGCCCCTTAGATTATCTTATATCCCAGTAGTATCCAGGAGGAAACAACTATAACACTGAATGAAGATCACAATAACATTTTCCCATTCCAATCTTACTTCTCTCATGATTTTTCTGCCCCAGAGACTACATGCACTCTAATACTACATACATCCCAGAGGCCCCAATTAATATTAAACAACTACATTTAATCACCTTGTAGAAGGTATGAAAAGCAAAGTGAGGCCTTCCAATATCTCTTTTTCTCTACCTACAGGCTGTGGTTATTCAATTACTCAAATGAGCACATTCCTGGAACAAAAGGAATGGTGAAGAAAGCATCCCTGTAAGGATGGGAAAGGAAATCCATCAGATTATTATTTGAAGATTTGAAAGTGCTAGAAGACCAGCCTGAGAAGGCTATGCCCAGAAGTCAAAGAACTTGTTAGGAAAAAAAAAATGTGTATTATGGCAGTGGGTGGCAAGGCTAGGTGCTCGATAAAAGCATCTGAGGAGGTTTCCAGCTCTTCCTCCAGAGAGGTTCTGACCCAGTGGATCTGAGAAGAGATTGTGGCACTTGTGTTTTTTAAAACTGTCTCCCATGATTGTTATGTGCCTCCAAGTTTGAGAATCATTGCTTTAGATTATTAAGTGCTTTCACATGTATTAGCCAGGGTTTTGCATGTGCATAAATGAGGAAAAAGGAATATTACTAATGCCTATCAATGGTCCAAGAAAGGAGGAAGAGGCAAGGGTGGTAATTCTGAAACTAAGAATTTTGCAGAAAACCAAGTTTCTAGAGACTGGGGGGAAAAAAATCACTCATCTTCTTAAGGCCTAAATTAGTCCTAGGCACATAAAATTAAGGAAAGACATGTATGCCTATAGTCTTGACAGCAAACCTCAGAAGACTGAAAACACTCATCTAATATTTGATGCCAACTGTTTCTTAAAACCTCATTGGGTTTATTCTATAAATGGCAAATATTGGAAAAGAGGAGAAAAACTGTTGTTAATCAAAAAATATGTTAGAAAGTTTCATTAATATTTCCATATGCATCTTCAGGCTATCTACATGATTTGCCTGTATAGACAGATAAAGTGCTGTACCAGTGACTTTAGTTCTGCGATAAAAATGGCAAATGAATAACCTTGGATATAGCTAAAGAATGAAGTAAAAGCCAGTGCTTCAGTAAAAGCTGAGACTGCAGGGAAAGATAGAAGTCCAGTTGCAATGAGGCAGAAAAAAAGTTAACTTGTGAGCAGAAAGCAAGAAATTGAATGTTAAGATTTTAGAAGCCCTTAAAGACATAGTTTAGTCTGTGACCAAGAGAGTAAGTGACTACTTTGCACAATATGGATGCTAAAGTATCATCTGCATATCAGCCAATAAGATGGAAAGGAACAGGGAGTTGAGTACAGAAAAGAAAATATTCCAGACCTGTAGTGTTTATGAGAAGCTGTGGTTTAGAAGCCCATCTCCGTCTGCATTCTAACCCATGGATAATGGCTAATAATAATCATTGTGTTAGTTTGGCACTTAATAGGTGTCACAATTGTTATAAGTACTTTGTATACTTTTCAGTATTTACAATTTTGTGGTGATAGGCCTTTTTATGCCCCTTTTATAAATGAGGAAACTAAAACACAGAGTAAGCAACTAACTTATGGGTTGTAAATGCTAGGGAGAAAATGTAGACAGACTTGGAATGAAAGATAGTTCATATAAGGCCTCAACAGAAGAGAGTGAACGAAGCCCAGAAAGAAACTTGTTTATCTTTGTGTATTGCAGCCCAGTGACACCAGGTGACATGGAGGCCCTCATGAAAGACGAGTGTGAGATGAGCATTAGATCCATGTTGGAGAAAGTCCTAACTCTGTTAGTCTTGGGACCTGATTTTGGAGATAGGAGGCAACGGTCATAATTGGAGGTCTACCTTGAGATAACTGCCTTCCTTTTGAATATGAACAAATTAGAGAGAGGCTGGGCTGAAAGGATTAGGGTTCTTTTAGTCCTGATTGTGTTTGACACTAATAAGTATATTGAGGAAGAGTGGCAGTTGAAGGTCAAGGGAAGAGAAAAATTTGACATATGTGGCAAAAGCCAAACATAAAGTTTGGTAGCTGATTAGAAGAAAGGGGTGAAGGGAGGGGAAGAATTTAAATGGAATCCAAGGTTTCAAGTCCAAGTGACTGAGTGAACTGCTGACAGAAATTCAAGAGAGGCGCCTTGTAAGTAACTGAACCTGAAAGTCTGTAGGTCGTTTTGTGCCCCAGCTGTCCTCTGGGGGATCCCTGTAGGAAGGTGAAAACATAAATTGGCAATTTAGAAGGGTCTGAACTGTCACCTACATAATGTTCCTGTGGTTAACTGGGAAAAGTGTGGAATCTCTGAAGGTGAGAAAAGTAAAAAAAAAAAAAAAAAAAAATAGAGAACACATCCTCAGAAAACATTTAAATTTGGGACAAAAAAGGAAGAGGAGTAAACAAAGGACACAGGAAAGAAAGATGAAGGAAGCCTAGAACACCAGAAGCATGCAGCTGTACTACTGAGCACAAAGGAGTAGAAGGTTCCAGAAAAGTGTCCTGGCAAATGCTCAAAACCAAGAAGAATAAGTTAGAAAGTTGTCGGGATCAAGAGTTACAATGGAAGGAGAAGAGATGACTTAGGGGTGATAGGGAGTGAATGGGATCATAGCAGACAAATACAGCAGGGCTGGTCAGGACATCCAAGATTTTGACCATGAGAAGAAAAGAGAAGACATCAGTGTAAAGGACAAGATGTATGGGGAAGCATGCTTCAAGTCAAGGCCACGCCGAACTCTTTTTCAGAAAGAAATATAAGAGCCATCTTCAGGGTGAGTGAAGATGCCTAGGAAATGCTGGGTGATGGCAGTAGAAGTAGTTTCAGTGGCAGAAAGTCACACCATGTGAGATCCTAAACTGCTTTCTGACTTTACCATTAGACAAGCCAGAAAGGGCTGTCTCACGTAGCAGTCCTCTTAGAGAAAGCAAGGACCAATGAACAGTATTTTCTTTCTCCTCTTCTCTGAAGTGCATGGATTTCATTTTCATATCCCAGGACAGAGGGAAGCATTTTCTTACTGTCAGCTGTATTTAACAACTAAAATAGCTTCCATGGGAAGAAAGATGGGAGGAAAGTTTAGATGATAAATTTGCATTGTAAACTATTAGGGTTTCTTATTAGAACTATTTGCAAAATCCACAGCATTTTTAGCCTATTTGAAAATAGTTAAATGCACTGAAGTGCGTCATATTACTTAAATGTCATTTCACTCTATATGGGGCAAAAGCTTTCTAGAAAAAATTAATGAGTAGAAAGGCAAAAATATTTATAGTGGCAACTGAGTGATTGATGCTTTTAATTGGTGTGGACATAGGTAGGACCACAAGAAAAAAAACATTCACAAACAAAAATCTGCTCCATCGTCTTACCCTGTGTGAGAAACACAGGGAGGTGGGTATAGAGCACAGGACATCAGAAAGGATAAGACAGGCCCGAGTATCAAACAGGAGGCAAAAAGGTAAAAGGACTCTGGGGTCCATGGAATGCACAGGTTCTCCCTCTTCTGTGGGTACCATGTGTGTCCCTGTGCCTTCAGAAACAATCCCTGGGGTCCCATTGCTGTCACATTTCTGCAGTCCTCAGACATGGAGCCAAGTGTTGGAGGTTGTTAGCAAACCTCCCTCTGGAGCTGAAACTGGACTTAGTACCAGCAAGCAAACACCAGAGGGGATTTGTCTCTCTTCCATGCCTGGATAATGGCTATTCCCTGATGCCCAGAAGAATTAAGTCCAATATGTGCCTCATACTACATGACACACTGCATCTTGAACAGCGGGACTGTTAATACAGTTTTAAAAGAAGAGAAACTGGCTGCTCACCATGGACGCATAAGCTAGACATAATAAATCTCGCAATAGAAGATATAAAAATGTCCTGTTTCTGAACAGCTAAAGGAAGCAGAGCGTTGGACAAGTATCCGGTGGGTACCATTAACAGCAATAACCAACGCCAGAGATCCATGGGGACGTGCTCCACATTTCTGTTAGCAGTGACAATCTGTTTTACCTGAAATATGCTGGTAATTATCCCACTTGCAAAATTCAGTTTGCCTAAGGATTAATAAATGTGTTTTTTTAAATACTTGCTGAGTCTCTTCCATTTTCTAGATGCACATAAAATTAAAGTCTTTTTCATCAACTGTTTTTTTCACTTTATAACTGAAATAATAAATTAGTAAAGCCTACTTTATATCTGTGATGATAAAATAGTAAAAGCAGAACTATGATTCATTTTTCAAGAGTATGGACATAATATAAAACTAGAGATTTGCAAAAGTCTATATTATATACAAATTTTCTACTCTGAAATGAGTAAAATGGATTACTGGTGATAATGAGTTAAGAAACACAGAATTTTAGTTTCAGTGTGATGTAAAGATTAAGGGCAAGGTTAGCAGTGTCAGAACAAGGAGTTCTCTTAGATTTTTTTATGCCACAACACAAACCAAATTAGCCCGTTGCATGAGTTAGAGAGTAATAAATATGATAATGGATGATAGTGATTAAAGATAATTTTCATCTAAAAACATTTGCTTCTGAAATATTTGTTCACTACAGTTAGAAATGTGCCTATCATAATCACTCATACTCTATAACAAGATGATCTCAGTGTCTCAGAGGATATGAAGCCTCCTGCTGTTTAAAGAAGGGAAAGGAAACATGCATTTGGACCATTTAATAGCACTTCAAAATATTATTAGTTCAAAAATAGTATCACCAACCTCTGTTGAGTCCATCTAAATGTTTATCTGATCTGTCAAGAAATCATTCCTACTAAGGTTTTTACAGTAGTAAAATACCATGCACATTTATCATTTTAAATACTTTATACTTTAAAAGCATTAATAAAAAGCTAATTAGGAGGCCCATGCAGGAGGATCACAGTTGAGCCTAGCCTGGCAAGTCAGCAAGACCCTGTCTCAAAATAGAAAGGTGGCAGAGTGGGGGAAAGATGGGGGGGGTTCCTCAGCAATTCCAGAGTTCAGTCCCCAGTACCACCAAAAACAAAAAGCCGAGTAAAAGCATGAAAAGCAGTCAAATTCTTTTTTGAAATTCTTTCCTAGAATTAAAATGCCTGTGCCAGAATTAGTGAGATAGTATTTTCATACCCTTTTTTTAAAGCCAGCATTAATGAATACATCCCACCGTTAAGCATTCTTTGAGAGGAACTTAACCTCCAGTTTGTCTGTTATGGATATGCTTTAGGAACCTTTTTGTTTTTCCAAATATTTGAGGGTTTTTTTCTCAGAATAGCTTTCATGAAATGAAATTACTAGATCAAATGGTATGAATATTTTAAAGCTCCTATTTCTAAGCATATTTCTAAGTAGCTTTCCAAAAGAATATTATTAATTTACCTTATACTGGCAATATATAAGATTTATGGTATTACCCTGGGCTTGAGCTGCTAATAAGACTATATTACTGTTGTTTGTGTTTATTTCATTCCCAGCAGGATTGCAATTTTTGCAAGTATTCATTTACAATGCTTTTATATATTTGGTTCTTAATTGTTGTTCTCTTATCATTTGGCTTAGTTTTCCCAGCTTCAGTCTCATCATCCCCCCTCCTTCATTGCTTTGTACAGGTTCCCATGATTCATTCAGCTACTGGGTAGATGAAAAGTCCCCAGTGGGGCCTGACCAGACCCCAGCGATCAAACGCCTGGCCAAGATCTCCTTGGTGAAGAAGCTCATGAAGAAATGGTCTGTGACTCAGAACCTGACCTTCCGAGAGCAGCTGGAAGCTGGAATCCGCTACTTTGACCTGCGTGTGTCTTCTAAACCAGGGGACGCTGACCAGGAGATTTACTTCATTCATGGGCTTTTTGGGATCAAGGTCTGGGATGGGCTCATGGAGATGGACTCATTCCTTACACAGCACCCCCAAGAGATCATCTTCCTGGATTTCAACCACTTCTATGCCATGGACGAGGCCCATCACAGATGCTTGATTCTCCAGATCCAGGAGGTATTTGGAAACAAGCTGTGCCCAGCCTGCAGTGTGGAAAGTCTGACCCTGCTGACCCTGTGGGAGAAGAAGTACCAGGTAGGAAGGAAGCAGCGATGAACTTACAAGGGCAAGAACCTAACTCCTTTTGCTTTTCCTAGATTGCCCTCTAAAATAGCTCAACCCAGGGCTCAAAAGCTATGTGTGGGTTTTTAAACACTAAACATTTATAGATTGGTTCCTGAGTGCTATCATAGTTTAATGGGCTTCCCTGGGTCCTGTTGAATCAGGCTAACTGCCAAATATTTAAGCTGTTGTGCAATCTGTTTGACAGCTGAATTGACTTTGAATGGCCAGAGCCAGCCCAAGGCAAAATTGGGAAGTGGGTCAGTTGTTACCATTCTGTCCCCCATGAGGTCCATTTTCACCCCCACCTGGGTCACCTCAGACAATTCTTGTGGAGGTATCAAGTGATAAGAAAAACCATCAGCTGAAGAAGCACTTGAAATCATGCTTCGCAGGAATGTTCATACATTAAAAGGTCTTCATGAAATTTGGGTCATAGTAAGAGAAGTGTGGGGGAAAGGTAATAAGGGAGAGGAAAAAAATATGAGAAACTGAAAAAATGGAAATAAAGTGTTTGTAAATGGGGAGGGGAGGAGGGGGTGAAGGGAGGGCAGGGACAAGGGGAAAAATGAGAATCAAGACCTATTATGTAAAGGTACAAGATCCCAATAATGAATGTAATTGTATTGTATACCTAGATTGTACCAATAACCTCAATAAAAAGAAAAAAAAAAAAGAAGAGAAAAGTTAAGGAAGGGAGAAGCCAGGAGCCTTTCCCAGACTGCCTCAGCAGAAAGGAGCCTCCAAACCTAAGCCCATGAAGGAGAGTCTGGAAAATGAATGTAGGCGTTAGACACATTCCACTCAGTCCCTAAGGGATGATAGAGGAAGGGAGGAGCTTCAGGGCAAAGAAGTCTCCAATTTAGACTCCCTTTATGAAAACAAACAAAAACAAAAAACCAGCAAATACTTTTCATTCAAAGTTGCTCAGTTGGGCATGGGGTTGTTTGGCTCAAAGCTCAGTGCCACTGCACCTGCCTCAAAAGCACAAGGTCCTGAGCTGGATCTCTAGTACAAAAATAAATAAATAACAATGCAAACAGAGTTGCTCACTTGCTCAGTAGATTCATTGAGCAAATTAAAAGGATCTTTTAATTAAAAATAAGTTAAAGATTGTTTGTAAATATTTATTGACACCAAATAAGTATCAAGCACCATTCTAAGGATTAAGGATAAATGAGTAAATAAAATAAGATCTTTGCCCTAAAGGAGGTTTCATTCAAGGGGAGAGAGATTGTAGAAAAAAGATAATAAATACCATATGTATAGTGATATGAGCTATAGACAAAGTCTCTTGTGGTATAAGGGGAACCAGCAGGCTCTGTGGGTAGAACAGTGGGTTGCAGTTTTACATAGGTTGAGTCTAGCAGCCCTCATTGAAAAGATGGCATTTGAAGGGATAAATCAGATTGGTCTTGGGGGACAGAGGAAGCAGCCAGAAGCCCTAAAGCAGGGAGGTCACTGAAATTTTTGAGGAAAAACAGATATAGTGATGCTGCTGAGCAGGCAAGGGCTAAGTAGCAGGAAGAGGTCAGAGGGACAATCAACGTCAGGAGTTTCTTGAGTCTCAGGCTTTAGTGGGATCCCTCTTGGCTCCTGTGCTAGAAAACATCAGGGAGCAGGCAAGTGGTTATATTAGGAATCCATCGGAAAGTACAGCCCACAGGGACTCCTAATGGATAGATTACAGGAGTAAAAGAAAGCAAAAGATTCGGGTTTAGCCTGAGTAACTGGAAATACCAGGTCACTTTGCACACCGCACCAGTAAGAGTGCTGTCTTTGACTCCATGGAGGCTTCAAGGGTTAAGTCTAGGTATTTGTTAAAATATATCTTAACCATTTTACCTCAGTAAAAGTTTTGTAAATAGCACTTTGTCAATATGTATCACATCTCTCCCACAAAGCGAGATTTATGTCTGTCTCTCCTTGTGGGTCTAACTTGGAGAGATTTTACTTCCAGCAGAATTTCTGTCTTAGATCACTAGGTAGTAGTAACAATAACAACTCATGTTTATTAAGCTATTCCAATGAGGGAGGCGCTGGATTCACCCATTTTATCCTCTCAACAACACCACAAGGTAGAAATTTTGTTATTATCCCCACTTAAAGAAGAGGAAACTGAGAAATAGGGAGACTAAGCAGCTTCCCAGGAGAGTGCAGTCAGTGAGTGGTGAAACCAGGATTCATTCACAGATGGTCTCTGCTGCAGATTCCCAGTTTCCACTGCCCTCTGCAGGCTGTTCACACACCCGAATGACATTCACAGCTGCTATCGTTTGTGACACTGACACAAATACTTTGTCTTTATTAATAAGCCCCCGTTGTCAGAGGCCCTTAGAGAGTTAACAGAATGGAAGAAAAGGGTGGCCTTTGAATACGATTCATATCAGATTAAATTTTGAGCTCATACAAAATTTTATAATTCTGTACACACAATATTCTAATTGCTGCTGTATTGCATACTAAGATAAATAAAAATCTCCAGGAGTAAGAAGAACCTTCAGGAATAATCAATTGTGTGGACAGTGAATTTCTAGCAACGTACTGATGATCTTAGTTTTAAGTGTGGGCTAATTTAAGTGTGTCATCCCACTACAAATACTCCCGAAAGTTAAGAAGGAGACTCCTGACGTATCAGAGAAATGGAGAGTACCACCAGTTTACATCCTAAGACCCTCTATGCTCCTTCCTTCCCCTCTGTTTTCCCTTTTGTATCTCTTCTTAAAAGTTGAAAGGCGATCTCAAAGAGAGTTACCAGTCACCTCTCCCCTGCTAGGGTGGTGTCTCAAGGGTGATCAGATTTTAAATATTCATTATGTAATGAGCTACTTTAATGTAACTCCAAGAGTATTTTATTACTACAATTCAATATTGAGAAGTGTGCTGCCATTCAAATTTCATTTACTAATCTTGCAATTACAACAGCTCACAGATACATACTTATATACTATATAGGAGGTGGGTTTTGAGGATACAATGAATTAGAAGATTTAATCTACATCTTGGAAGTGTTCAGGATCATAAAGACAAGGGAAAAAATGCATAACCTTAGTGAAATACAAAACAATTGATATACAATTGCAAGATAAGACTGCCTCAAATGTTCTGTACAATATGACGAAGGAGGTTTTGTAATCAACTAGTTCAAAAGTAGAACATAGCATCAATTTGCATCCCAGAGGCACTCAGTAAAGGAACAATCAGAATAAGTGGAGGTCAATTAAGGAATGGTTCTTAGAGGAAATTAGATTTTTTTAAGTTTGAGTCTCAAGAGAAAAACTGAATATGAACTGCTGAGCTGGAGAGGAGAGTATCTCAGGGAAAAAAGGCAGAGAGTGAGGTAGGGATACAGACACAAAATGTGCTCCAGGCAAGAGTAACTGCCCCTGGATTCTTGCTGTAGGAGAGTTCTCTTGCTAAGCTAAATTCCTACTGCAGGAAGAAAATTCCCATAACCTTCAGTTCAACAAGGCTCTTCAGGAAACTCAGCTCCTTCTGCCTAATTTGTTCTATGTCCACCTTTTCTAAGATAAAGGACTGAACTGTCCTCTTGTGCCCTGACACGGGACCAGGTACCAGTCACAGGATACTGTGTGACAAGCCTGTCCCGGGCACACCTTGTGACAAGGCCTGTCACAGGGCCGCACAGCCTCCCACCTGCCTATTGCCCAAGGCAGGCAGCTCACTTCCCTGGTCCTGGCCTTCCAAACTAGCCAATTGCATCACCCGGGAGGATGGAGGAAATCCTCCCTTCTAACCCAGGCGATCTGTTTAAGATGAGCCTGCGATTAACCTCATTAGCACATGTGTTCACCACAGCCATCATTAGCAGTCAGTCAGCGTTACTCAGAACCAATAAAAACAAGAATAGCCATTACCCCTTGTGATGCATCCAGCCTGGAACTCCCAGCTCTGGGCCTTAAGGAGTAGCTCATCAGGTGCCTTCGTACCAGCTGAACGAACACTGAGAAACAAGATGACATGCAGAGCCTCGTTCATGGGAGGCTGGAAGATTATACTCTGGGCCAACTGGCTGAGGACCATGGTCCAGGCATGGTACACATACATTCCCCCAGGCAGAGCTCACTGCTCCCTCTGAGGAGACAAACCATGACTTCTAGAAACCTACCCAACAGAGCTCTGAATTGGGACAATCAAAATAGCAATTCCCTGTCCACAGCTGCCTCCCAGAAACTAATTAATGCTGTGGATGTGGCTTGCTAATTATTTTCAAAATTACCGTCATCCTGAGCAGTCCCCCTGGAGACTCCACTTCAGCGAAGTCTTCCCTGACCTAGCAGCTCACTCCCTCCCTCTCCTGGGAAAGGCAGTTTCACCAGGATCAGTTCACAGGCACAATTGAAAACCTGTGTACTCACAGATTAGTTCAGCTCCAAGAGTTCAGTGTCAACTTCATGAGCACAGGAAATGAATTCTGGACCCTATGAGCTAGCTCACCCCAAATGTTTTTAGTCTCGGGTCCAAAGACTTCCCAGGGGCTGTATGTATAGAATTTAACAAGAGTAAATTTAATGGTAAAAAATTACAGATTCGTTTTTACTGGTCTTTAACTAAAACGTCATATACTCATCATTTATGAGCGGTGGCCCTACCTGCTACTTACCCCAAAGATGTGAACATACCACATTTCAGTTATTGAAGATATCATCATCTGTGCTATTACTAACTCAAAGTTATGGAGCTTAACTGGACTCACAACAAAATAATTTCATTTAACTCATTTATCACAAAGCACATTACATGTATTATAAATGTATTTAATATTTTGAAAGGTATAGTCTGTGTCATTGATTTCTTTTGTAATGTTGTGCATTTTATTTCATGCACTGATTTAAAACACAGTTCTGAAAGCGGCCATGGTGGCGCACACCTATAATCCCAGCACTGAGGAATCTGAGGCAGGAGGACCCCTGTGAGTTCAAGACCAGCCTGGGCTACATAGTGAGTTCCAGGTCAGTCTCAGCTACATAGTGAGACCCTGTCTCAAAAAACAACAACAAAAAAAAGTTCTGAGAAACTGGTCTGATTTTATCATAGGTGTTTGTAACAACAGTAAAAAAAAAATCTTTACATCAGCCAAGTACCAAATGCACTGTAAATCTTTGCTTATTGATTTTTTTAAATATATGAGATTCTTTAATTTCCATATACATTTATATAAAAAATCAGTGTAAAATCAAATGGTTAATGTTCAGCTTTTTCATAAATTGTTCTTTTGCTCTTCTGAACATTTCAGGTTCTTATTTTCTACCACTGTCCCTTCTACAAGCAATATTCCTTCCTGTGGCCCGGAAAGAAAATTCCAGCACCTTGGGCAAATACCACAAGTGTGCGCAAACTAATTCTCTTCCTGGAGACCACCCTGAGTGAGCGAGCCCCACAAGGCTCCTTCCACGTCTCTCAGGCCATTCTCACCCCCAGAGTGAACACCATCGCCAGGGGCCTGGTGGGCGGCCTCAAGAACACTTTGGTTCATAGGTAAGAGTTCGCTTCTACTCCACAGATAAGGTTTTTAAACAACATCTATCTTGAAGCTCTTCTAAATACACAAAAGTAAAATTTATAGTTTGAGGGATTTAAAAAAAACACAAAGAACATGCTTGAAAAAGCTGCATATTTGAAGGTGATTGCATTAATTGTTCCCGGAACCCTAAACACTTTTTTTTTAAATGTATTTAAAATCCACAAATATTCTCTAAATTGTTATACTAAGTTAAATACTTGAACTGTCCTCTTCTGACACAGGAACTCATCATGGTCTGCCCCTGCCTTAGCCTGAGTGCTCACTCATTTAAGAAGCATTTAATGTATAGCACTGTGCTAGGTGATTGGAATTCAGAGTCAGCCCTTAAAAATTTCTTCTTCCTTCGATGTTTACCATGAGTCCTAACGTACCAAGCCGTAACTTCAGAAACGTCCTCAGGGCAACATTAAACGTGACTACATAACTAGAGCAGGAAACACTCCAGTGCAGACATTTTCATGAGATGATGTTCTTTATCCTGAATACCAATGCATAATCAATGTTGCCAAGAAAAGGGATTTAGATATATATGTATATGTAGATGTGTGTGTATATTTGTATGTGTGTCTCTATATATATTCATATATATGTGCATATGTATAAAAGGAATGTTGGAATGTTATAAGTATTTTGGGACAACAGGGCATCCCTTGGAATCTTAACTTGAAAAGCTAATATGTTTAAGTAACAAAACATATTTACAAGATCAGTTTGGTTCCTGAGTTCCATATGGTGAGTACACAGCTCAGATAGTGACAGGTTCGTCCAACGTATGGCCCTGCTGGTCTGGCTCTGAACTAGGTTAGCATGAGTTCAGATGACAGTGATTACCTAGTCGGGAGTTTCACGAGCAAGAGGCATTGGCATTTTTCTTTCATGGTGAGAGCTCCTGATTATATCAATCATGAACAGAACCAGAAACCCTTTTCTGTGGGGATTGATTAAGTCCTAACTAAAACAGTTGAACTCAGCTTGGAAAAACAGGATTTCATATACTAGTATGATATCTCTTTGAAAGATCTAGAATTAAAAACTCTTTCTTCTTAATATATGGCCATCCATCCATATCATTTTTCCTCATGCCTTTGATAAATTTGTAGATTAACTATTTTTAATTAATTATTTTAAAATTAATATATGTAGATATTTATAAAAATATACAAAGCATTTTTATTCTATTAAATTTTTTTTTTCATTCTTTCTTTTTTGGTACAGTACCAGGGATCAAACTCGGGACTCTGTGCTTTTAAGGCAGGCATGGTGCCACTGAGCTAAATCCCAGGCCCTAAAACAAAATTTTATAAAAGAAAATTAGACAGTAACAATAGTTAATATATTGTGTACTGTGTCTTATTCATAAAAGAATGGCCAAAATGTTACTCAGAGCACAAGTCAGACACAAGAGACTCTTCCTTACAAAAAACAAACCAAGAGAAACTAATAGTACAAATGAAACAAATGAATACTTCTAATTAGTTCATTCACTACACTGAGTGCCTAGAAGTAGATAGTGCAAAAGAACATGTACAAGATCAGTGATATAGTTTCTGCCTTGTAGAATTCAATCTTGCATGAAAGACTAACATGGACATTTCTATAAAGCAATTTGAAAATCACTCTGAAAAATGAAATGTCTGTGCAGTACATGCGTGGTGGTGCCTGTCTGTCATTCCAGCACACTTGGAGACTGAGGTGGGAGGATCGCAAGTTCAGGTCCTACCTGCGCAACTTAGTGATTTAGCAAGACCCTATAAAAAAGACTAGGGATATAGCTTAGTACAAAGTCTCTGAGTCAATCCCCAGTACCATTAGATAGATAGATAGATAGATAGATAGATAGATAGATAGATAGATAGATAGATGATAGATAGGTGATAAATGATTAGATATGCAGAGATCTATAGTGATAGAGAATAATTAAAAACAAGAATTTATATTTGTGTACTAAATATAGTAAATATATATTCTAAAATAATACCTTTATATTCTAAATATAAGTATATTCTAAATATAAATAAAGCACCTTTTTATAAATTATTTCATTAGATTCTTAAATCAGTGACAGGCTGTGTAAATAGAGGCATATTGTCTGATGTACTTTATCCTTGTGACATAAGATGGGCCCTAGGGAAGCTAAGTGACCCAGACTGCATAGCTAGAAAGAGTCAATAACCTGGCCCACTGGCTTTTCTAGTGTGCAGAACTGGTGTGATACACCCAATTTCAGTGCCTCTTCCCTTCTGCTCCACAGCCTATCATTGGCTTATTTGTCCTGGATCTGTCAGATCCCACTGGTGGCAAGTGTTAGCCCACACATCACCATAATTTCCATATTGTTAAGCTCTCAGAACTGGCTGCTGATGAATCCTAGGCTCTGTCTAAGATAATGGTGGTGGCCTGTACCTAAAGCCAAGGTATTCCAGTGTGCCAGTCCTTGCCCAGCAGATAGCAGCAGCCAGGTGTCCCTAGCCTGGAAAGATACCTTGGAATCTTAACCCCTTCTGGTCGCAAGAATGTCACTAGTGTGGTCATGCATTCCTGTGTCTGCACATCAGCTATAGGCGCAAATACAGCTCTGGTCGCGAATTTGTTCCCAGATGCCAGAGCAGTGCGTAGTGGCCATTTCCTCGGAACAGTTGGGCAAGTCCAAGTTTGTACAGACATTCAGAAAGTCTTCCCTTTAGTAGTGTCTCCTCAGAGTCTGGCTGGGCTGATAAGCTTCCTAGTCCATCCTACACACTGATTATCTGCTCAAACCAAGGAGAGATGACAATGTATGTTTTCCTATAAATGCAGAGGTGACTTTCTTAGCAGCGAGTTAACTCCCCAACTCTTAGGTGAACTTTGGACCTGACATCTTGTTCATCTTGATTGTTCACCCTAGAAGGAAGCTGCAAACACATAGCCAATCTGGCTAAATCTCTACGGTGGTTTCCCCAGATTGTCAGAACCCAGACATTCAGATTCATAGCATTCCCACTGAAATCAATCAAAAATTAGTTCTTCCTAAGCCCAAGGACAGAACAGCCATGGAAAGAGGATAGAGCAGCCTCTAGAAGGGGGCATGGATTGAAATCAGAAGGCTTGAGATTGAAGCCTGACACAGTCCCTGTTACGGGCTGAACTATGCCCCCTCCACCAAAATTCATATATTAAAGCCCTAACCTTTCACCACCTCACGTGACTACATTTAGTAAAAGGCTTTATAAAGAGGTAATTAGTAGGCTGGGGATGTAGCTCAGTGGTAGAGTGTTTGCCTAGAATGCAATAGGTCCAGCGTTCAATCCCACTACTAAAAAAAAAAAAAAAAAAACAAATGATTAAATTCAAATGATACCATTGGTGTGGGACCTAATCTGAGTGGTGTCCTTGAAATGGGGACTGGAGACACACAAAGAGATACCAGGGACGTGTGCACAGAGAAGACACCACATAAAAAGACAGTGAGAAGATGGTCGTCTGCAAACCAAGGAGAGGGGTCAAAGGAGAAACCAAACTTCTAGGGCCTTAATCTTGGCAATAGCCTCTGGAAGAGGAGAAAATAGAACTCAGTTGTTTGAGACAACTAGTGCATATTTTGTTATGGTGGCTTTAGCAAATTAATGTATTTGTTGGCAAGGAGGTGGAGTTGGACAAGTTTTCTAAGATTTCTGATCCTCACCCATTAAGTGGGGTAAAGAATATTGTACAAGATTGTAGTCTTAAACTGAAAATGCCTATTACAGTGCCTGGCACAAAATAAGCATGCCATCTCTGTTTCTAAAGAAACTCAGTGGCCCAGCTCTGTGCTTGGGTGGGCCACAAGGTCAGACCTGTGGGGCTTGTTGTCTTGGGGACCTGTCAGTGTCGTCTGGCCGAGTCTTTTGCATGGATCTTTTTCATCTTGGTACATTCCAAGAGTTAAGAAAATGAAGCCGCTGCTCTTTAGACAAGGTTCTGTATTTTCCTTTCTGTGTATATAATCCTGCTAATCTGATTCTTGCCTCGGGGAAGGTTGACAAATACAACCTGAACCAGACATGGAACTCTGTTCCTGAGAACCACAGGTATATACTCTACCCACATTTCTCTGCTCGGGCCCCAGGCATCTCCAAGGTTTGGCTGGGGCTGCAGTTGGCTGAGGTGGCCTCCAAGCCTCCAATTCTCATTTCCCCACAATGACCAGGAGATGGCGCAGGCATTTCATACTAAGGATTTTTTTTTTTTTTTTTTTTTTTAATCTTGAATGCTTACCTGGTACTGCTGTGTCCTTCACACGGGCCACAGGAAGGTGTCTCCAAGCAAGTCTGTGTTTGTAGCCCTGAATTCTCAGCTCACAACATTTTGTTGTATAAGCAGCAAGATTTCACTATTTTATGATTCTTTTTCTTGTACTAAATGCTTACATGGTACTTACTATATCCCAGACTCTACTCTAAATACTTTATATGTTATTTTACATAATCCCTCCAAAATCTGTCTGAGGTGTCATTATCCCCATTTGACAGGGGAAGGGGCTGAGGACAGTGAAATTCAGTAATTGAAGATCAGATTGTGATTATTATATTTTCAGAATTCCAGCTATAAAAAGAAGGAAGTCTATTAAGTTATAGCCAGCTATTAATAGAAAAATGTAAATTGATTACTGGCATGTGTTTTAGGATGTATTTGATTATAGAGTCCACTGAGGGAGAAAAGGGACCCAGGTTAAGAGAAAAAGAGGGAAAACTGCCATGAAGGCCTCAGCAGCACTGCCTTTCTAGAACACTGAGAAATCAGGGTGTGTTCTGAAGGAAGAGAGGGCAGGTTTAAAGAAGAAAAGAGAAAAATGAAAGCCAAAGAGAGTGTGACTAAAAGAAGAAAAAGGGACCCAATTGAGATAATACTTTTATTTTCAATTATCGTCCACAGCAAATCTTTGCTAAAAAATACTTCAATCCCTTAAACTTACATAAACACTAGTTTCTGCCTTCCTTAAATCATTTTCACCCTATTGAATATTAGTGAACTGTTTTTTAGCACACTTTTTGCTTTCTGTGTACAGCAGTATTTTCACTCTTACTATGAATAGAGAAGTCATCCTCTTGAATTGAAATTACTTATGTTTCTTCATGCTGAGCTACTTGGGGCAAAACTTTTGGACTGTCACATAGGAAACCTTCAGTTTGTGAAATGATACTGCGTTCATGCAACAACTGATTTTTTAAAAATATTAGTCTATCCAGTCTCTCACATAGTAAATCTGTCTATTTGTGTGGAAAAGGTAAACCCTGATCCCTATTTGTGCCACATACAAAAATTAACTTGAGTGCTTGCTTTGGCAGCACCTACACAAAAATTAACTTGAGATGGCTCTTAGAACTAAACGTAAAATCTAAATTCATAAAACTTTTAGAAGAAAACAATATCTTTGTGAATCGTCAACAAGCAAATATTTGTTAGATCACAGAAATTGTAAAAGAAAAGGCTCAAAGTTCATTAAAATTAAGGAATTCAACTCATCAAAATGTCATTGAGAAAATTAAAGACAAGCTAGAAGATGGAAGAAAATACAAAGTATATCTGACAAAAGGCTGGTGTCTAGATTGTATGAATAACTTCTGCAATTCAACATTTAAGAACAGATAATGAAAAAAATGAAAGTAAAAGAGCTAAACAGATACTTCCAAGAAGATATGCAAATGCTCGACACATGACAAATTGCCACCATTATGCACTGGAAAGAGTATACATTAAAACTGGGAGATACCTCTGCACTCCCACTAGAATAACTAAAATTAAAAAAACTTATATCATGGGCCGGGGATTTAGCTCAGCTGTTCGGTGGCCTGCCTTGCAAGCACAAGGACCCGAGTTCAATCCCTGGTACCAAAAAAAAAAAAAAAAAAAAGACTTATATCACCAAATTTTAAACTCATGCACTGTTGGTGGGAGCACACAATGGAATGATCTCTTTGAGAAAGGTCTGTCAGTACCTAATAAAAATAAATGTAAACCAACCTTATAAAACAGTAATTGTATTAATTGGTATTTATCTAAGATACATGAAAAGACTCACAGAAGAGTGACCATCACAGTGCTGCCTCTGGGAAGACACAGGAAGGACTGGTTGAGAAAGCGCATGCCAGAACTCTCTAGGGTGTTGGTAATGCTCTGTACCTTGATAGGGGTTTGCTTTATTTGCATATATTTATCAACTTTCACCAAGAATACACTTAAGAAGTGTGTATTTTATTGAATAGAACCTTTATTTCAGAAGAAAACAAAGCTGGAAACAAGTACCTTATGCATGATAGTTACATGGATGCTGAATCATTTCGGGGCTATATAGATATAACTGGACTATAACAAAATATGACATGGATTGCTGGGAAGGCAGTTTGAGGGTAGATATGTGGCAAGGAAGTACTGTATAGCTAAACCATAATGGTAGACTCGAGTGGTAGAATTTTACCTAATGTGGAATTCTTTTCGTGTGTTATGTTTGAAATTTTTCACGACTTTAAAAAAAATCAAAGGAAGTACAAATAATTAGAGTCCTCAGCTTAGTGTTTCAAGCTTCTCTTGACATGGTTATTATCACT
The DNA here is from genome assembly GCF_012274545.1 of Fukomys damarensis. NCBI lineage: Eukaryota > Metazoa > Chordata > Mammalia > Rodentia > Bathyergidae > Fukomys > Fukomys damarensis. The sequence goes on from NW_022900936.1 coordinate 56,099,082, forward strand.
TTGATGCACTAGGTAAGTAACCTCCTTTCCCATCAAGCTCTGAAAAGTTTTAATTCTCTGGTCGAATATAGACTGCTTCATCCATGATGAACATGTAAAGCTTAAATTAACATACCCCTGAGGGCTTGTGCCTTCATTGTCATACTTTTGTTATATTAATGTAAATGTTCTGTCTTTATTTCGGGGGGAATCTTAAACTCTTCTCTCTTTTGTCTCTTTCCCCAACACTTTTCTGTAGGAATCTTCCTGCAATCCTGGACTGGGTGAAAATTCAGAAGCCTGGAGCTATGGGTGTCAACATCATCACATCTGACTTCGTGGACCTGGTGGACTTTGCCACAACTGTCATTGAGCTGAATGACCTTCTACAAGAGGACAGATCCTTGGCTAAATGCTGACTTAATTTTTTGTTTAATTTAATGTTGAAGTTGTTGATTCAGGATAGAGTTCTGAAGGTTTCTTATGAAGATGGCCCCTAGTCAGTGGTGGTATAGTGAGTAAGGAGGATAAGGGCTTTTTCATTTCCTTCCTCACCGGGCCATTTGGATAAAATTACAAGGCTTTTAATTGCATTTTTCCCAAATGAGACTTAAAAAAAAAAACACTTTTAAGTCCAAGGGATCATTTTTATGTGATGAAGATCAGCATCTCCCCAGTGGCTTATGTTGGTGAATGGATTATGAAAATAAGTTCTCCAAGTTCTACTGGAGTATAGAATTTCCTCTGACTGGCCTAGTTCCCTACTGTCTTCCAGGGTCTTGTGTTTGAGCCATGGGAATGCTAAACTAGAAGGGCATTCCTGTTGAAAACATGGCTAGTTATTATTGTGGACTGCCCTGCCTGGTACCTCTCACTTCAATCTGGGGGTTCAGAGGGTAGGGCCCAGTACCAGTTCTCTCTAGGACTACTGGGTGTCACCACCTCTTGCCTGAGAGAGTGAGACCTACTTATCACCACAGTATTTCAGTTACCACTGTTCATGCACGGCTTGTGCAGGTAACTGATCACCTTGATTCTTCAGATAAACAGTACCCACTGCCCTTGGTATCAGAATATGTTTCTCACTTTTAAAATAAGGATTCGTTTCTATTTCTTTTGGCCCCTTCTTAAAAGTGAAAAGAACAATAATGGCAGATCTTTTCACTGTGGGGCCCAACAAAAGACACGCATGTTGGCTGCATGCCAGATTTCTTTGATTTAATGTATTAGTTTTTTCCCAAAATGACTGCCAGGTAAGCACCTGCATCATTTTGGCCAAGACCTCTTTGGAGTAGGGTCTTCCAGCCAGATCTTGGAATTGCACTTCATTGTTGCCTGCCTAGACCCAGTGGGACACAGTGCTCAGTAGCAGGCACCCATCCATGACGCCATGGAGGCTCTTCTGGGCTGTGTGGGAAAGTGCGATGGCATTAAACGAGGAAGCTCCAAGTGGCTTTGGAGCCATTCTGTAACTCCTTGAAAACAAGACTACCTCGGGACATTTAGGATGACTTGTGTGTCATCAAGTGAGAAATACACAGTGTTGGAACATTTCCAGTTCTGGTCATGATTGTTCTACTTTCTATAGATTGTTCTGAGCCTATTTATCACTACTGCATGAGAGTTTTGAAACCCAAGAGGGGGGTTCTTTTTTATTGATAAGAGGTACTTGCCTATAAGGAGACCTCTTGTATTTTGGTTAATTTATTTATATATTTATTTATTTATAGAGTTAGTATTTGCCATGTTTTTTACCTCAGGAGCATTCACAGAGAAGCTTATTGACCTTTTGTTGCCCAGGACAGATTCTACCATGGTCTTCCTCCCTTTAGTAGGACCACACATCCCAGGTTGCGAGTGATCTCAGGCTATGCTCTAAATGTGCCCCCAACCCCGCATACCCAAGCCTGCTGAGAGCACTATGTTTGGATGTAGTCCACATTCAAGGAGCCACTACCAAGCCACATCCTGGCACAGAAGATGAAATGGGTCTTGAAGAACTCTTCAGTTCTTGCAGTAGACTCTCCAGAATTCTGGAAAGAAGGGAGCTAGAGATAAAACTGGGCATAGGGATGTGGACAATCTGATGCCCCTCCACCCTATCAGAATTCCTAAGGAAGTATTAGCTTCTGGATTCTTAAGCGGGAAATAAAAATCTGGAATCCTGAATGGATATGCACATTTATAAAGATCACTGGACCCTTCTCCCAGCAGTTTCTTATTTCTGTCCTTTGTATAGCCAGTTTTGCATTTGTCTCAATGGGGAGTATCTTAGGTGAGCAACTAAAGGCACACACTTGCCCCCCAACTATTGATCTTCCAGTCTTTACTTCCTGTAAAGTAATTTAGGCCCTGACTTTTTACTTCCATGGCTCAAGGAAGTCACAACTCAAATGCCTCTGGGAAAATCTGGCTTAACTTGCCTTGTTCTTGCATTTGAATTGCTCCCCAAAGAGGTTTCTGGAATAGTAATGTCAAATTCTGTGAGGCCTTCTCTGCGTAGTAATGAGGAAGGGAGTGCCCTTACTTTTTCGATTTTCCTTCAAGTCTGATATTAAACCTTGGTGACAAGCTCTGAAATCCCTGGCCTACGCTCAAGATTTTATTTTTGTTCATACTGTTTCATTTTGATTTTTTTTTTAAGTTCTTGGTCGATTGCCAGGGACCCAATTGGTTCCCCTCTTTTCACCCTTTGGTACTTGACAAAGAGATAAGGAGGCAAGAGGTGAATTATACTGCTCTGTTTTATTTGAGCCTCAGCTTTGTCCAGATGTTTGGTGCTATGAGGCCAGGTGTGTTGACAGGTATCTGCACAGGACACCAGTGTCATCCAGTGGCTGCCGACTGTTCAGTGAAATGTTTACGTGATTTTCTTCCTTAGTTTTTAAATATATAGTTGCACTTCACTTGGATTGTGAAATTTAAGTGCACCTCAGTGTCTGCATCCTAAGAGAAAAGTCACCGAGAGTAGCACAGGCACAGAATGCTTCCAGGGTTGCATGCTTGAAGCCCTGGTCTGTGTGGTGAGTGTGGGCACCCACTTCCTCATGCTGCTGTGGGTGATCAGCAGTGCTTGGATTTGAAGTCTGCACAGAAGTCCTGGGAAGTCAGAGGAGGATTGTTTATGATTTTCCCCTAATTAAACATGAATCTTTGCCCCCAAGGAAGGCTTCCCATGTGGTAAAGAATGTGTGCTTTCTGCTCTTTAACCATGAGGCCAAGCAGGAGAACTGAGGCACATGGCACAGAGAGAAAACAGACTTTAGCTTAATAACTCATTCTGCAACAGCCAGCAGTAAGAACGTTGGCACAACCACATCTCTTGTTCTCACAAGTTCTATGATCTTTTCTAATCAAAACTGTGCTCTCACGTTTGCTCAGATTTAATTTCAAGTTTAGTAAAAAAAAAAAAGCCATGTGACTGAGCCAGTGAGGACTTCAGTGAGTTTCACAGAATCTGGGCTTATATTTATTCTGAAATTCAACTGAGTTTTCCTGAGCTCCATGGACCGCTCCAACATGGCCACATCACCATGATTTTGTGGCAAAGGGTATCAAGTAAGTTAAAGCGGTGTTACAAAGTTTGGATTCATGAGTAGAGATCTTACTTAGACTGGAAGGAGAGGTCAAGGTGGATCTGATGGAAGGTACTGATAAATTACTAAGGATTATAGTATTTTATAATAATAGTACATTTAAGAAGACAGTATAAAAATGTATTTGCTATATTAAATTTGATAGTAATTGTTTAGTTATTTTCCTTAGTGTTGAGTCAAGACCCCTGAATTTTGAGACTCCACAGTTCAAATCCAGTATTTTATATAAATTCAAAGAAAAGCACAAGATCTGAGCCTACGTAATGATGAATCTTGCAACTCTGTTCTTTCAGGACTTCATAGTCACATAAAAAATTTATGTTTCTCTCTGAGACAGTATAGTGCAACATTCGGAAATTAAATGAAGCTTTCTGGTGTGTCAGGATTTCCATCTCTGATTTTCTTGATCTAACAAATTGCTCCTAAAGAGGCATGATTCTAACCTAGCAAGAATGCATAGGATAAAGCTAACAGTGGAAACAGAAGAAATCCAGGCTGAAATGGAGTGATTTCTTTTTCCTGGGAAGCAAAAGGGCTCTATACAAAACCAGGCCATCACGGACTGAGTTCACGCCACGGTTGAAGCTTTGTAATGTTACTCCTCTGTGGACTAGTGAACGGGGCATAGCCATGAGACTCCCCTCCCCTTAGCCGAGCAGGTGATCCTGTGCTGTCATCCTTAGTTCCTTCCTCTTTAATAAAAATACTGCTTGCTATATTAGTGCTGAGTGCTTTGCAAACCTCAGTTGACTAGTACCCTGAGATAGGTGTCTAATGTTTAGATTAAATACTTTGTATTCAAGGGATGTACAGTTGTAATTCTTCCTTCTAGACATATATTTGGAGAATACTTTTTGGACTCATTTCCCAAAAGTGTGGTGTAAGTTCACAGGACTTGACGAGGTATGGTACCATATCTGGTCTGTACAATGAAATATGCAGGGCTCAAAGAAATCTACCAACATGCATGTGGGTTCCTTAGATGCACGCTTTCCCAATGCATGCTAAATAGGCTTGTGGTAAGAGGAAACAAATATAAATTGACAGCATTAAATATGCAAATGGGCAGGAAGTCTATGCTATGGACTAGAAGGACATGGCTATCTCTCTAAATTCCACTGACCTTCTAGTACATCTTGGCCCTCTGCTTCAGGCTGGTCCCATAGCTTTGTGGCTCACAAACGTTTCCTTGGGACACACAGGAGTGAACAGATAAAATGACAGGTGGTTTGCTGGGAATCTTTACCCTTTTTTCCAGACACTTTGACTAGCTCTTTACTGCCCCCAAGAGAACCGCTATCTCCTTAGCCTTAGACTCCCCAACCTTCTTATTAGAAACAGTGACCTAGGAATATACACTAGAAAATGTTAATGATTTTTCCTTAAAATAGCACAGTCTTATACACTGTGAAAATATTCTAATGCTATCCTGCTTTAAGGATACAGTATGTTAGCATCTTTATAGTATTTTAGCACCTTCTCCAACAAAACTTGTTCTTAGAACTTTTCAAATTCACTTCTTTTTCTTCATTGAGTTTATTGGTACATTTTAGGTCTATAATACAGTTACATTCATCATTGGGATCTTGTACCTTTACATGATCAAATTCACGTCTAATGCAAATAATTTAGGTAAAATATTTCCCCTCTCTCTTCTGGGAGTCAGTCCCACAGCCTATTAAGGAGCCCCACTGATGGTCTAGAGGCATTTTCTGTGTCCTTTCTTCCTATCTTCTCATAGGATACTACTTTCTTCTGTCTTCTAGCCATCCTCCATCTCCTGCTAGTTACTTTTAAGCACAGGATGATAGCAGAAGACACACATGCACTCCGCAATATCCAGCACCCTCTGTCACAGTGGTTGTTGGCTCCTTTGTCTTCTCAAATGAATTATTCCACTTCTCACCCCTACTCCAGCATTAGAACTGTACTTGACTGGAACCCAGAACTTGGGATCAATACTTAAATCAAAAAGCACAGGTTTGCTCACAAGTTTCAGCCCAATAAGAAGCACAGCACTTTGAACGGTCAAATATAGGCCTTTAGTAGCTCTCTGTACATTTGCGATTTTACATCTGTTATTAGTTCATAGCACTAATAACACTTCAATTAAGAATCAATAGATAGTATCAATATGATAAATTTAGAACATACGCAGAAGTAATACTGCCTTGCTGCTATTATATTAATTTACACCACAATATTAATAAATATTAAATACAGATCGTGTATGCATTATTTATATTGTGTATATGCCAACTGCAACACTTAGCTTCACTGATCAACACTTTAAAAATACAGAAATTGTCATAGTGAAAATAAGTCTTGGTCAAATCAGATAATTTATGTATCTGATAAATACTATAACAAGTATTACATTTTGTCTTCTATTACTCATTTACACTAGAGTGCATGTTTACTAAGTTAAAATAATAAATTATATCAATTTAAAGTTAGGATAAAAATTTTGCATATGTACTGCTGAATACTCTTAAAATGTATTGTGTGGCTTAATTATCCACACACATTAAATTTGTCCTTTTTCCCTTTAGGATATAATTGTTCAAATATATCTCTTCTTTCTTGTAACCTCGATTAAACTGTTTAATTCAGCCTAGAACATTGTTAAGCTGAATACCTCATTTTAACTGTGAAAAAATGTTAATACATACCATGACATAATGTGTTTTCTTGTATTTGATTTGAATGACTTAAATGGGCTTCAATCTAATATGAAATATAAAACTTTGATCTGCATTTTTCCTTTGTGTAAATGAACATTTTATTATTTGTCTACTTCTGACTTAAAGAGCTGTGGACTTGATGTCAATAAAATACCTTATTATGCAATATTGGATGAAAACCTTCTCAGTCCTGTCTAGCTACAAATGCATGCAGTCTCCAGCAGGAGCTGTGCATGAAATGTATGTGTCCCATGCTTTTCCAGGCCCATCCTTAACACCTGTTATCTACACTAAGCGTGCACCAGACCTTACTGAAGTCCGTAATCTCATTTGACCATCATGTCTAGCCCACATTAATTTGAGTTGTTGCCACCTGCCCAGAAATAGAGCAATGCTGAGAATATGTATTTATGTGCACAGTAAAAATGGACCTGCAGTTTCTGTTGCAATGAAGATTTCAATATTATATTCCTAATTCTTTTCAATAGGATATCTAACAGCACTTAATTTCAATGAATTTATTTCTTGCTTTATCCCCTACAAAAATAATGGATTGATACTAAAAGTATTTTGTATGACTTTAGCAGAGATCAAATTCCAAGTAATATTTATTATAGTCAAACATTGGAAGAGGTAATTAACAATAATATTTTGTATGTACATGTAATAAACCATAGCTATATTGTAATATTTAATATAGTTATATGACAAAATACTATGAATATCATAGAAAAAAATTCTGCCCTTATATGTAGTTAGTGTTTAGTAAAACTACCATACTGTCTCTGGTTGGCTTTATCAATCACTTGAGTAATTCTCATTTGTTTTTAATGATAGATCATTAGATGTAGATAGGACTGGATTCAACTGTAAGCAAAGCCAGTATGACCTGTATAGTGTAATTACACAGGAAACTGCTGTTCTGCCTCTATTTTTGAATGTCCAGTTCAGTTGAAACACTTCCTCTATGGCAATGGAGCTCTTGCATTATGCATCTCCTTAATATCTAATCACAGATTATTATATTACGGTAAGGTTATACAAATAGATGAGCAGACTTGGGTTTCTTTTCCAACTTTATCACATCTTGGTTTTGTGACCTTAGGTAAATTCTGTATCTATTTCTACGTATATAAAATAATGCACTAATCAGCCCTGTGAAGGTGGTAAACCAAATAGAGAGAAAACCAAACAACATGTATGCAAAGCATTTTAGCACAGAACATGGTGCATAGGAAATATTCAGTAGTATCTATTATTCAGTAGTCTTGTACTAGGGCTATGACTTTGCACCTACCTTCTCCAATAGCATCCAGTACAATCCTTTTAACATGATTGACTGGTAACTTTTGAGTTGATTGAATTATTTAGCAGGATCTAATCAATGAAGGACAATGCAGGTCTGTTCAGACCGTGAAAGAATGTGAAAGGCCTTTGTGTGGCAGGGTTACAGGGCCTCGCAGCAGAAGGTCAAGGAACTGGATGGTATTGAGTGCTTAAACTGAGCCCCTCTCCTCTCCTCTCCTCCCTTCCTCTTCCCCTCCCCTGCCTCCTTCCTCCCCTCTCCCTGTGTCCCTCTCTCTCTTTGTAGATGAGAGGGAGTGATCAGCAGCAGCAAAGAGATGAACAGAATATGAAGAAGACACCAAAGATGACTTCCCAGCATTTGTCCCAGGTTCCCACCTCTGGAAGCTTCCTCATCTGAAAGTCTTCATAATATATATTTCTAGATCCAATCCTTGGAGATTCTGATTTCTTATTTCTTAGGCTATATCTCAGAAGTCAATGGAAATATGTATTTTGGTGTGTAGCTGATTGGGAAATTAGTCGACCTAATCTGAATTTCTCCAAGAGTGGGAATGATGCCATTTGTGGTATACATGAAGATCTGGAGTAGAAGGTGACCTCACCTTAACTAACAATATCGGTAATCACAAGTCAACTCAGACTAATTAAGAGGGAAGTCTCAATTTATTGGTAAAACTTGTCTCTCCTTTATTCATCAAAAAAGCAATAGTATTTAGCTAACAATAACATTGTATTATATTTATGTTATAGTTACCGTCTCTTCATGGCAAGGGATTCAGAATGTTCAATGATAAAAAGTTTCATTTCAAAATAAATTTAACTAAGGCTTTTAAAGAACACCTTGTGAAGACGCTATGGAATAATGTAAGTGTATGATCTTTTCCAGTTTTTGAAAAAAAAAACAAAATAATGCAGTTGATTCTACCACACACTTTTGCCTAAGACTGGCAACCAAAGAGTTACAGAAGCCCCCCACCCCCATGCTCACATAATCTCCATATTGTTCTTTTTTTTCAGGGTTGAGGGCAATTTAATTTAAATTGGGGAAATAAATATCTTGGAGTCAGTCCCATATATGGCTGTGCTGAGTATAAATGGAATGCAATGAGCAAACCCCACTTCTTAAATTTTGAAAGCAATTCCTTTTTCTCATTCCTCAAGTTAGGATGCCTGAATGTCCTGGATTGTGAGTGTGTGTGTGTGTACGTGTGTGTGTGTGTGTGTGTGTTTTAACCCCCACAGGAATTCTCAATCAACAGTACATTTATGTTTACCCCTTTGCAAATCTACTCACTGTGATCAAAGGAGAGTTATTATTTTTAAGACTTGAAACCTTTCATTCTCAGAGAGGGTAGGAGGTTGCAAGGGAGGGACAGCGGCCAAAGCCCATGTGCCTCAAACCTCACCCAGTACAGCTTGGACAAGAGCCACTTAAACAAAAGCACTAGTTAGACCAGGGTGTTTTCACAGCTGGGCTGTGTTTCGGGTAACAAGGAAAGTGGAGATATAGAAGTGTCAGCCTCTGTCCAGCAGCAGTGCGCAATTGCAAGAGCCTTAGGCAATCAGATGGCTTTAATCTAAGGGGCCAGGCATCCAAAGAATAGGATTTATCCCCTATAGAAACACTCTGAGAAGCAAAGCTCTTACTGCAAAGGGAGGTTACTGAAAGCTGTTCTATGTTTAACCTGAGAACTTAGCTTCTTTTTGGCCTGGAAATTTTCTGCCCTAATTCTCACTGGGTGTTCACTCAATCTAAGCTCAGGGACTTCATTTCTAGGGCCTCTGGAGAGTGTAAGAGGAAGAAAACATAAACTGACTTTTGCAAAAGCCTTCCCACCAACAACCTTGTAATAGAACTGAACTGCTCCATAGTGGAGAAGCCAGTGAGCTATTTCAGAAGAACTGAAATACTTCATAAAATACACAAAATCTCAGATGAATGTGAACTTTTTTTTCTGGTACAGGATCCTTAGCTTTCTTTCACTATATTCTCCAAATGAATCTGTGATCCTAAAAAGCTATAAACCTCTACATTTCTAGTATCTTTGAGAGTGAATTATCAGTAAATGTTAAGCAGGGATGGTCAATGTAGGCTGGTGTTAAAAATGTTTTAGTCCTTAGTATTAAGAAAAAAGAAAAAACTACTTTAAGACTCATGGATTTTTCTTCAGTACAGGTGCTGTCTTTCAAGAGTAAAGTCAGATAAAACATGATAAGAACAATCTAAGCCAAGTTTAAAGAGCCTGGGTGATAGTTAGATCATCTATAGCAAGACTCCATGGTCAGGGACCAGAGGAAGCAGGCAAGCTGTTAGACAGGGATGGCTGGGCACCATGTGTAGATCTGGATACTGCACTTCAGAGGAAAGTTAGTAACCTGGAGCCTTCCTGAGGAAGAGCAATGAGAAGAAGAAAGGGTCCAGAGGTCAACATACATAAGAAAGGGAGGACTAGAAGGGTAAAATTGAGAGACACGTGACAGGGAGATGTTCAAATGTTAGATAACTAAAACTTTAAATCTAGAGATTAAAGAACATTTGTGCCAGACACTACTCTTACAGGGGAAAAAGAAAATTGCAAGCCTGGAGAAAACTGAGTGGCTAATGCAGAGATGGGACTAGAATCCAGCTTCTGCGATCCTTTCTAATACTGCTTCCTGCATTTTCTAACTGCCTTGCTGAGTGTTTTATCTGCCCAAAGGAAATGAAACAAAGAGTTGGCATTTCAAGAGGGTGGAGCTTGGCTTAATCACTTACCAGTCCAATTATTTAAATACAAAATGACCAAGAATTGCATTTTTCCATTAATTTTTGTGAGATAACAGGAAATATAAAATGATAATTTTATCACATTTATTCAATATTTTTTCTGTGTATGATATTTCTTAAAAATTCAATATACAATGCAACATGAAATCTGGATAGTAGTCTCTAGTCTCCAAATTCTTTTTCTATTATTGTATTTCTTTGAACAGCATACTTTTCTTTGAACTGTTGTGTTGGCCTTTCCTTTTTTTTCCCCCCTGTGGGTGGTATAATTTCAGTAAAACATCCTCCCATCAAATTTAATGATGAAGGCATTGATGATGGATGTCCTGGTTGGCATTTCACTTTTCAATTATTTGGTCTATTAGACCTAATCTACATTCTGAATTACTTTTTGAACTCCCTTCTTTTGAATCAGTAACAAATGTGTTCCATGTCGTTTAATCCAGAAGGTGCATAAATATTTTATAATACTATTTTTCCTCGCTTTTCAATTACAGGATAGCTTGTTAGATGTTGGACAACTCTGTCAACACCATCCATAAAATTATTATAATCATTGACCACTATTTTTTAGTTTTATTTCTTCTTTCAAGTTCTACAATAAGGAGATGTCTTTTTTCTTTCCATTTCATAACACAGACTTTTCCTCGCTGATATGCTAACATTTTTCACTATTCCAATTTTCTCTTTCACTTAGGTCTTTGGCTCTTCTCTCCTGTTCACTCTCAGTATCCCAAACATGTTCATTTTGTATTGTAAAAGAATATTACCAAGTTCTGGAGAAGTAAAAAAAAAATTATACCTAACATACTTATGATAAGAGTTTTTATAGACTGTAGCACAAAATTACAGGTTATTTTTCACAAATAAGATAAACACTAATTAGTAAAAGAAAATAACCAAATTTTATTATTAGATCTCACTAAAAACAATTACTAAAGGTGAGACAATGTTCTAAATAAAAACATAGGCAAAAATAGTGATACAAATGCAAACAAGAACTGACTGGTTGACACGATATCTGCTTGAGCTTCAGATTGTCAGTATCTAAACAAATGAGCTGCCCGGTGACCCTCAGGGTTAACTATAAAGTGGTTAATAAGATCATTCTTATGTCAGTTGGATACTAAGTGAAACAGACAGCTCACCCTCATAAAGAGTTTCAAGGAGAGTGTGCATTATCATCTGTTGCTGCTGTAACAAATTACCACAGACTTGGCAACTCACCAAAACGCAAACGTATTCCGTTGCACGTATGGAGTCAGAAGTTTAAAATGAGCCATCAGGACAATTCTCTTTCCAAAGGCCCAAAGTGAGTGCAGAACTATCGGTTCCTACTGCATCTTTCAGTCACGTCTCTGATTCTCCTTTCTCATGACAGCCTGTATGATTCCAGAGGGCCCTCATGAACAATTGAGAAAATATTTCCATCTCAAGATCCTTAACATAATCATCACACCTGCATATCCTTGTACCATGTAAGGTAACACATTCTTCTGGAGATTGGGTGTGGGTGTCTTGGGAGCTATTATTCAACCTCCACCCATGGAATGTGTCATGGAAACTTTATTGTTAACTGGCATTGATTTTACAGCAGACCTGAGTTCTAAACCCAGCTTCATCACCTGCTAGTTATGTGACCATTCACCCTTTGAGACTCAGCTCCCTCAACAACAGAAAAGGAATAAAATCCCAAGGTCATCATGAGGATGTGTGGTAATGTGTATGGAGTAGCAAACAGTGTAATCTTCATAAATGCAGCCTTACTCACTACAAAGAATAGCCAGATGGTTCTCAAAAAATAAAAAGTTCCTTAAAAACTCTACGATTAAATGGGAGGTTTGCCGAAATGACCTCCAAATCTCCTTCTAAAACTGCTGACATCTAAAGGAGCAAAGTTTTCTTCTTTTAGATAAATTACTCTCAGGGTCTCTTGTGTACTTCATAGATCTAGTTGCAAGGTAATTTCTTGTCCGTATAATCAATAGCTTTCAATCTCCGCTTTCTGCCCTTTACTGTCGCACTGCCTGATTTTGTCACCCAGTGCCATGGTTGGATTCGTCCAGGACTAGAGGCCTGCCCTGGTGTGTGATGATTGGCTGGGCCAGGGAAGACTCCCTCCTTCACATCTGTCAATACACCTCGCTCCGAGCAAGTTGCTTCCTTGGACCGTTCTCTGTGTAGCCTGAGAGAACAGGGAAAGAAACTGAGGAAGCAGCTCACTTTCATGCCTAGGGAATAATAGAAAACTGCTGATGCTTCTTCACCAAGTCCCATATTCCCCAGCAGAGGTTGGAACAACTAGAGAAGAACTTGGGTTGAAAAGCAGCAGCAAAGGTAGGCGGTCTGTCTGGCCACTGGCCCTTCCCTCAAGATCACAAGACAACAATCTTGCCTCGCCTTGTAGTCAGACTGCATGATAGGGGCCTACTGAATGAAGGAGGTGTGGTGGAGCTGGGTGTGTGTCAGGGGAATTCAGCCATGTATCCATCAGCATGGTCTGGAGCGTAGCCTGTATATCCTTCAACCTTTTCTTTCCTCTGGAAGTTCTTGGTGTTCCTCTGTAGAGTTCAAAGATGTGGAAGGTTTCCTTTTGTCTTTTATTATAAGAAATCATATTTGTGATTGAAAGTCTTCCATTAGTAGTGCTTTCATACACTAGACTTTGTTCCAGAGTTTTGTGTGCATGAATTCTTTCCACTGTCAAAATATAACAGAGATGACAATGTACATAGAATTCTAAGAAACACACTGTCCATTCAGAGGGCCACTATCCTCAGATGATAGGATCTCTCAGAGATCCATGTGTATTCTTCTGCTTTGGAACTGAAGGAGTTAAAAGTCTAAATTTACTGGAGCAGCATAAGGCCTATTTACAGAGGCTTATCACAGCAGGCAGCCAGGTCAATCATTTACTCAAGCAGGGCTATTTCCTGCTTTTAACTGAGGACTACCAAAGCCATTGCCTGAGTCTGTCCATAGTAACATACAGGGCACCCTTCTCTGAAGCTGAAGTCTATATTCTCTGTCGATCATAGTATGTGTCCTACCCAGAGTAGTGAACACCACAGGGAGCTAGACTGGGGGCACACACCTGTAATCCCAGCAGCCTGGGAAGCTGAGGCAGGAGAATCATAAATTCAATGACAGACTAGACAACTTAGTGACTTAGTAAAACCCTATCTCCAGGTTAAAAACTTTTTTTAAAGGGATGGGTATGTAGCTCAAAGTGAACGTTCTGTGTCCAATCCCCAGAAACACAGGAAATTTAAAAATAAAGAAACACCACAAAGACCCTCTCAGATTAATGATTAACAAGCATAAGACTCATATGCAAACCTGATCTCTGAAACGCCTCGGGCACAAGAGCTTGTGGCTTTGGAGAGAACCTTGCCCATCACGGAACATGCATAGGGAAGAAATAACTAATGGGAACAAGTTATTAAGTGGGGTTTTTTTTTTTTAGGAAGAATAAGGTTATTAAGTAATCACAAGTGTGGAATTTTCCCCCTGAAGCCTACATATTATGGAAATGTTACTTTTGTGGGGGACAGATTTTTCGCCGTTTTTGTTGAGTAATTCTTTTAGTCCTTTCTCTCTGTTGTCATTCTGAGTGACATAAATGTTAGATGTGCGTGCATCCCACCTCCCTGAAGCTGTTTGTTGTTTCTTCAGTCCCCATGGTTCAGATTATGCAATGGAAATGTTATTTTTAACAAATGTGACTCTTGGTTTCAGCTCTAAGTATAATGGCTCTAACTGCAGGAACATTATAATACTCCCACCACATAGACCCCAATCGGTGGTGGCTGGCTCTTATACCTACTATAGGGAGGCCCTGTTATTCTCAAGTCCTTTTAGGGAGAGGCTGGGCTATGTCTTCAACCAGGTGATATTTGATATCATTCTGGTCCATCATGTATAGAGCTGAAGTGAATCCCTTCAGGTTGGTGGCTGGAATTTTCAGGGCCTGTAATATTCAACTAGATGAAGTCATTTGGGCCACTGCATATACAAACCTCATGTGTGATTTGAGACTCCTCTTGGATGCTTCCCGGAAATGTTTGGCATGGAGAGTTATGGAAAACTCTGAATTCCAGGAAGATGTTAACCTCTGTAAAAACTTAATGTCTGTCGCTACCTAGAGGATGTCTTTAGATAAGGCAAGTAATGAAAGTGCTTTTGAAGAAAAGCAAAAGGTCTCAGAACATTCAAACACACTGGCCAGGTTCATTCATGGTGCCTTAGGGATGGACCTTTCTGTGCAGTATCTGGCTCGTAGCCAAATATACACTGGGAGAACCTGAGGGTATATCTCACTTTTCTGTTTCTTATATATTGGATATTAAATAGAGGATAGTCAGTCATGAGATTGACTTGGATTAATAGGCATTATTTTTTTATATATGAGGAAATCAGAACACAGAAGTTAATTAATTTGCCCAGGATCATGTAGTGAGTGAGTCAGAGGCTGAGCTAGGATTCCACACATCTCAGCCTGGTTTCTAGCCTCTTGTCTTCCTCATGAGGGCACAGAGTTGAGGACACAAAGGATCACAAACTGGAGGTTACTAAGGCTGACTTATACAGAGGTTCGACATCTGCCCTAGGATGTGCCATGCCTTGGCCAATTGGCTGCTACTATAACCAAAAGGCCAGCACTGAAGTAGTCTGGACCTTCTCAGAGGGGAGAGCAAAGAAACAACAGGCAGGAGAAAAAGAAAGAATTTCTGAGGGTTTTAGTCACTGAAATAGTATGGGTCCTGAATATTTCCTAAGTAAACACAGTTAATTCCCAGGCCTTTTCTATTCCATGAACTCAAACCCATGGATCCCAACTGACATATAGCACCTAAACTATTTTGAGAGAAATGACCTCCAACCTGTCCTTCTCTGGGAACTCCAGAGTTTACTGTCTCATGCAACTCAGCTAATATCCTTTCATCAAAGCCCAAGAAATTCGGGCAGCAAGAGGTTGAAAGCAGGAAGAACCATCAACATCCTATGGTGTCAAGGCTCTTATCACTTGCAACCCAAACACCCAAATTGGATTGGAGTCCCAAGTGTTCGTGGATGACTTTTAAGCAATAAATGATCTATAGCAATAAACCTTCCTCTACCCCCAGCCATAGGATCACTTTTGTTCAGATATATCCTAAGAATTTTATCAGCTATCTGGAAGAAATTCCAAAGCAGCCACAATTCTTGAGCATTTATAAGAAAAAGATAAAGAAATGCCATCATAAAATGTGGTCAGCTGAACATCTTTGATCAAAGAGTTTCTTGTTTTTACAGACCTGCCTCAGACATACCAAGAATGTGGCAGCAAAAGCCTACAAACAGGAATTGCATGAACACACCCACCTGTACCCTTTCCAACCAGCTGGCCTCATGTGCACTATATTTGTGTGTTATCATTCTTAGGAACTAAAGCCCTGGGACAAAGAACAAAGTATGTAGCTGAAACAAGGACGTCTAACAACATTTCACCTTGATCAAGTGTTTCTATGACCAGGACATGAACTGTTGCCTTTTTATCTATACATATCACTTAATTATCATAGTAAACCTATATAAAATACACAGGCTACAGAATAAGCAAGGGGGGAAACGTGTGGAGTCAGTCTGATTCAAACATTCGTGTTCTTTAATGCTGTTTCGGGAAACATGCTCCTCCCCCCACAGTGTCTGCACTATTTGCGTTCTAAGGGTAAATCGTAAGGAGTCCTTTCTAAATTATTTGCTTAGATCCTCAGAGTACATATTTACTCCCCCTTTCTGCCTTCAGTAGATATTCTTGACCTGTAAATGTATAAAACTCAGTATCAGAGTATTTTCCTCTCCTCCAGGAAAATAGCCATACACACACAATGACAATGACAATTGCCCACAGGTCAGCATTTGGATCCCTTCATGAAGATGTGTAAGCAAATTATTCTTATCTCCTGGTTCATAAACACTGTTTTGTCTTTTGTTTGGTTGATTTTAGTAAAGAAACATTTTTCATTTATCCTATCAATATTTCTAAAAAGTTGGTTTCTGTAATGAAATTTTTCTTGGAGAAGGCTATATACATTTTAAAAATTTCCAGTGCCTCAGTGGTTTTATCAGAGCAGCCCCTATGGGATGAGAATCAATTTAGATGCCATCCTTTCTGATGAGAAACCTGAGACCCAGTCCCTATGAATACTGTACTCAATCTCTCTCAGCTAACATGTCCCATGATCTTGGGATTCCAACTCTTTGCACTGTTTTTTTCTAATACACAAGCAGTCCTCTGGATTCTTAAACCCTAAAAATGGTAAGAACTGGGCCCACGAGCTATTTTTGGATATTAAAAATGCCAAATGACTACACAGCCTGCTCTTGGGCTACAGAAACCCACACAAACAACAGTTTCTATTCTTTTGACTAGAAAGAATTCTATCAGGTCAGAGTGATAATACTGTTATTCTAATTAGATTTCCATAGTGTGATGAAAATAATTTAATTGTAACTTAATAAGATTTGCCTTAAAGGCAAAAATCTTTGAAGCCAATGTGCCTATGAGCAGAATAATTCATTCCAGGAGAAACATAAGAAGCCACAGTCCCCTATTCTGTTGTATGCCTGTAAAACAGTGTTCATGAGCAGGGGTCAGAATTCCCCTGGAGTCTCCATATTCACAAGACCTTTCCTGGTTAAACCAATGATGAGATGGACATCTCCTTTCCAAACAGTTGGGAAATCAATGAAGTCTCTGTACAAAATGGAAATCTATTATGAGTACAGCTTCAACCTCTGTAGAAACTATCTCTAGTTAAGGAGGAATTCTTGTGCACTCTGAATTCTGTTTCAGTCTTGAAATGTTCTAAGCAATCAAGAGCCCTGCATCAGCTGTGATCTGGAGGAGCTCGAGTATTGTCTTATTCTGCAAGCTTCACTGGAAATTGTTCCTGGCTGACTAAGTCTCCATCCCGTGTGACAGTCTCTCTATCTATGCTTTTTGGAAGTAATATGTATCTTTTTCGTACCTTTTGTCTCCATTTCTGTGACCTCAGAGGTTCTACAAATCTTAGTGTAGGAGAACCCATAAGTTTGAGCAACGAACAGAGAGAATGAAACTTCTGCCCCTGCCCCACACCAATTTGAAAACTGTTCCATTCCTCTCTGCAGTTCCAAGATCAGTTTTCCTATGGGAGCAGTTAAGGAACTGAAGGTCACAAAAAGCTGGCAATTCACTCTGCCTTGGAGGGGTTCCCAGAGAATAAAATGAAAATGAGATTGTTTTTTACATAAAGCCCCTGGATTTGGATGACAGGTTTCAAGTAGTCTGAATTTGCAATGTCATTATGCACTGAGGTAACCCCTACAAAGTTCTCCTTTCCCCCTAAGTCAAAGCATTATCAAAAATACTTCTTGCAGAAAGCTCAAACCAGGTAGGATTCTTTTTTTGTCATCACAGGGCTGATGCTTTAAAGAATGAATGTCTGAGCCTTATAGAGTGCATTTGGCTGAAGCACACGTGCATGATTATGGAAAGATGGCTTTCATCCATGGGCCTGCTTTGTAGTTATCATTAGGTCTCACAGATAAGCAGCTGAAGACATGGTTAGTATGTAAGCAGCACGCAACAGGAGAGGCGAGCAAGAAGATTTTGCAATGGATTAGTATATGTTAGGCTTTTCCGTAACCTGAAGAAAACCGGTACCCAGATGTGAGTCTGACAATTCCCAGGAGATGTATCCTTCATTTCAAACACATTTATTCTGCCAAATTTAACTCTTCTTCCTAGCCAGGAATCCTGAACATAAGCAGAAACACTCATCCGACTGCTTACAAGCTAACTATTCTCTAGCAAATGAATCTCATCTTGCTTTTCTTTGCAAATAGGAAATACCCATTCTCTGTAAGAGGTGTTATTATAGCCCAGCTAAGGTACTCTCACCCTCACTCCGTCGTGGTCTTTGAGAATCTGTGCCGATTTTTAGACATTCTGGTGGTGGCTTCATTCTAGTCTTTTGTTCATCTGCACACTCACTGTGAATAGCCAGAGACATTTATTGATGAGTTTGATAACAGCCCCCTCCTCTAGCCCAAAAGTGCGTTGGCACTGTTTTTTAAAATAGGATTAAATAATCTTGCCATTCATCAGACATAAGGTTTTAAGCTTGCTAAATGATCCAGACCCAGGCTTCTAGAGGTGTGTCTGTGCGTGTGTGCATGCATGCGTGCATGTGTGTGTGGGGGGGTGTGCTTTTAATCATTAATGCCGCACCTTAATGTTATGAGTTCTCAGTAAATACTTGTAGGTACTAATAAATTGATAATTAACTCTGCATTTAATAGAGAAGTTATTTTTTGAAAATCGCTTGAACTGGAAGTATTAACTAGCAAGGTGATTAGAATAGTGCACTAAGGATCTGCTTGCTTTTCTGTCACGCTGTACCAAATATCACAGTGGATAGGGTGTTTGGTTTTGTTTCTGTGCATCTACTGCACAGCGGCCATCAATATCAAGCAAACCACATCACTGTTAGCAAGGGGTTGGAAGTATATCATCTCTAATTTCTTCTCTAATTTTTACATGTGGTCTTCTATGAAAAACTAGAAAAGTTAGGATCGGAAAGAAAATATGGAAATGATTTTAATCTGCTGAGGCAATCATCCTTACTTTTTGGTTAATGACGTGGAACGGGAGGGTAAAAGCTGCTCAGGTCAGATCCTCACCTCCTCTGAAATTCACAGAACAATGATCAAGAAGGTGGCACAGCTTTAAATCTTCTCTGGATCCAGAGCCTGAGCCTGTCCAGGGCCTGAGCCATCCCGCCCTGGGCAGCACCATTATTTACCCAGGTTGTAGCTCCTGGGTGGATGTGTTCAAGCCTCTTCTTGCAAGCTTCATGAAAGGCCCATTGTAATGAATAAAGGCACATCAAGGAAATGAGGCTTCATCAAAGATCTTCCCTGAGGCCCTGAGCTGAAAGGTCAATTTTCTTTGGAGGGAATGATTTCTCTCCTATAATCTGCAGAAATGAGTGGTCATCAGGTTGACTGGCAGAAATATGATGTACTCTTCACTGATGCTTTTTATTTTTTACCTCTGAGGTTATTTCATTCCTCTTCACTCTGTTTCTTCATATAAAAATGAAGAAATAATGCTTGTTCACTGTGATATTGTATGAGAGAAAGCCGCCCAGGGCAATATCTCCCAAAGAAAACTAATTGCATAAAATACTAAGGCATGGCATGACATTCCAGTGAAGAAAATAAAAGCATCATGGGCCACATTGGTTCATTCAAACCTAGTCCTGGGGGTTCGAAGACCCTGGAGAGCCACATTCCCAAGTGATGGCAAAGAACTTCCAGATGAACAGGAAAGCAATGAATGAAACTGGATATCAGTGGTTGTATGTCTCAATGACATTTAGAGTGTGCATCACCCTACTGCCTATTTTTCTCCCTTTTTGGAGAAGAGAGAGTACACAACATTAATTCTCATAATTGAGGAATATCTGATCATTTTCTGGGGAGGGGGGCAATGTCATAAATTCAATAAGAAAAACTTTTTCTGACAGTGTCTTCAGCTGACTTTATGTTGTACTCCACAAAAATCTTACTAAATCTTCCCATGTCTTGGCTTTTACTCTATTCCTAATATATAATTGACTCCTTCTTAAGTAATCTCTTGAAGAGAGTGAGAAGCAATGCAATAAATGCTTAGTCAATGCTTCCTACAATCACATTGACTATTATTACTTTTCAAAATCCATAAATCAAATAATTATCAAAAGGCCCGCTGGGTTGCTCATCATATACCTTTCATTAAAACCAGATGGATTAAAACCAGATGGAAGAAGGATAGGCTTTTAATTCAACCATGTCCTCTTACGGAGACCAAAGGAGCAAAACAGTCCACAATTCCAAAAATCATTATCAATACCAAACTTAGCCCAAATACAGACTTCAGTGCCATACTGCATTCCCATTAAGTTAAAAACAAACACAACAAAAAACATGTAAGGTGATTACATGCAGGTCAATCCATTCATGGGATTGACCACTGACTAAATACCAGCTGACACCTTTTCAAGTTCTATGTAGCCAGGGAGCATGCCATGGCTTCTTAAATTTAACTGAATTCCTGTTATAGGACTAGCTTCTCTACCCTGGCTAGCTTTCTAGAAGAAAGGGGGTTGTGAGTATGAAGTATAATGAAGCTCTATTTTCCCACTTTCAAAAAGCCACATGTCTGTGCACATAGCCACCATAGCCCTCAGTCAGTCCCAGTCCTCAAGGAAGTCAGATCCATCAGTTACAGTAAGGGCAACTTAGCCGGTAGAAGTGTTCCAGAGACAATTTCTGATTGGCTCATTTTTTTTTTTTCACTGCTCCGGGGGCTGAAAGGGAGAAAGGCAACATTTTAAGCAGAGGAGAATTTCATGCCATAAATCTTCTAGCACTTGGGGACTCCAAGTGTCTTGCTGTGACTGAGGTAGAACTAAAGTAATTTACAAGTAGTGTGTATATGTGTTACATGGAAAGAATCTTAGTGTGACGAAGGTATTAGAACAATTTTGCAAGAAGAAAAATCTTGTCTGGAACTATTTCTGGATTGGAGTAACACAAAATTTAAATAGTTGTTTAGTTTCTGGAATTGATTAGTGAGTATCCATTTAAAAGACAGGCCTTGCAGACTTCTATTGATAGCAGATCCCTTTCTCAAAAATCACTGCAACACATTTTGATCATTTTTAGAAATGTCACACTCCAAGAACCTTTGGCATGTAAATAATTCTTTTGTGATGTCTAAATGAATCTCAGAGTCGGTTAATTATATTAACTTCAGATGTGTTCAAGCAATCTTGGCATGCTGAATTATGTATCCTATTACCATCTATCTTACTTTAAGTGGTGTTAGAAGCAAGATAAAATAAGGGAATTCAGGTAAACTGATCAAGAGATACAGTAATATGAGCACTATTTGCTAAACTGTGTGCATAGCCTGCTGGCCAACATATTTTTTTCTTTTATTTCACAGACACACACTCTTAACAGTGTCTGGTTTTGCTTAATCTTTGGCTGATCCCTTATAGAGATTATCTGAGAGTCATCATATTTCCGTTTTTAACCACTATCTGATAAACCTCCAAATGTGATACCACCATTCTTCACATGCATTCAAACTGAAAACTATTAACTCCGACTTCTCCCAAGCCAAATTTATAAAGCCATGTTGGAATAGTATTTTCCTTTGTTCCTCTCCTTTCTTCTAATAAGAAGACATTTACAGAGTGCCTACTACATATTGGACACTGTGCTACACACTACAGGTCTAGGCATGATTCGTTCTCAGTTCTGCCCAAATGAAGAGCAATATCTCACAGAGCAGATTGACACAACACAGAAAAGTTTCTGATGGATGTTCAAGACTACCAGAAGAGTTGAGATCTACGTGATATTTTAAAGAACAAGAAATTAGGATTTGCCTACTTCCTTTTTTAAGACTTTAGACTTTCAAGTAAAAGTTGTAGGATTTGTTCATATTTTCTAAGGAGGAGGAGGAATTCGAAGAACAGGGACAGTTGTGGTATCCATAGGTAAGAGATTTGATGCTGGGATGAGGAAAGTAGGAGGGTGATCCAAGGAGATCATTCAAACAGAACTCAACCCTGAGTCGTTCTGCGCCCAGTTCCCATCCCGTGAACCTGGAGCCCTAATTTAGAAACACTTTTGCATCCTAGGCCTCCTGCACTTATCCATACCCTAGTGACTTTTGTCCTGGTATCAACTTGATTTCTACTCAGTTATGACTTGACTTTAATTTCTTTGGGAGCAACTTTAAATCTTCAGAAAGGAACAAAACAGAGAAACAACAGTGAGGTATTCTGGTATCCAATGGGATGCTTAAGATTAAACACTCAGATGACTTAACCAGCACCCATCCCAACAAGCTGCATTAGCATGCAGATCTAACTTTGGCCTTAACACCATGCATTTCAAGCAGACTATAAGTCAGAAGAGTAGCTTTCCACGCAACTGGGTAGAAATCCTTCTAAAATTGACTTAGGTAAACATTTAAGGTGTAGGTAAAACTTTCATCATTTTAAACCAACTTTGATATTTCCTAAGCAGGGCCAACATTGTTGAATTGACTGATTCCTTTAAAAACTCAGATTAGAAACTCCTAAGGAGCATATTTCATGTTAGTTTCATTCTTTCATTCACTGAAAGAAAGAATATATGTAAAGATTTATTAGTCTAGGTTTGACTACATAAATATTTAAAATCCCTTTTAAAATAGTATAAACAGATAAAAATGGGAAACAAGGAACTAGGAAAGTATATTTGCTGTATAAATAACAGGTTACTCCCTCTAAAGAGTTATTGTCACTAAAGAATATTTACAAATCCACACCAATTAGATGCAGTACCCTAGGAGAAAGTTGGACAGAAAATGAACCAACAATTCACAAAGAAGAAAGGTATATGGCCTATAATCATATGAATAGATTTCCAACTATATTAAAAATGAAATAAAAGAAAATTAAAACACTAAAGTAATATGTCCTTTAAATGAAACTGGCAAAAACTGAGAACTACCAGGCATTTCATGAATATGTAGGGTACAGTCATTTTAACACTTTACTGTTCACGAACTATAATTTGGTCCACCTCCTTCCCCAAAGTTGGCACAGTTCCCTTTGCTTTGACTGCATTCATTTTCTTCCCAGAACCCCCTAACTATGCTTTGGTTTCCCAGGAAGCTTCTCCTGCAGGGTAGGGAATTTGAGGACCCACTGAGCATTCTTATTTACCTACAGGTCCCATTTCTCATTATAAAATAATATATGTAACAGTCTGACGCATTCAACAATAGCTAAATTTTTACTTTCATTTCCCTCTCTTGTTTTTTAAAATTTTTTTCTAACGTGTTTTTCAAGGAACTTAATCACAAATCTTTTGGAGTCAGTAAGAGTTTAAGTAGTAGCATTAATGCCACTAACTTCACTGTCTTTATGAAGCACACCAGTGCCCAGTGCCCAAACATCTATGAATACTTGGACACAGGACAGTTTCTGGACCTATGATGGAATCAGTTTGCTTGGTTCTGCAAATTCACTTTGGAGATATAAGGAGAAAACAGATTTATTAAAAGGATGTCAGATAGTTCAAAGAATAGCAGGAAGGCTGCAGGATGAGGTCTTGTGTATGAGGAAAGGAAGCAAAAGATAGCCAGCGTGGCACACAGGAAGAGTTTAAGATGCTTTCTTTCAAAATGTGTAAATACCAAATAGTTTCTCCAGTGTGAGAAACTGAAAGTGCACATAAGGATCAAAATGTATAATAGATAATGTGAAACAGGAAGAAAAGGTCCAAAGGGGAAGTGGAAGTGGGAGGGGTTGTGAAAAGGAAAGATAGGAAAGGAATAAATATGAGGAAAGGAAGAAAAATGAAAACAAAGTCTGTAAGTTGAGAGTAGTGGAGGAGTTGAAGGGAGGGCAGGGAAATGGGGAACCAAGATATATTATGTAAAGGTTCAAAGTCCGAATAATATATGTCAGCATATTGTATACCTAAAATGTACCAATAAAATTAATGAATGAAAAAAAAAAAGGTGCTGTCCTTGGCATTATCACCTTGAATACAGCTACAGCTCCATGGCTATATTTGCCTCTCCTTTCACTCAGAAGCACTGATCATAACCTGCTAAGGTTCCTTGCACTCTCCTGTCCTTTACAAAGACTCAGTTTCTTGGGCAGAAAACCTGGTAGCCTGAGCTGCAGGGCACTAAGGAAGGAAACATCTAACCCTTTAGGCTTCCTTCTTGGTATTCCCCGAAATAGGAAGACAAGGCACACAGCTATGACAAAAATCCACCATATTTGGTGATCCCATGAGGCCCTTCCAGAGTAGCCAACTCATATCCCTCTTTACTGTCACTTTTGTTGTTGTTGTTGCTAAATTCAGCAGTTTACAAGATATATGTGTTAGATTAACTACCTTTATATAATATTTTGTACCATGTCTGTTTCTTATTTCTTTCAAAGCCAGGCTTTACACATGTGCTTCTCATTTAAATTTTTATAATCTTTTTATTTGTACTTCTAAATAAATATGGATAATGCTGAGTAGCATTTCCTGCTAATTACTACTGGGACGTAAGTTTTAGATTACCTATAAGCCTTTTATAGTAGAAAATAATGAAAGGCCATCTTGAAAATAAGTTCAGAGCTTGAATGTTCTATCATAATTAACCACCAATAATGTAAGATGCTTATTTAATGAATTCTTAAGAGCAGTCAAACTGATAGTGAAAAAAAAAAGTGAACTGTCTAACTCAATAATTGAACAGATGTCTCTGCAAATTCTTACACCATCCCCAGAATCTGTGTAGAAAAAAATGGATCATTTTAGTAGTATACAAACAACTATGTAGGTATATTTTTAAAATAATTAATACCAACTGTTGGTTGATATTCTTTGCACCAAATTATATTCATAAACCAGATTTTCTTATTTTATTGATGATGACTTTTCACTGCCCTATTACAAAAATATTCCCTGTGTTTGTTTTCATCTCCTTCACATTTACAAAGTCCTGGAGGGTGGTGGTGTTAAAATGAATTTGTCAACCTATGGTTAATTTTACAAGAATCCAGATCAAATTGCTGAAAAAACAAGAATTGCTTTGCCCAGGATTCTTGGCAATAGGTTGGAGAAGTCACAGCTGAGCTACAAAATTTGCTGCCAGGAGTATTTCATTTTTTTTTTTTCATTTTACCCCTTGTAATTTTAACAGTTCAAATGAAAGCACTGTTTTTCTCTAACAATAGTATCCTTGTTAAAAGTGCTTTATAAAGAACTGTTCAGCTATACTGAAACCATCTATTTAAACCATTACTACAACAAAAATGCCAGTGGTTCTAAATTCAAAGAATACACCTCCATCTCATGGTAGATACCAAAGGTGAAGGATTTTTTTCCAACATATAGCTTCAGTGCCTATTTGGGAGCTCCTGTGTGTTAGCCATTTTCTTATAGAAAACATCATTAATCTGTGAGACTTAGTACAATAGCATATTATTTCCCTCAACAGAGGCCGTCATTGAAACTGCATATTATCATGGCAGCTGTCTGATTAAGTTTTTACAAAGGATTAGGGCGTTATATGAGTATCTAGCAGCTGCACCAGCTAAGATAAAATGAGGGTTCCCAAACCTTATGCCTCTTAGTAAATGGAATGAAATGATATATTCTTTACCCATGCAGCAAGACATGATATTTAAAGAGAAAATTAAAATAGAAACAAAATCTCATTTGAGTGTAAAAATCACCTGTTGTCTTGAAATGTCTATCAGAGCCTCAGTGGCATCACAAAATGTTTCAAAACATGGACATATAAATAATAATTTGAAGCCCTGAAGAAATCCCACAAGTTAGTTCATGAGCAACTACTGAATAATATAAATGGCTGCTAGGGAAGTTCAGAAAGCAAGAACACTTGAGGCCCAGGGTTCAAAGAAGGAGGCTGATGTGTCAATTAAGACCTCAAAGAACAGCATCAAGGTTGTCTGGTGTGTGCGTGTGCACGTGTGTGTGAGAAAGTTGGAAGCGACTTAAGAAATCATGTTTTACTTCAGTTTTTCCTAGTCTTGTCTATTAAGAAGACTTTTATGAGAAAGCTTCTAAAAACTTTTTCCTGGTCCTTTCCTCAACTCTACTGAATTATGTATGTTACAGAAAAACCCCCCAAATGACATATGTATACCTATTTCAGGAAAAGAAAAACCTGTATATTAATAATAAATGTATTGAGACATTAGGAAATTAATACAAGTTACCTTTGGTCTCTACAATTACAATTGGTGCTCAAAGTGATGCTCATTAGCTTCCAGGTATTTATTAGCACGGGACCTCCTGCTTGGATAACCTTGGTCATTGAGATTGCTGTACATACATTTTCAATTTATCTACAGGCAGGTGATGTAGTGGGTTTTCTACAATATACAAAATCCTCTAGGGTCCCCCATATGAGAGTAGCATCATCTGTTGAAAAAACATCTTTAGCCGGGTGTGGTGGCTCATGCCTGTAATTCCAGCACTCATGAGGCTGAGGCAGGAGGATTACTATGAGTTCAAGACCAGACTGGACTACATAGTGAGTTCCAGGTCAGTCTCAACTACATAGTGAGACCCTGTCTCAGAAAAAAAAAAAGAAAAAGAAAAAACATCTTTGCCTGAAGTGTGTATACATTTTTGGTGGTGTATAATGATATTATAAATATATAATATATATAAATACACACACACACACACACACACACACATATAGGCATTGGCAATACTAAGTATTGAACTGGGCTATATCCTCAGTCCTTTTCACTTTTTGTTTTCAAACAGGGACTCTCGAAATTGCAAAGGCACCAAGACTGGGCTCACACATCCTCTTCCTACCTCAACTTCCCAGAATACTGATGTTACAGCGACCACCATAATCAACTCAAAGCATTACATTTTAAATGACACATAATTATTTTCATGTGAAAGCTAAGTCAATCCATGGTCTCAGTGAATAAAATATTAAAGCATCAAAAGATTATTTAAAAAAAAACATACAGCGGTGTGTGTGTGTGTGTGTGTGTGTGTGTGTGTGTGTGTGTGTGTAAAAAATAGTAATCACAAGTGATAAGCCAGAGAGGAAAACTTGTGCAGGGCCCAGCACCAAAAAGCTATATAGTCCAGTGTTTTTACACAGTAAGCCCTCAAGAAATATCTTGTATGAACTGAATTAAAAATAAAGTGAGGAACAAAACAAGCTGTAACTGAAGCATTTAATGACGAATGCATTAGTTACTACCACCTTATGCTCAATTCATCTTGTAAAACTTCTCGTTGGAGACACAGATCATGAATCTTAAAAGATCTCTTGAGGATTGTGTAGCAAGACTGAGACAAAACACTCAGTGCTTGGGAAAAACAATAAAGGTAAAGAAACTCTACTACAATGAGGTAGACATTTAAGAAAAGTCTGAGCTGCATCTCAGAGCATATATCCAGATGTTTATTAGATCATGGTAGATTTAATTAAAATGTGATAAAATACTTCACAAAATAATTGTTAACTGGCTTGGAGGATTTTGGAGAAAATTACTGAAAACTAGCTCAAGCCCTAAGTAACCATAGAAACATAAACTACCATATGGGGGATAATCTCACTATGACAGGGGGGAACTAATGACCTAAGAGTTTATTTGCCATCCCCCACAAAGAAGTTCTGGTTCTTAATGCATCTCTCTCTGCATTCCTCTGGTCTGTGGGAGTTTTTAAATTTTTTAGGGTGTGTAAAGAATGTGTGTGTGTGTGTGTGTGTGTGTGTGTGTGTCTGTGTATATGTATCTGTTTTTTAAAGGGACAAAATGCCTGCACTGATCTCCTAATAAGTTCTAAAAATTCTGTCAATTAGTTTTTTCTCAAGGCTTTCCCACTTTTTAAATAGTGCATTTGTGAAACACCTTAATAAAACATTAATTTATAAAGCCTAAGTAGGAATAATTTCTCACCATTAATTTCTTATTTTTTTTACTTGTTGAATACATGTATTTTAAATACCTGAGTCTTAGTTATTAGAAACTTCAGGTTTCATGAAATTGTTACCCAACAAAATATTCCAAATGCTTTTTGTTTTCAGTTATTGTTATGGCTGCTGATGGAGCTTGAAGATTTGGCTTGACATTCTCCATAGGGTTGAATTTATAAGGATGAATCAACAACCATGATAAAATCATGAAAGGGCTTTTATAATTCATTAGATACTGATATACATATGCAATAAGTGGTACTTTATATGAGCCTAAGCTATTGATAGCTTGTGACACCCAAAGTTCCAGGAGTAAGTCAGTAAGTTCATCTCATTTTATCAAGAAAGAATAAAAAGAGAAAATTTACTGCTTTTTGGACGTGATTAGAATAAACGAATATAATTTTATTTATCTTATTTTATTTTATTTTTTGGATTTTTGAGACAGGGTTTCACTGTGTAGTTGAGACTGACCTGGAACTCACTGTGTAGCCGAGGCTGGTCTGGACCTCACAGCGATCCTCCTGCCTCAGCCTCCCAAGTGCTGGGTACAGGTGTGTCTGTGTAGCCGAGGCTGGTCTGGACCTCACAGCGATCCTCCTGCCTCAGCCTCCCAAGTGCTGGGATTACAGGTGTGTACCACCACACCCAGCTAAAAAATATAATTTTATATACAGCACACATGCAATCCTATAAGTGCATGTGTGTGTGCACACACACACACACACCCCTCCCAGAAATATACACATTTCTCAGCGATTGATTGTCTTAGTCTGTTTGGGCTTCTCTACCAAAACACCATGAATTAGGAAGCTTATAAACAACAGAAATTTATTTCCCACAGCTGTGGGAAGGGAGGTTGGAAAGTCCACGATCGAGAGGCCAGCATGTCTAGTATCTGGAGACAAGTTATTGTCTGGTTCATAGGTGACATCATCTCACCTCATCCTCACAGGACAGGAGGGCAAGCTTGCTCTCTGGGATCTTTTCTGAGGACATTCATCCTATTCATGAAGGAAGCACCATCATGGCCTACTCGCCTCCCAAAGATCCCACCTCCTAATTATATCACTTTGCGGATTTGGTTTCATCATATAAATTCTGGGTGACAAATATTCAGAATCCTGTTTTGAGATTGTATATGTGGTGTGTATGTATGCAAACGTATCTATGTAACATGCAGATTTACTATTTGCACTGATTGAGTTTAAGAAAGCATTGAACTTTACCTAAGTCAGTCTTCATGCAACTTTATGAGGGAGAAATTTTTGTCCTAAATTTATAGCTGAAGAAAATGTACCAGAGAGGTTAAACAACTCTTTCAGGAGTTCACCACCAGTAAGATAAAGCCAGATTTGGATGTGGACTTATCTCTCTCCAAAATGCCTATTCTTAACTAATAGCCTACAATTGAGCGACTATTAATAGTTTGCAGAAAATATTGTTGATTTATAATGGCAACAGTGTGCAATTTGTAGGACGGGGTCTTTAGGGGTAGAGAGTTGAAGGTATCTGTCAAGTAGGGAAAACCGTATGAAGTCTGTTTCTTTTTTCTCCATGATTGAATTTGGTCTACTAACACTTCTGCTAAATCATCTCAGGAAGACAGAGCTAGGTGATCTCCCCTTCCCACAGGTCAGGCTTTAATGCACAGAATGCATTTTGCCTTCATTTGTTCGTTGCTAGTCCAGACTCCTGACTTACATTCTTGTAGTATGTCTGCAGTGAATTAAAGTAAGACCAGATAGCAACACAAAATGCTGAGTAAAACTCTTTTGAAATTCAAAAACAGTTTCTGTCAGCAGAATCCACGTTATATTTTAAACATTTTTACTTTACCTTATTTGGATATGTAAGAGGGAACCCTCTAACCAGAACTTCATGTTAGTGAATCTTGGTTGAGATAAAAGAAAAACCTCCTTTTATGCCAAAGATCCTAAGTTAACCATAGTTTCCTTTTTTCTGACAAAGCCAAATATTTCCCACTATTTTTTTTAATTAAGAAAAGCAGCATCTTGTATAACAAGCAAAGCTTTGGCAACAAACCAGCAAAGTTGGAGTTATGTTTATGGAAAGTTATTTTTACTAAAAGGCAGATTTGTGTTGGACCTGGGAGATCCAACCTCCACTGGCCTCTGAATAATAAATTTGGAGGCAGAAAACCTCCTCTGTT
Source organism: Fukomys damarensis (assembly GCF_012274545.1). Lineage (NCBI taxonomy): Eukaryota > Metazoa > Chordata > Mammalia > Rodentia > Bathyergidae > Fukomys > Fukomys damarensis. The sequence continues at coordinate 56,129,149 of NW_022900936.1, forward strand.
CTTGTTTCTGTGATGTGCGCACAGCATGGGGTTGTCGAGAGTGAGAAGACAAAACTCAACAAAGGTACATGTTATATATCATAAACATGAGCTAAGATTAATAGTATCAGCCACGAAAATGGGGAAAAGGCAACTAGAGGGAGAGAAGGGGAGAAGAGGAAGGGGATTAAGAGCTGAAACAAGTGTATTACGGACATGTACCCACTCCCTAAAATGATTATAAGCTGCATGTACTGAAAACATGTACAAAAGATTTGAGTTAGAGCTCACATTAAAAACCAGAGAAGTAACTTTCCTCACCTTCAGTTTTAGTGTTTTACTCCCTATGATAAAGTGTAGCTAGGGAGTCTGGAGGAAAAGAACAGGGTGCAGCATGGTTCACCCCTTGCATTGTTTGGAACCTTTAAAGCTAAGCATACTTGGATACAATCCCAGCTTTGCCATTGACCCATTCAACCTAGAAATACAAATTTTACTCAACATATTTTTTCCTCTTCTGGCATTGAACGACTTGAAGCTAACCATCCACACTGGAAAATTAACAAGTGGTTCCAAACACAGAAGGGGGTTCTGGATACACATGATAGTAGATAAAGCTCAGTGTCCTCGTGGATAGCTTTGATTCAGAAAGAAATGGACACTGTTGATGAAATTTATCACACAAGACAGGACACGAGCAAATCCTTCATCCTAAAAAGGACAGAAACTCAGAAGGGAATGACTGTGGAGAATGAGTCACTAACAGCTGTTAAGAATCATCGTTAGACCTCTATTCCTTATTTAACTCTCATTTATTTATCCCAAGGCCAGTGATTGTCAAATAGCTGCATGAGAATCACTTAGGGGACGTGCTCCAATGTAGAGTCCCTGAGTCAGTAAATCTGGGCAGTTGAGAAAATCTGTATTTCTAACCAGTTCCCAGGTGATGTTGGTCTGGGACAGCACACTGTAAGAACCGCTACTTTCTGCAATATGTAGTGGAAAACCTGAACAATATTTTTTTAATCTGAAAAGGATACTGTTAAAACATAGGCTGAGATGTCAGAGCAACATATTTTATCCCACAATGGATGTCCCCGATCCCACCATCTCATTTACAGGATTTATCCCAGGGCCTGTTCTTAGGGTATCAGCTCATTTCATGGGTTTTAGTGTCAGACTAGTCTTAAATTTGAGTTCCCAGTCTACCACCTAAAGTTTTGGACTTCTTCAAGTTAGTCACTTGTTTTCCTAAACTGCAGCTTTCTCACTGTGAAGTTGGAAATATAATACATCTGATCTCATCTGGTTGCTGTGAAGATCAGATGAGATAATGTTTAGGAAGCTTTACCACAACAGTAAGTAATGCGAAATAATTATGTAACTAGCATTATTATAGTATTATCATCATATAGCTCATATAATATTTTTAATACTCAACAAATTTTGAAGTTTTACCTCATTTTCAGAAAGTGATACCCTGAGGGGTTCAGTACTATACCCAAGAACATCCTTAGGAGCTCTGAAGTTGTGTCCTGTGATACCATCTGTTATCCATCATCCTAATCCCTGGCATCTAAGTGTGATCTGATCCAGATCTTCCAGACAACTCTCCCAAGAACCTGGCCCCACTCCTCAGGATTAAAAGGAAAGGTACTGTTTTTCCAGGCCCTCCTGGAGTCTCTCTTAGCCTTTTTTTGGCACACACACTGCTGTATATAGTCTGTGTCTGAAATGGAAATTTTCTGTAACACAATACCCAGCTCTGATCCTCACAGACTCTCAAATAATCTTTTTTTTTTTCTTTTTGGTTTGTTAAAATATGACTTCATGTGCAAAACAGAAATCTCATTCCCAATGCTCTCGGCAAATTCATAAACATTACAGATTCAAAACCCTTTGGTTCCTAAGAATTAATTTCAGTTTTCTGAAATAGGAGAGCCATATCTACAAAGCAAGAACAGTAAGGGAAAGATGAACACTAGCCACCCTGTTGATGCAGGAGCTATAGATCTCAAAGCCTTCTTCTTCTCTACCCCTGGCTCAGCACTGCATGGTTTCCAGCTCTCCCACCAGTAGCCCCAGTGACCTCAGGCAGCCATAGCCCTTGCTTCATAACCCTACCTGAAGGTGGACATATAAGGAAACTGGCAATAGAAACTAAGGATGCTCGCAGTTTGATTCAATGACTCCCAGCATTCTTCTCTCCTAGTAAGTCAGCTCTTCACAAGCTGTGTCTAACATGATCCTGCAGGAGTCTGAAGAGTACAGATCGTTTTCCTTGAGTGATGTATTTCTATGGCAAGCTGCCCTGATATCGTGATGCTCCCACGGTACTGGAGCCTAACTGCCTCACTTTCATTCCAACTCTGCTACTTACTAGCTGGGTGACCTTGGATAAGATTTTCACCCTCTCCATGCCTTGTTTTCCTCATTTGTGAATGGGGCTTCTCACTGACCATTCACTGTGGCATTTTACAAGAAACAAGTAATTTAAAAACTTTAGAAATTATCTCTGGGTATTGTATTGGGTAGCCCCAACAGAAAAAGACAAGTGGTTGTGGCTATAGTTGCTCAAAAAATAGAAAGCCAAAGTAGAGAGAAAGTAGTGCGATGTCTTGGTAATGGCATGGTTTTAAAAGCAGACAGACACAAGCTTGATCTCTGACACTGCTGCTTAAACTGTATGACGTTGGGCAAGTTACATACCTCTTTGAAACCCACTTTTCTATTTATATACTGTAGACCATAGCACCCGCTTCATAAGGCTCTGGGGGGCGTCTAGTAAAGCCACGTTTTGCAGCACTTGACTATTGGTGGACAATGTTAGAATGGCATGTGGCAAACTAGAGATGTGAACAAAGAGATCCGTTAACCACTTGCAACCATTCGTATCCCAACTGACTGAAATAATCCCCAAAACTGAAATTCTTACCAAAAATACTTGGTAAAAAATAGCTTTGTAAAAATTTTAAAATTTTTATTAGCACATGTTTGCAGTACACAACAATTACATTCATTACAGGGACTTAGTACACATACACGACACATATTAATTCTTTTTACTTCCTTTTCTCCTCTTTTTCCCTCTCTATTTCTTGGTCCTTTTCTAGGTGTGTATATTTGGTTTTGCAGTTTTTTTTTGTTGTTGTTGTTTTTGGTTTTTTGGGTTTTTGTTTTTTGGGTACCAGGGATCAAATTTGGGTCATTGCACTTGTGAGGCAGGTGGTAGAACCACTGAGCTAAATCCCCAGCCCTATGCCTTTGTGTTAAACATGGTTTGTTGTGTGACTGATAAAGTGTCCATCACTCCTATTTCCAACCTAGTCTTTTTTTTTTTAATACTGGATATCGAACTCAGGACCTTGAGCTTGTAAGGCAGGCAGCGGAACCACTGAGCTAAATCCCTGGCCCCCAACCTAGTCGTTTTTTAGCAATCACATCTCTGTCCTAGCATATACACATTTAGATGGAATTTTGAAGATTTTGTTAAATAATCAGATAAAACTATCCCTGTGACCTTTCTATTTTCAGACAACAGGAAGTTTTGTGTGGTAAAATTAAGGTACTTGAGGCAGAGCAACAGCACCGTTCAGATTTAGGGTTACTATTTTTGCCATATTGCCTTAAAGTTGGACTCCAAGAGGCGCCTTTAACAGAGAGCTCACAGGGTGTAGTCAGAACTCAGAGCACCTCTAACCTCAAAGAACAAGAACAGGCACTGTTACTGCTTGTGTTTAGATGCCCCACCCAGAGCCTTACGCTCTCATAGGTGGGGCCTTTTCAGAGGTGTCGGATCCAGAATGTGTGATGCTGGAGTTGATCCGTGGTGCAATGCTAGGCTCAAGGGCACTCGGATTAAGGGTGTGAGTGCCACCCACCCTAAGTAGTCCAGACAAGATAAAGGGGGGTAGAAAGACACTGTTTGGGTCCCTTGTGGCTTTGCTACCTTTTGCCTACTATGAACTGTTCTCCTCTGCCATGTACCACTTGGAGCTAGCTGACTGTTCAAACTATCAGCAAAATAAACCGTTCATCCTCTACCTTTGGGTGTCAGGCACTTTGTCTCAGCAATGAGAAAAGTAACTCAAGCAGGTGCACTTACTGAGACTGGGGCCCTGACCTTCCTTCCATTGATTAGTCAGATTCTCTCTTCCAAGCTTCAATTCATACCTGCTGAGTGAGGACACGCTAATCCCCCAGCAGAGTCATCATGAGGAGAAATTGCAGAGCCATAGACTCTGACAGTTGAAAGACCTAGAATGTGTCACTAGGCTCACACTCCCCAGAGTTCCAAGGAAGGCGCCAGCAAATGATGCCAACTGACTCGCTGTTTGTCCATAGGGATAAAAGCTTAACATTTGGCTTTCAGGGAGTGTTGGTGTTTAACAACTTCTCATCAGACAGATGATCGGCTTTACATAAGTTCATTATGCCTCACCTGTGTTTCAAGCTTCTTAGTTCTGATTCATGCATTGCCTGAAGAAGTGGGAGAAAGTACTGATACTGGAACCCAAAGCATGGAAGGAAAAAAGGGATGAACCCAAACACCAGCAGAGGGAGATTATGGAAAGTAACCCCTCCAGAAATCCAAAGCAAGTGGCTCTTTTTATATTTTCCCTTCCTTTCCCACTGGCTTATTCCACAAAAGCATGATCGAAAGAGCACCTCACAGTTTAAAAATCCACCCACAAAATTATTTCGCCCTCAGGTGCTCAGATCTCAAATGAGAAAATGAGTCTCAGATGTCAGGCAGAGCAAGCATCCGGAAAAGATGATTAATCCAGATATCATATGTTTTTAGTTAAAAGGAGAGAAAAAATGTATTTAGGATAGATTGAGTGGCATAGATATAGAAGCTAAGGCTCCAAAACAAACCGAAATGTATCTTTTTACCTGATTCCTAAACTATTCTGCTGAGCTAGACACCCTGTGGGCGCATCAGTACTTGAACTGAAGTCGAGAACTAGCCTGTATCCTGCAGCTCCCTAAGGAAGCTGAGAGGTGAGAGAGAGAGAGAGAGAGAAATAATCCCCTTCTTTGAAACCTGAGATAGGGGGAAAAAACAACCTCTAATCCATAGTGTAGAATCCACTTTATCACTGTTGCTATTTCTTCCTCTACACACACACACACACACACACACACACACACAGCAAATGGGAAAAACAGAAATCCGGAGTAAGAATGCCAGCACTTATTCTTTACTACCCTTGTCATCATTTTCCATTTCATTTTTCATTATCTGTAAATTAGAGGTTATTATATCCTTTTAATAGTATTATTTTATAGACCAAACAAGAGAATAAAGGATAACTGCTTTATAAACCATAAAACGGTGGTTTAACAACCTTCCCAAGAATCTGATGGGAAAAAAAGAACCTGATGAAAACCAAGACCTTTACCAAAATTCCCATCTGTACATAGAAAAATTTTACAAGTTATTTCAGAGAATTTGAAGACCTTCTGAAACCAGTTAGACAACTCTAAAAGTTGCTTAGCAAGTGTGGAATATTCCAGCTTAACAAATGAAGTGTTTTCCTGGAGTGTGATAGATTAGTACATTTACTTGATAAGGTTTTCTTAGACTCCTAACAGGAGAACAGATATCCTTATCTTTTGAAATTTAATCCAGGAGTATTGTAGCCAAGGACTCTCTTCAGAAGCCTTGCATCACCTAAGAACTCCTGTCCCTACAGCCTCAAACCTCAGCAGTCTCCATCTGGTTACTCTAGCCAGACAGGGGGCAGTGCAGTTACTTCTGATTTGAGACAGGGAACCTGTGTACAGACAGGTCAAAGGTCTTTACAGGTATTCTTTTCTCCAGACTTGGAATACAGAAGGGTTTGGGTACAATAAACAGCTTTGAGTCTTGGCCTGAGCCCCTCATGTCAGGGAAAAGACACCTGTAAACTTCTAAATATTCCACTAAATATACCTCTTGCAAATTGTTGTCACTACACTACAAGTCCAACATCTGGTGATGTAACACAGTCAGCAACAGACACGTTCACTATGAGCAGAAGTTTTGTTTTGTTTTGTTTTTTACTAAATTTCTGAAATGTATGGTTCTAATCCCTTCACCTCTTTCTAGCTTTAAAAAGCACAAAAATGTGTTTTTGTTATCTGAAAATTAGGATGATTATTGTGACTTCTACATTCAGTTGTAGGGAAGTTACATGAAATCATTTATATAAAATATGCAAATCTGCGTATGGCAAAAGCTTAACAAGTAATAACTATAATTGTCATTGATCCTATTCTCAACAGCTCAATCCTTACCACAAATTTGGAGGCACATCAGTTTTACTGACAATGGGATGTTTATTTTATTGTAGCTGCTATTCCTTAAAATACTTTTTTATATATGCTATTATATTTTTAACAGCTGTTAATTTTGTATATCTTAGGCTTTATTTTTCAAGCTTCTGATTAGGTTGTACGTGTTTTGAGTTGTATAGGAGAAGTGGGTAGAACATGGTAAAGCTGATGCGATATGACAAAGACTGACACTGACAAGTTAAATTTGGAAGAAGAAAATGTATGGAGAGATGATAGAAGCTGACTGGATTTGTCCAGAAGAAAATTAAGAAAAATAAAAAATAGATGCAACATATGGGGGCACTTTCTCTATTAAAAAAAAGAAAAAAAAAAAAAGCCTAAGCATGCGCGGGATTTAGCTCAGTGGTGCCGCCACCTGCTTGGCAAGTGCAAGGTCCTGAGTTCAATCCCCCGTACCAAAAAAAAAAAAAGCCTAAGCAAACCATCCATATTACTACCCAAGTACTATAAGGGAAGACTACCTAATTTAGTTGCAGGGGGTTTTGACAAAATCTGGATTCCAGGGAAAAAACAGAATTTCCACATGAACCAGAACTACAAAGTGGAGACATACATAAAGGAAAGTTCAGGGACTTAAGCATAAGATCCTGTTGAGTCAAACAGAACTCAATGTCTAGGTTGCTTAACTGTGGTTTAGCAAATGTTTTTACATCAAAGTAAGGAGATAAACAGCAGACTGGTGTTATGATGGGCTTGTAGACGAAAACAAAAATGTAAGAGAACAGGTAGTAAGAACTGTGATGTTAAAACCACAGCCTTAAGAGAACCCGTTTTCTTTCTTCGGGTCAATCCCCAATCCAGGAGTGATAACAACAGATATTATCAGCTACAGGGAGTTTAGGGGAGCTGTGAAGAGTGTGTGTCTACTCATCAGTCAGTCCCTCTCCAACAGTCTCAGATCCTGCCACAAATGTTAGTATCCTCTGACATTATTCGTGCATCCATGCTGCTTAAAAGTCCATGCAGCTGCCTGAGATTTAAATGTCTTTGCATGCCGTCTCATCACCCAACTCTCCCCATGCTGTTAGATTGGCTCCTTCTTGCCAGCTTCTTCAGCATTGTGTAACTGGGCCTACGTGCAAAGTCCTCAGAGGCAATGCTTGGATTCATGTCTGGAATGCTTCGGCATACCACCAGACCTACTCCCACTCGCAGTTTGGCCTGAAGAAGTGATTCACAAGGGCTCGTGGAGCTAGCTAGCCATCAATGAGCAATTTCTGAAATCTTTAATTATGGGCCAATGAAAACAGCGCCTGTAGTGAACCGCTGCTTCCCTTTCACCTCTGACCCACGGTCAGACACGTGGCTGTGAGTGTTGCCAGATGGAAATTGCTCCTGACAATCTACATGTAACAGGGCTTTATTTATGACCTAAGGGATGCACTTACCCATTATCACGTGGGCTTGAGTTGTGCTGAATACATAAGTGATTTCAATCCTGTATGTGTAGCCCTTTGTATTTAGGTAAGGCTTGGTCGACGAAAAAGAGGATTTGCCCTCTGAGTTCCCTTACTGAGCACTAGGACTGTGAGAAAGATAGGGATGATTAGGAAAGCATGACCCGGGTTGGAGTCCACAGTCCAAATGAACATTCATACTGGGTCCAGACCCTGGTCCAGCAGCCCCATCAAACAGCATGGCCTTTGCATTTTCCACCATACCAGAGATGGTAAAAACATTTGCATTTCACAAGCCCCTGCCAACTCAATATTCAACACCTGCCTTTCCCCAGGCTAAACGTGTCATAGCTTCAAATCAAGAATTGATTGGAGTCTTGCCAACCTATTACCAAGTAACAGAGAATAGGACTAAGTGATGCTACCAGGTTAGAAATATTTAACCTCATGGAAGAGGCTATTGGAGAGTTTGAATTCCTCAACTCCATAGTTTCTCAGTTTGCAAAGTGCACTTTTAATAAAATGTACACCTGTAAAGTGTTCTTAACTCTCAGGGTGTGCAATGTCTACAAACTGCAGCTTTAGAAAGTTTTCCTGTCAATGCCCTGTGTTTGGCTCCATAGTTGACCTGTGTGCTCTTAAGCAGCCATGTTCCCTCAGTGTTTGGGAAGGTGATTGCAAGTGGAAGAAACACTTATGACTTAAATAGACAAGAGATTAAGAATCCTGCTGGGCTGGGGATTTAGCTCAGTGGCTCTGTCACCTGCCTCGCAAGCGCCAGGTCAATCCCCGCTACCAAAAAAAAAAAAAAAGAAAAAAGAAAAGAATCCTGCTGGTTCAGTATACCTGTGTCATGACTGCCGCTTGTGCTTTAGCCATTTACATAATGCAGATAAAGTAACCGAAGTATCTATACTTAAACTTTACTTACTTTTTAGCTTCTTGTATAACTTTACAAAATTACTTTTAATTTCCAATATTCTCATAAGTATTTTAGAGAAAGATCACATCATTAACTCATGGGCAGAAGACTTAGGTAATGAGAAAGACAGGCCAGAGCCGACGTCGCTGGCTACAACCAGCACCCTATGTTTTCCTCAGTGGAAAGTGCTTCCTCCAGGCAGGGTTCTCATTACATCATCAGTGCATTTTTCCAGATATCAGGCTCCCATGAGATGTAGAAATTTTGCCTGGGGAAATATTTATCATCCCTAAACAAGTAGTTAGATCTTGGCATAAAAGCCCATTTTTAAAAATCTCATTTTCCATATGGTGTGTGTGTCTGTCTGTCTGTCCCTCCCCTTTCTTAGAGATTGCCAATTAGTAAGATTTTGAAAATTTAATTTCACATTTGATTTATTTACTACTATTTTAATGCAAATAGCCAGTAACTACCCTTTGAGAATCTGTGATTATGCTATTTTCCCCTAGAAGCAACACTTTTTTATCTAAATTAGTACACAGATATAAATATACACACAGTATACCAGACACAAGATTGAAGAAACACACTTGGGAATATGATGCATGGTGTGCCAAGCACTTGAACTGATGTTATTACAAGAATATTATATCGCTGTATCCATTTCATGCAGAGACACAATGACCTCCAACATGGCAATATTACAGGAGATGGAACTATAATTCAGTGGTAGAAATCTCCCTTCTCAACTCAGGCAAATGTTAGAATGTGCCATAAGCCGCTACTTAGAGAATGAGCAGGGGAGACAAATATAAAAATCCTGGTGCCCAATGGCTGGCCACACATCTGACCCTTTAGACACAAGAGAGACCTCAGAGCAGAACAGTACTTGGTATAAAACACAAGCCAGAGCGTAGTGGCCAGACTGCAGCAGGCAGCCAAGTTGGGGGAGGAAAGACATGAAGCCCAATGCCTGTGAGGCATCAAGGATGCCTCCCCAAGGCTCTTGTCTCACCAGGATGCCGTGGTTCTTTTTTAGGAATATCTGCAGTATATAATAATTATATCCAATGTGCACAGTTCCTATATGGACATACATATCTTCTTTTTCATCACCTTCTTCTGCCTTCCCTCTCTGGCTGCATTTTTCTCCCTCCACACGCCATCACTTTTTGTTGTCTTTTTTCTTATCCTCTCTCTGTAACTTAACTCTATTTATATTTTAGGTTTCTTATATAAGAGAAACCACAGAATATTTAAGCTTGTGTGTCTGATTTATTTCACTTCACATTATGGTCTCAAGTTGCATCCATTTTCCTACAACTAACTCTTTCTTTACAGTCAAGTAGTACTCCACTGAATGTAAATATCACATTTTCTTCATCCATTCATCGGTTTTTGGGGTGTAACTAGGAATTGAACTCAGGACCTTGCCAGACAGGCACGGAATCACTGGGCTAAATCTCCAGCCCTCATTTATGTGCTGATGGACATATAAGTTGTTTCTAGGATTTAGCCATGAAGATTTGCACTGCTGTAAAGTTGGGATGCATGTATCAATGTAATATATCTTTAATTCTTTCTGGAAACTATCTAGAGGGAGAATACTAGGTCAAATGAAATTTCTTGTTTTAGTTTTCTGAGGAATCTCCAAACGGATTTCCATAGTGGCTATACTAGTTTACACTACCACTAACAATGCAAAAAGGTCCTCCACTCTTTCAGGCTCACCTGCCTTGAATATCTGATTTCTTGATGATAGTCATTCTTTCTGCAATGTGTTGTAATCTCGGTGTTGTTTTATTTTTATTTTTTTATGAAGCACGTAAAGCAATTATATTGAATCAAGGTATAGTTTTACGTACATTGTCTGTGTTGGACTACAATTACTTTTTTCTCCCCTTTTCCCTATTGTCTTTTATTTTGCACTTTGTTTATATATTGGACATCTCATATAGAAGAAATGTGCTATATTTAGCCTTTTTTATCTGATTTATTTCACAGCATTCTAGTATGAAAGTGTATCCATTTTCCTACAAACAACTCGTTTGTCCTTTATGGAAGAGTAGCTCTCTACTGTATATAAACACCATATAAAGATTATTCATTCCTCTGTAGATGCAAATATAGACTGCTTCCAAGATTTACCTATTATGAATTGTACTGCTATAGACACAGCTATGCACTTATCACTGGGACGTGATGCTTTTAACGCTTTGGGGGAGATACCTAGAAGGGGAATAGCTGGGTTGAATGGAATTTCTATTCCTGCTGATTTTCTATAGTGGTTGTACATGTTTACACTCCCACCAACAATGAGGGAGGGTTTTTTTACCCACTTTTTAGCCTCTTCAGTAAGTGTCATTGGTTGATTTCTTGAAGGCAGCCTGGAGTGAAATGGTATCTTAGTGTTGTTTTATTTGCATTTCTTGAATGGCCAGGAAAATTGAATGTTTATTCATGTGTTTAATGGCCATTTGTGTTTCTTCATCTGAGAAGTGTCTGTTAATTTCAGATGCCCATTTTTGATTGAGTCTTTAAACTTGGGGGTCTAATTTTTTGAGTTCTTTATATATTCTAGATGTTAGTCCTTTGAGGAGTAACTGACAAAGATTTCTCCCATTCTGCAGGCTGTCTCTCTACTCTGTTGGTGGTTTCCTTTGTTGTGTAGAAATTTTTTAATCTGATGTGACCCATTTGTTAATTCTTGGTACTTCTTGTACGATGGGGGTTCTGTTCAGGAAGTCTTTGCCTACACCTGTGCTTCAAGAATTTTGTCCATTTTGTCTTCCAGTAGATTATTTCCATTTAAATATTTAGATATTTGATCCATTTTGACATAGGGGATATATTTCCATTTCCTAATGGCCTCTTCAATCTTCTTTTTCAGAGTACCACAATGATTGGGTTAATTTGAAAGTATTTTCTTTTTCTTGATGCTATTGTAAAAAGTATTGCTTCTCTAATTTCTCTC